>NC_135881.1:122917947-123239380 GCF_964194155.1 Cetorhinus maximus | reverse complement strand
TTTCTTGACTGTCTCTTTTATATTTCCATTCTACCCTAAATTAATGGGGTCATGTGACCTCCAAATTCTGGTTTGCTGGTTAAAGGAAGGTGTAAGATATTCAGACTGGTAAACAATGGCCAAGGGCTATGCTATTGGTGGGTAGCTTCAAGTACCAGGGAGGTGTTAGGATTGTCAGGTTTTGTGAACAGTTATACTTTAAACTGTCTATTTGGGGGTCTGGAGAATAGCTTATTAGCATTTCTACCTGTATGCAAGGCCTGAGCAAGATGGCTAGAGGGAGGGATTTCCAATTGTCCCTCACTGTGAAAGTCAGTTTGGGGAGCTGAGCATAGCTTTGGACTGGTTCCTGAAGAATGAACTGTCCAGTTAAGGGACAGCGTAAAGTATAAATGTGGCAGGGGCATTTTCAATCATTGTAAAAGTTTAATGGGGATCTATTTCATAGTTTTAAAATAGAGTTGCTTACTGAAATAGTGTTTAGCCAATGTTGCATTTAGTTTATGGTAAAAATCTTAATTTGAAATCTTGTTGTGTGATCCTTTCAGTCATTTATTGGAAGTTTGGATTACTTTGTAAAAGTTATCAGTCTCTAAGGGGGATCATAACACTTTCCTCTTAGTCTTTGTGATAATCCTTCAATCTGACTGAGGAGACAGTTGCTTGCACTGTTTGCTCAAATCCTGGATGCCTGATTTTCCCCATGTGACTTTCAACAACTTGTCATGCAAAAATTGAAAAAAATCTACATGGCTATGGAAAATCTAACAAATGACAAATGTCACTGGATGCCCTGCTGCCGCAAAATCTGCATTACTGAGAATCCTGCAATTATTTGAAAATATTTTTCATAAGAGCTTATTTGGCATTCATCTCCAAGTGTATGCCATCAAGCTTTTGAAGGCACTTGCAGTGTGGATGATGCATTTTGTCTAACATACTCAAGAGTAGTTAATTACTGTACTGTTTCCAACTTCAGAACTTTCATTTGTATATTTTTAAAATCCTGTTGTGTTGCAGTGGCATCTGAATTTGATAATTAGTTAGACTAAACACAGGGTGGTAATGTAGCTAATACATGACTGCAGTGACAGCGAAAGATCCACTGAATTAGTACAAAGGCAATAAAATAGTGTTGTCAGTCAGATGAAATCTGAATTACTATGCTTCACTGAGTTGAAACTGCACATTTTTCAGAGACTAATATTGTCACCAAAGATTTGAGTCAGCAAAGTTTTATTTCCTTATGTAAACAGATGATGCAGTGAATTATTTGGAACATAGCTTTTTAAAATTCATTCATGGGATGTGGGCTTCACTGGCTGGGCCAGCATTTATTGCCCACCCCTAGTTGTCCTGGAAAAGGTGGTGGTGAGCTGCCGCCTTGAACCGCTGCAGACTATGTGGTTTAGGTACACCCACAGTGCTGTTGGGAAGGGAGTTCCAGGGTTTTGACCCAGGGACAATGAAGGAACGGCGATATATTTCCAAGTCAGGGTGGTGAGTGACTTAGAGGGGAACTTCTAGGTGGTGGTGTTCCCATCTACCTGCTGCTCCTGTCCTTCTAGATGGTAGTGGTCGTGGGTTTGGAAGGTGTTGTCTAAGGAGCCTTGGTGAATTCCTGCAGTGCATCTTGTAGATGATACACACTGCTGCTACAGTGTGTCGGTGGTGGAGGTATTGAATGTTTGCGGATGTGGTGCCAATCAAGCAGGCTGCTTTGTCCAGGATGGTCTCCAGCTTCTTGAGTGTTGTGAGAGCTGCACTCATCCAGGCAAGTGGGGAGTATTCCATCACACTCCTGACTTGTGCCTTGTAGATGGCGGACAGGCTTTGGGGAGTCAGGAGGCGAGTTATACGTCACAGGATTCCTAGCCTCTGACCTGATCTTGTAGCCACAATATTTATATGGCTAGTCCAGTTTAGCTTCTGGTCAATGGTAACCCCTAGGATGTTGATAGTAGGGGATTCAGTGATGGTAATGCCATTGAACGTCAAGGGCGATGGTTAAATTCTCTCTTGTTGGAGATGGTCATTCCCTGGCACTTGTATGGTGCAAATGTTACTTGTCACCTGTCAGCCCAAGCCAGGATATTGTCCAGGTCTTGCTGCATTTGGAGATGGACTGCTTCAATATCTGAGGAGTTGCGAATGGTGCTGAACATTGTGCAATCATCAGTGAACATCCCCACTTCTGACCTTATGTTGGAGGGAAGGTCATTGATGAAGCAGCTGAAGATGGTTGGGCCGAGGACATTACCTTGAGGAACTCATGCAGTAATGTCCTGGAGCTGAGATGACTGACCTCCAATAATTACAACCATCTTCCTTTGTGCTAGGTATGACTTCAACCAGTAGAGAGTTTTTCCCCCTGATTCCCATTATTTCCAGTTTTGCTAGGGCTCCTTGATGCCACACTCGGTCAAATTCAGCTTTGATGTCAAGGGTAATCACTCTCATCTCACTTTGGGAGTTCAGCTCTTTTGTCCATGTTTGAACCAAGGCTATAATGAGGTCAGGAGCTGAGTGGCCCTGGCAGAACCCAACTGGGTGTCAGTGAGCAGGCTATTGCTAAGCAAGTGCTGCTTGATAGCACTGTTGATGACCCCTTCCATTACTGATGATGGAGAGTGGACTGATGGGGCAATAATTGGCTGGGTTGGATTTGTCCTGCTTTTTGTGTACAGGACATACCTGGGTAATTTTCCACAAAACAGGGTAGATGCCAGTGTTGTAGCTGTACTGGAACAGCTTGACTAGGGGGCAGCAAATTCTGGAGCACAAGTCTTCAGTACTATTGCCAGAATGTTGTTGGGGCCCATAGCCTTTCCAGTATCCAGTGCCTTCTGCTGTTTCTTGATATCACGTGGAGTGAATTGAGTTGGCTGAAGACTGGCATCTGTGATGCTGGGGTCCTTTAGAGGAGGCCGAGATGGATCACCCACTCAGCACTTCTGGCTGAAGATTGCAGCAAATGTTCCAGCCTTATCTTTTGCACTGATGGGCTGGGCTCCTCCATCATTGAGGATGGGGATACTTATGGAGCCTCCCCCTTCAGTGAGTTTGTTAACTGTCCACCACCATTCACAACTGGATGTGGCAGGACTGCTAAGCTTAGATCTGATCAGTTGGTTGTGGGATCACTTAGCTCTGTCTATTACTTGCTGCTAATGCTGTTTGGCATGCAAGTAGTCCGGTTTTATAGCTTCACCAGGTTGACACCTCATTTTTAGCTATGCCTGATGTTGTTCCTGGCATGCTCTCCTGCACTCTTCATTGAACCAGGGTTGATCCCTTGGCTCAATGGTAATTGTAGAGTGGGGGATATGCCGGTTTGTGAGGTGACAGATTGTGTCCGAGTACAATTCTGCTGCTGACAGTGCCTCATGGATGCCCAGTCTTGAGTTGCTAGATCTGTTCGAAATCTATCCCATTTATCGTGGTGGTTGTGCCACATAATCAACGTGGAAAGTATCCTCAATGTGAAGGCGGGACTTTGTCTCCACAAGGACTGTGCAGTGGTCACTCCCACTGATACTATAATGGACACATGCATCTGTGGCAGGCACATTGGTGAGGATAAGATCAAGTATGTTTTTCCCTGGTCAGTTCCCTCACCATCTGCTGCAGACCCAGTCAAGCAGCTATGATCTTTAGGACTAGTCCAGCTCAGTCAATAGTGGTGCTACCGAGCCACTCTTGGTCATGGACATTGAAGTCCCCCACCCAGAGTACATTTTGCACCCTATTCCTCTATTCATTGTTATCATAAGTGCTTTATTTACCTCTTTCCAAGTGGTACTGATGGGCATTCATCCGAATCATTGAAAAGCCAATTTGCCAGTGACCATTTGTACTTTATGTACAACTTGTGATCATTTGCCTCGCATTTCACATGTGGGGTGTAGGGAAGGAGGATTGGAGATTTTTTTAAAAATGTAAACTTTTGAATTCCTGGCGCTTAAAATAAAAACATTTAACATGTAATGCATGCTATTTTTTCATTTACAGAATATGTATTAGTGGGTATCCAAGAAAGTTGCAGAAGGAATACAAAGATGTTGAAAGTAGAATACCTGTCTCATCTGAGTTTATGGTACACATGTTAACAGCTATTTATTATGCTATGTAAGTATAAATATTATATTTAATCTTTTGAGTTGCTTAATGGGCTGTTTTAAGGGACAAAAACACTGGATTTTCAGTTGGTTACTTAAGATCATAAGACTATAAGAAATAGGACCAGGGGTAGGCAATTCTGTCCCTTGAGCCTGTTCTGCCATTCAATAAGATCATGGCTGATCTAATTGTGACCATAACTCAATTTCTCAGTCTACCCCAATAACCCTTGAATCCCTTGTCAATCAAAAATCTTTTTGACTTGGCCTTGAATACATTCAATAACTCAGCCTCCACTGCTCTCTGTGGAAGAGAATCGCAGAGTCTAGCGACCCTCTGAGAGAAAAAAATTCCTTTCATCTCTGCCTTAAATGGGAGACCCTTTATCTTTATCTTTAAGCTGTGCCTCCTAGTTCTAGACTCCCCCACAAGGGGAAACATCTTCCAAGCATCCACCCAGTCAAGTACCCTTGGTTTCAATAAAGTTACCTCTCATTCTTCTAAACTCCAGTGAGTATAGGCATAACTTGCTCAACCTTTTCTCATATGACAAACCCTTCATCCCAGAAATCAGCTGATTGAACCTTCTCTGAACTGCTTCCAATGCAATTAAGTCACACCTTAAGAGTCATGAGGTCATAATGACATAGGAGGCCATTTGACCCATGGAATCCATGCTGGCTCACTGTAGAGCAACCCAGCCATTTCCATTCCTCCCCTCTCTATCCCCATAGTCCTGCAAGTCTCCTACCCTCAATTCCCCATCCAATTTCCTTTGAAATCATTGACCGCCTCTGCTTCCAGCACCCTTGCAGGCAGAGTGTTCCAGGTCACTACTAGTCACTACATAAAAAAGCTCTTCCTTGCTTGTTGGGGACTTTGGGGAGAATGCTGGAGTGTTAGCAACTGTTGATAAGATAGAATATGATTTCAAGCCAAGAAATATTTTGCTTTGATTTGAATTACTTGTGATTGATATATTGAGAGGAATGATAAATCTATTAAAAAGATAAATTGTAAGTTTGCATCTGTGGCGGGTGTGGTCTGTCTTGGTGGTGATGTGTATGAAATACCCACAGAATGAACATCAATACTGCCCCAGAGATGGATTACTTTGCACACCATATTAGAGTTTTTTTCCAGCAGTCTTTTTAGAATTTCTTCATCACTGCAAACAGACCAAGAGTTCAGGTGCTGTCAGTCAGAATTTAAACATCCGAGATGTGCCAAAAAAGTGCTTTCCACACATCAGCCTTGGAATGTTTTCCAATACTTCCTCACTATTTTCATAAATCATGTATAGATTAATATCCAATGCTACAATTGGATAACAATTGTAAACAGAATAACTGCTTTGACAGTGCATACTATTTGAACATTAAACTTTATTTCATGTTTCCTCAGGTATAATGGAGAATGGGACTTGGCTTGCAAAGCATTGGATGATGTATTATATAGAGCACAGTTGGAGATGTTTCCAGAACCTTTACTGGTGGGTAGTTAACTGACCCTTTCAACTTAAATGGATGACATGATATTTAACTGTAAAAGGAAGATAATTTTTTTAAGGGAAAAAAACTGTATTTGTTACTACTGTTGGCACATAATGAATTCTCAAAAGTTTTCTAGATACTTCCTTCCAATTTTCTTATGCAAAGATTATTGCTAATATAAGAGTCTCTTTGATTACAAGATGCAATGGGTGTAGGCATCTCACCTGTGAATGTTTCGCTAAAGAACTAACATAGTATGGCCTCTCTTTTCCCATCAACAAGTGAGTGTTGATAACTTATGAAAAAGTCATTCATCTGGTGCCTTGACCAAAGTCCCTCCCTCAACCATCACCAAATAATAAATTAATTGATCTTCCATCTCATTACTAGTTATAGGATTATACTTCTGGATAGTAAAGTAGTTTTTAGATATTTTTGCATAAGGTATTAAATCTTCTGTTACTCCCCTTTTTGAATCATTCAGAATTGAAGCACAGTCCCATTGATTTGAACTCTTACTTTTGTTGCTGTCCAACTGGGGGAAAAAATCTTTCGTTACATATTAGGCATTTGGCTTAGTTGGCTGTGTCATGGATGAAGAAAAGTGCACCTATCTATAAAGCTATGCCTGAAGGGTGGTTTTATTAAACATGACTGAAAATTGCTTTTCAGCATTTAGTTTGATAACCCATCTTCCAGAACGCCCATTTTCATTCTTCCATGCATTCCATTGGCACTTAATCAAGATTCTTTTTTATTTTCTGGAAAAGAAGATCTTTTTAAGTTTATTATCATTCCTAAAATGGAAGTACGCTCAGCATAATGGAACAGGACTGCCAGGTCTTTAATGTAAACAGATAATTTTACATATGCGAATATGGAATTTGACTACATGAGCAAAATTAACAAAACTCAAGTTATTAGAAGGCAATTTAAACCGATTATAATCTCAACTAAAATGACAGAAATAAAATCATTGTGTATTTGCCTGCTAGTATCACCAGCAGTAACTTTTAAGTTTTTGGCTTAAACTGAATCACTGGTACAAAATATAGAATAACAAATGATTGTTAAATGCGGTGCATAAGAACACAAGTAGGTGTAATTCCTAAGGCCACTTGAGCCTACACTGCCATTCAATAAGATCATGACTGATCTGGGCCTTAACTCTACTTTCCTGTCTGTTACCCATTTAAAAAAAATTGTTTGTCTCAACCTTGAACATACTCAAGACTCAGACTCCACACCTCTCTGGGGATGAGAATTCCTTAAATTCACCACCTTTTCGCCGAAATTCCGCCTTTTGTCCAACTTAAACTGTTTTAAAACTGTGCCTCCAGTTCTAGATTGCCCCATGAGAAGAAACATCAACTAAGCATCTACCCTATCAAGCCCCCTTAGAATCTGAAACAAAAACAGAAAATGCTGGGAAAACTCTGCAGGGCTAGCAGCGTCAGTGGAGAAAGAAACAGAGTTAACGGTTAAGAGTCCGTATGACCCTTCTTCAGAGCTCTGAAGAATCATATAGACTCGAAACGTTAACTCTGTTTCTCTCTCCACAGATGCTACTAGACCTGTAGAGTTTTTCTAGCATTTTCTGTTGTTGTTTCAGATTTCCAGCGTCCGCAATATTTTGCATTTCCCGTTAGAAATCTTGTATGTTTCAATAAGATTATCTCTCATTCTTAATTTTTGGATTTAATTTCGTACATTGTCCCTTCCTATTCTTAAATTCTTTGAGATTTTGGCTTTTTCCCAATGTCAGATGTTTTGTTAACTGGCCTATAGTTCCTGCCTTTTGCCCCTCTCCTTTTCTTGAATAGGGTCATTACATTTGCGGTTTTTTGGATTCTGCCGGAACCTTTCTAGAATCTAGGGAAATTTTGGACGATTACAACTAATCATCCACTATCTCTGAAGCCACTTCTTTTGAGATCCTAAGGTACAGGCCATCAAGTCCAGGGGACTTGTCAGTCTTAAGTCCCATATGTTTTCCTAGCACATTTTCTCTAGTGATCGTGGTTATTTTAAGTTTCCCTTCTTGTCCCTTGATTTTCTACTTCTATTGCGATGCTTTTTGTGTCTTCTACCATGAAAACTAATACAAAATATTTGTTCAAAGTATCTGCATTCTCTTGT
Organism: Cetorhinus maximus; assembly: GCF_964194155.1. Taxonomy (NCBI): domain Eukaryota; kingdom Metazoa; phylum Chordata; class Chondrichthyes; order Lamniformes; family Cetorhinidae; genus Cetorhinus; species Cetorhinus maximus. Next base: position 123,231,629 of record NC_135881.1, on the reverse strand, counting down.
TTCACATTATTAATTCCCCAGTCTCACCTCTAAGGGAGGTAGACTTCAGCTACTTTCTTCCTTTTTAAATAATCACAAAAGCTCTTACTGTCTGTTTTTTATATTGCTGGTTTACACGCAATCAATTTTCTACCCTTTTTTAAGTCATCCTTTGCTGGCTCCTAATAAGATTTTCTCAATCTTTTGATTGACCAATAATTTTTGCAATATGATATGCTTTTTTGTTCAATTTGATACCATCCTTAACTTAGTTAGCCATGGATGGTGCATCCTTCTCGTAGAAATCTTTCTTACTCAATCGAATATATCTTTAAGAACTATGAATTACCTCTACTGCTTATCTGCCATCTTACCTTTTAATCTATTTTCCTTGTCCGCTGTAGCCAACTGTCGACTTAGCCTTTGTAGTTGCCTTTATTTAAGTTTAAGACCCCAAGTTTCTCACCCTCAAACTGAATATGACATTCATCATATTATGATCACTCTTGCCTAGGGGATCCTTTACTATAAGACCATTAATCCTGTCTCATTACACATTACCAGATCTAAAATAGCCTGTTCACTGGTTGGTTCCACAACACATTATTCTAAGAAACTGTCCCGCATGCACTCAATAAACTCGTCCTCAAGGCTAATTTCTCCAATCTGTATGAAGATTAATGTTGCCTGCAATTATTGTAGTGCCTTTCTTACAACAACAAATAATGGAGGCTTGTATACTCTCTCCTACAGTGTAGCGACTGTTTGGGGGTGCATAAACTCCCACCAGTGGCTTCTTTCCTTTGTTATTTCTTATCTCCACCAAAACTGATTCTACATCTTCATCTTCTGAGCCAAAATCATCTCACTATTGTATTGATCTCGTCCTCATTAACAGATCTACCCTACCTCCTTTTCCTTTCTTCCCATCATTCCGAAATGTCAAGTACCCCTGAATGTTCAGTTCCCTTGTAACTAGGCCTTGGTATAGGTTATCATAGCATTCCCATTATTTGTGCCATCATGTAATCTCCCTTGTTATGAATGTTGGGTGCATTCAGATAAAGAGCCTTTAATTCCATCTTTTTTTGATTTTTACCACTGATCCTATTTGCTGGTGCACTCCTTGTATTTGTACATTCTATCCCTTCCTATTGCACTCTGGTTATTGTCACGACTCACTGGGGATCGTGCGCGAGCTGCGACAACTGACAAGTTTGATAAAACCACATAATACTTTAATTTAGATTAACAGAATACGAGCACCAGGTTTGTCAACTTAAGTAAATAACTGCTTATTGAACAAATTGTCATTAACCAATGGCAAAAGAGAGAAATATGAACTGCTAATTTCTAACTCTATAACCTAAACTCTACCCTTTCTTATCCCTATACGCACATACAAGACACACCAAAAACATGGATTTTAAGGGTGGGATAAAACAGTTCAATAGCATCAATTCCGGAGTACAGGATTCGATTGGTTGATTTTGATTGATGTCTTCCAAATTCCTTTCAGTTCTTTGCTGATGACATGAGGTAGTCTTCCAGCACTTTCAGTCTTTAGTTCACTGGTTGAGCACTTGCTTTTCAATGTCTATAATGGTGATTTTCCCCTTTTTCTCTTGACAGAGGTTTTTCAGAGAGAGAGTAAATTATAGAGATATGAGGGGGAAAAATAGCTAGTTATTGTTGTAGAATTACTGGAATCTTACACCCACAGGAAAAGGGGGTTTTACGTCTTTTCTCTTTTTAGGCTAGGAGCCTTTTCTCCTGCTGCACTGCTCTCTCTCAAACCCTGGTCACCTGGTTAGGAGCCAATTAAAATGATGTTGCTAGGCAGTTCCCCATTAGACTAGACTCCTCCTTGGCACCATCCTGTCTTTCATGGCACACTTTGTTCCAGGACAGAAACATTGTAGATATCCCTCACACTGTTCCAGTAAACATGTCTTTCAAACTGCAGCCATTATAATTTTAATCTACAGTCCAACTGAAATAAAGTGTGTCATTTACATTATCACTACCCCGCACTGTTGCCTTTTCCCTTCTCCTCCTTGACTTTCTAAATTTCCCCTAAGTTAAACTCCTTCTGTTCTCTTTACATGTCCACACCCTCCCTCCCCTCCCCCCACAAGAGTTAGTCTAAAAATCTATCTACAGCCTTAGTTATCGCATCACCTGAAAGTTGCTCAAAGCACATTTCAAGTGAACCCCATCCCTCTTTCCCCAGTCCTGGTGCCAGTGCCCCATGAATTGAAACCTGTTTCTCCCACACCAATCTTTTAGCCACGTTTGAACTCCCTGACCTTGCTGACCCTATATCAATTTGCTTGTGGCGCTGGTAGTAATCCAGAGATTATTGCCTTTGGTGGTTCTGCTTGGCACTGACACATCCTCTCAATTTTCATCAAAAGCTGGCTGCTAGTATGTATTGTCTTCATCATGTTATTTACCACATGCTTTTGCAGCCAAGTTCTTTGGATTTCACAAGTGGTCAATTCCACTTCACAGCTGAAATTGAATGTTCTGTATTTTTCCTGCCTGACTCCTTTACCACCAAAGTAGCATCAAAATTGCAATTCTAGCTACTGGTGTTACATTGCTTAGAACCAGTACAATTTTCTTCAGTGTATCTTTATTTAATATTCACGGTGATTTTCAGTGTTGTTTTAGGCCTCCCACAGGTAGTCTGCATCTGGAGGAAAATCCATTGCTGTTGTAGGGGAAAAGCAGCCAGTTTGTGTCTTAATTACAGTGCCTGAGGCTGGTGGTTCTTAACATCAATCCCACTAATTTCAAAGACTCCTTTTAGTTAGGTTTTAATATTTGTAATCCAACAAAGGAGGTTTCATCCTTTTGTTTCTGATGGAAGGAGATTCATAAATTACATGGATATTACAAATGATCTAGGTCCATTGGAAAGAGCCTTAACATTGAGTGCCACAACCAGATATTTATAAGGCTACTCCAAAGCTGGAAGATGTTCAACAAACTGTCTTTGGCTGCCAATATAACAGGAAGCACTCATTCCTTATAGCAATGTTAATGAGCATGTTTCTCAGTTCCATCTACCCCCTTTTTTGTGACACACAATTTACAGTTAACAACAAACTGTTTTATAATATCCTTTAAACCCACTTTTGTAAATATTCCTTTACTTATTTGGAAAATGGGGGAAGATTGGCAAATTATATCCAGAAAAACCATACACAATACAGAACTGACTCCTTTAGGGAAAGGTAACACGAGGGAGAGATTAATGTGGGCAAAGATGGAAGTAATGCACTGAATATGAGCAGGAAAGATATTCCCACAGGTAAAGTGGTGGGCTGAAACAAGAACTTGCATTTATGTAGGGCCTTTAACGTAGTAAAATGTCCCAAAGAGCATTCTCAAGTAAAATTTGACAGTCACGAGCAATATTAGAATAGAACATCACAAGTAGATTTTAGCACCATCTTAAATGTGGAAAGAGAGGTGGAGAGGTTTGTGTAGCATAAGGGTCCAGCACATAAAGGGGTTGATGTGGGATTGAGTAAAGCACTGCCCACACGGTGATGTAAGAGAACACATGACCTGCACCTAGAGGCCAATGTAGTGTTCAACAGAATTGTGTACAGATGCAAGCGTGGAGATAATTCCTAGCTTGGACCTTTACTAGAAACTATATGCATGAGTACAGTAGTTTAAATACTTATTGTTGAACTACCTAAGACTATGGATACCTTAAGACCTACCAAACTATGCCCAACATCTTACAAATATGGTGGCAGCGAATGGAACAGCTCAAACCTTGCACAGATTGCAGAAGAAAATTTAAATCCTGGAAAACTGAAGGAAAAAAATCAATGAGGCATTCTGACCTGAAGAAAAGCTCAAGAAGCAAAGGCACAGGAGGAAATTACAAGAGAAAAGCTCCAAAGGAAGGCTTGGAAGCTGAAGGCAGAAATTAAATTCCTCACTGCAGCAGAAGACTCTGTTGAATTCTATCGAAGTCCAGCTTCAATACCCAGAGTATGCAGAGTCAGCAGACCTAGCAAGGATGAGCTAAAACGTTAAAATTCCTGTATAACACAAGTCATGAAAAAAGTTAACTACTGTAGTGGTCAGAAATTGCCATTTAAATCACAGTCCAAGAAGCTCAATTCCCAAGTTGGTGCCTGAAAACATGGTGGTCGAGCTTGCTCTGAACAAAGAGAAAAAAAATTAATTAAAAATTAATAACAAAACAAAAATAAAAATACCTGGAAAAACTCAGCAGGTCTGACAGCATCTGCGGAGAGGAACACAGTTAACGTTTCGAGTCCGTATGACTCTTCAACAGAACTAAGGAAAAATAGAAAAGAGGTGAAAAATAAGCTGTTTAAGGGAGGGTGGGACAGGTAGAGCTGGATAGAGGGCCAGTGATAGGTGGAGATAGACAAAATGACAAAGAGGTGTTGAAGGTGGTGATATTATCTAAGGAATGTGCCAATAGGTGACATTAAGGGTAGAAAGCAGGACGAGCAAGGTACAGACAACCCCAGTGGGGGTGGGGTGAGGGGAAGGGATCGCAATAGGCTAAAAGTTAGAGATAAAACAATGGATGGAAATACATTTAAAAATAATGGAAATAGGTGGGAAAAGAAAAATCTATATAAATTATTGGAAAAAGGGGGGATCAGAAAGGGGGTGGGGATGGAGGAGAGAGTTCATGATATAAAATTGTTGAACACAATATTCAGTCTGGAAGGCTGTAAAGTACCTGGTCGGAAGATGAGGTGCTGTTCCTCCAGTTTGTGTTGAGCTTCACTGGAACAATGCAGCAAGCCAAGGACGGACATGTGGGCATGAGAGCAGGGTGGAGTGTTGAAATGGCAAGCGACAGGGAGGTCTGGGTAATGCTTGCGGACAGACCGAAGGTGTTCTGCAAAGTGGTCACCCAGTGTAGAGGAAACCGCATTGGGAGCAGCGAATGCCGTAGACTAAATTGAGGGAAGTGCAAGTGAAATGCTGCTTCACTTGAAAGGAGTATTTAGGCCCTTGGATGGTGAGGAGAGGGGAAGTAAAGGGGTAGGTGTTGCACCTTCTGCGGTTGCATGGGAAGGTGCCCTAGGAGGGGGTTGAGGTGTAGGGAGTGATGGAGGAGTGGATCAGCGTGTCCCAGAGGGAACGATCCCTGCGGAATGCCGCCGGGGGGGTGAAGGGAAGATGTGTTTGGTGGTGGCATCATGCTGGAGTTGGCGGAAATGGCGGAGAATGATCCTTTGAATGCGGAGGCTGGTGGGGTGATAAGTGAGGACAAGGGGGACCCTATTATGGTTCTGGGAGGGAGAGAAAGGTGTGAGGGCGGATGCGCGGGAGATGGGCCGGACACGGTTGAGGGCCCTGTCAACCACCGTGGGTGGAAAACCTCGGTTAAAGCAGAAGGAAGACATGTCAGAGGAACTGTTTTTGAAAGTGGCATCATCAGAACAGATGCGACGGAGGCGAAGGAACTGAGAGAATGGGATGGAGTCCTTACAGGAAGCGGGGTGTGAGGAGCTGTAGTCGAGGTAGCTGTGGGAGTCAGTAGGCTTGATATGAATATTGGTGGACAGTCTATCACCAGAAATTGAGACAGAGAGGTCAAGGAAGGGAAGGGAAGTGTCAGAGATGGTCCATGTGAAAATGATGGAGGGGTGGAAATTGGAAGCAAAATTAATAAATTTTTCCAGGTCCAGACGAGAGCATGAAGCAGCACAAAGCAATCACCGATGTGCCGGAGAAAGAGTTGTGGGAGGGGGCTGGAGTATGACTGGAACAAGGAATGTTCCACATACCCCATAAAGAGACAGGCATAGCTGGGGCCCATGTGGGTACCCATAGCCACACCTTTTATTTGGAGGAAGTGAGAGGAGTTTAAGGAGAAATTGTTCAGTGAGAGAATAAGTTCAGCCAGACGGAGGAGAGTAGTGGTGGATGGGGATTGTTCGGGCCTCTGTTCAAGGAAGAAGCGGAGAGCCATCAGACCATCCCGGTGGGGGATGGATGTGTAGAGGGATTGGACGTCCATGGTGAAGAGGAGGCGGTTGTGGCCAGGGAACTGGAAATTGTTGATATGATGTAGGGTGTCAGAGGAATCACGGATGTAGGTGGGAAGGGACTGGACAAGGGCAGAGAGAATGGAGTCAAGATAGCAAGAAATGAGTTCCATGGGGCAGGAACAAGCTGACACGATCGGTCTGCCGGGCCAGTCTGGTTTGTGGATTTTGGGTAGGAGGTAGAAGCAGGCCGTCCAAGGTTGGGAGACTGAGGTTGGAAGCTGTGGAAGGAAGATCTCCAGAGGAGATGAGGTCAGTAACAGTCCTGGAAACAATGGCTTGAAGATCAGTGGTGGGGTCATGGTCCAGGGGGAGGTAGGAGGAAATGTCTGCGAGTTGACGCTCAGCCTCTGCGAGTTAGAGGTCAGTGCACCAGACAACAACAGACTGTCCCGATCGTGTCAGCCTGTTCCTGCCCCACGGAACTTATTTCTTTACGAAACACCTTCGGTCTGTCTGCAAGCGTGACCCAGACGTCCCTGTCGCTTGCCATTTCAACACTCCACCCTGCTCTCATGCCCACATGTGTCCATCCTTGGCCTGCTGCATTGTTCCAGTGAAGCTCAACGCAAACTGGAGGAACAGCACCTCATCTTCCGACTAGGCATTTTACAGTCTTCCAGACTGAATATTGAGTTCAACAATTTTAGGTCATGAACTCTCTCCTCCAGCCGCACCCCCTTTCCGATCCCCCTTTTTTCCCCAATAATTTATGTAGATTTTTCTTTTCCCACCTATTTCCATTATTTTTAAATGTATTTCCATCCATTGTTTTATCTCTACCTTTTAGCCTATTTCGATCCCTTCCCCCCACCCCAGCCCCCACTAGGGCTATCTGTACCTTGCTCATCCTGCTTTCTACCCTTAATGTCACTTATTAGCACATTCCTTAGATAATATCACCACCTTCAACACCTCTTTGTCATTTTGTCCTTTTGTCTATGACATCTTTTGCCTATCTCCACCTATCACTGGCCCTCTATCCAGCTCTACCTGTCCCCCCCACCCCCCCCCCCCCCAAACCAGCTTATATTTCACCTCTTTTCTATTTTTCCTTAGTTCTCTTGAAGAGTCATACGGACTCGAATCGTTAACTGTGTTCCTCTCCGCAGATGCTGCCAGACCTGCTGAGTTTTTCCAGGTATATTTATTTTTGTTTTGGATTTCCAGCATCTTTAGTTTTTTGTTTTTATAAAAATTAATAACGACTGAGTAGACAGTATAAAAACCCAGCAGAAGCCAGGATTTGACACTTCCAAGACCCAAGACCATTGTGCTAAAGCGGGGAAGACTCTAACCTGTCGATCCAGGCAGCCATTGTTGGAAAAATTTAAAAGCTGAGATCATGAACGCCATTACTATGGGTGCCCGCCAAAACCGGCAAGCACGGGCAAAGCTTTATGCAGAATGTACTGCAGCATCATTTTGAATTTTTGGAAACCTCTTAAAGCTGAACCTGCAATTTAAAAATTTTAACTATGGATCAGAAATCCACTCTTCCAGATCAATTGGACTTATCCAAGGCCCAAATCAATCTCAAAGTTGGGGACTCTGGAGAAAGATTCCTTAGATACATGATTGCTTCAAGTCTGGATAAGAAGCTGCACAAGTTAATGCACTGCTTTATTCGATAGGCCAGATAGCTGATGATATAATAGCTAGACAAGGGATCAACAAATCATCTGTAAAATTTGAAGTCTTAAAGTCATTCAATGCTTATTTTAACCTCAAGTAACAAAATCCTTGAAAGGGCTAAATTTAATAAAGGTGTCCAGCAGCCAGGAGAACCTGTCAACTTACTCATTAATGAGCTGTACAAAACATTTGAAGGCTGTGATTACGGTGACCTGAAATCTGAACTAATGAGGGACGGACAGAATAGTTGCAGGAGTGACAGATGATGCTATCAGACATGCTTCAAGCGAAGGAAGATTTAGCCCTTGAGAGAGCCATCCTATTGTCGGGCAATCTGAAATCTGTATTAAGGGGAGGAAGCAAACCATGGTACAAAGTAAACTTTCTAGTTCGTGAAACAGCGCAAACAGGGAGACTCCAGGCTAAAGGAGGCCTCCAGGCTGCCTGAACCTATGAATGCAGACTTGAAGGAGAGCGGAGGGTGCTGGTTTGCCAGTGAGCTGGGGTAGTAGTAATGATGTTATACATGGGATAAACTGGGATACTTTGTAAATACATTGGATAAAGACTTGGAGAAAGTGTGGTATAAGGGTCTGGTGCAGAAAGGGTGGACTGAATACAGTGCTACCTACACAGTGATGTAAGAGAACACATGACCCGCACCTAGGGGTCAGTGTAGTGTTGTACAGGGTCATGTATAGAAGCAAGCATGTAGACATTTCCTAGCTTGGACTTTTACTGTACCTATGTATACAGTTTCTAGCAGTTGATAATTACTTGCTGTTGAACTATCTAAGACTACTAATACTTTAAAATCTACCAAACTATGCCCAACACGTTACAACAGTTTGGGAGGAAATACCAGTACTTGGGGTCTTGGCATCTGAAGACATGGTCACCAAAGGTCAAGCGATTTAAAATGTGGTATATACAAAAAGACCAGAATTAGAGCAGCACAGAGATTTCACAAGGGTATGTGGCTAGTGAGTTGGAGATTGGTAAGTGTGAGGTCATGGATTTTAAAATCAAGGCATTGCCAAATTGCGAGCTAGTGTAGGTCAGTTTGTACAGTTGTGATGGGTGAATGGGACTTGTTTTATTCTTTCGTGTGATGTGGGCATCTTTGGCAAGGCCAGTATTTGTTGCCCATCCCCAATAATCCTTGAACTGAGTGGCTTACTAGGTTATTTCAGAAGGCCATTACGAGTCAAACACATTGCTGCGGGTCTGGAATCACATCTAGACCAGACCAGAAAAGGATGACCAATTACCTTCCCTAAAGATAATTAGTGAACCAGATGGGTTTTTACAACAGTTAATAGGTTCGTGGTCACCAATGCTGTGACTAGCTTTATATTCCAGATTTATTAATTGAATTTGATTCCACCAGCTGCCGTGGTGGGATTTGAGCCCTTCGAGCATTAGCCTGGGCCTCTAGATTACTAGTCCAGTGACGACATCACTATGCCACCATCTTCCACTCTGGAGTTGTGGGAAATATGCGCATGGAATTCCTTGAATGTTATCACTTCAAATCCAAGAGGAAAGGGGGGTGGGGTGATGGTTTGCAAGTAGAAAAGGGGTGAAGGGTATATTTCTTGAGGGGGTTTTGGTGGCAGATTTGAATGGGAGGGGTGGGACTGTTCCTGAGGTGAGGAACCATCAATATCTGCTGACTTTGGGGCCAGTGTAATGGAAGTTGGGTTGTCACCAGTTTGGGGATAGAATTGTGGGAGCAGGTGGTGCATCTCTTGGAGAGGGCATGAGGGGAGCTGGGAGCGAAACTAGAGAAAGATGCTAGGGCAGAGGAGAAGCTTAGGAATAATTTGGCTCCTTGAGCTAGTAGAACGGAGAGAAGTGGCGATTGAACATATGGTTTCAATCTATGTGACAAAGACGTCCATAAGCTGCTCGCACTTATTTAGAGGTGTGAGTGGAAGAGTTACAGTGAGAAGGGTTTAAGAAAACTACTTGTAATGAAGAAATGCTGGAGGCCGTCTTTGCATTCCAGGAATATGCTTGCATGCAGAGCAGTTTTGGCAAAGGACAGCAGGAGTCCTGATGGTGCCAGGAGATCTGGTGATGAAAAGCTAAACCATAGCATGGTCCAGGACACACATAATTTGCCTTAACATTCCCTTTCAATGTGTAATTTAGACTTGTACTTCAGTGAGGTGTTGAGAAAATGCTGTATTGTTGGAAGTACAGTCTTGTATAATAATTTACAGGAATTCTTTGAAATAATGCACCCTGTTGAAAATGTAATACATCTTGATTTCAGGAATGTTTTTGAAATGCCACATAACCAATTGGTTCAAGAGTTAGAAGGCAAAACATCTATTGCATTGCTAAACCAAAAACTTTGAAATTCCAATCTCCTACACCTACAGTATTTTTCTGCCCCCTGCTCTTGAAATCCAACCTTATATGCACACATCTTTCATTATTATGTACTATGCAACCTAATTCCCCACTTTAGTTTCCCTTTTGAGGCCTCATTTCCTATGAATAATTATTTAAATGTTATTTCATCGGAATTCCTTATTAAGAAGTACCACAACAGGCAGTGAGCTCCTTTGATTGGGAGCTGAATTATCTGACATTTTCTCCTGCAGAAAAGGCGCTCTATCCAGCGTTATGACATGGCAGATGATGTGTGCCAGGTGGACTAAATCCACAAGGGAAACTTGGTCGCCCTATCACAACAGTTTTGCAATTTGTATTTACTACAAGAAAATGTGTGCACTGAATTCAGAAGTAATGAGTCCACCAAGACACTTTAAAAATTAAATTGAAATATTTATTAACAAAATAAAAGATTTAAAGCATGCACATAAGACTACAATTACCTACTACTATAACAAATCCTAAGACTCCTAATTAACCTGACTGCCAGTTACACACACCTTTTAAGGCAACAGTCCAAAATAGATTTTTGATTTTAAAACAGAACCAGCAAATTAACACAATACCCACTTGACAATGGAATTCCAAATGGTTTTCCCAAACTTCAGTTACTTTACATAGACTTAAGCACAAATGGCTGGAGGCCTCTTGAAGGTCGTTTAGCACACATTCCTGTTAGATCTTACATGGCCTTCTCCACACAGCCTTTCATTCTTCTTTATATATGTTCTTCTCTTTCTAATATGTGAAGTCTATTGTTCCATATGTCTTTGAAACCTTATCTTCTTCATAATGTAAAAACTTTCATGTTGCCAATATTGCCAGTAACCTTTGTGAAATATAAACATGCTCCTTAGCCTTGCTTATCTGGCTAGCTGTAAACAGACTAAGATCCCTTTGAAATCCAACAATCCCTTCATTTACCTAAAAGTGCAAATTCCCTTCACACCTTACATGCTAAACCAGCATCCATGTTTACTCATTAGCATGTCAAGCACATTTCTATACCAAGCTTCTTTTGATGATTTCAAGCTTAGTCTACTTGACTCCCAAATGTAATTAAATCATACAGACGGAACCAACTATAATCACACCCATAAACCTCCTTCACAATAAACCAGCAAAATATACTTCGTCACACCAGCTTTGACACAGTCAGTGAATGTGGTAAAATGGATTATCTTGGTATGCCATGCTTGATGGGCCTCAGAAGGAATGTATATACAAGTGAGGAATGAACTTCCCTTTATCTTCCTCTTGATCAGCAAGCTTGCTTCTCAAATGCATCTAGGTACAAGGGATTTTGATAATTGCATTGACTTTGGAAAATTCCCTTGATGACTTGCCTTTGCAGAAGGAGGGACTGGTTGAATTTTCAGATACCAGTACTTCCCAACTAATTTGAATAGGTCATAAACTCCAGTAAAGCTTGCTCAGAGATCTTGGACTGCGGCACATTTGACTGGCAACCAGAAAATTTATTGAGGCAGAATCAAAGCAGCTGATACCAGTGCTTTTATTGGAGGTTGATGTTAAGTGTCCACCTTCCTTTGGTGCAATTCCTACAGCAGGACCTTTTTAACTAATTGTTGTCAAAGGGAGCAGTATTATTCAGCTATCTCTGCTACCCATTTGATTTGTTTCTCCACTTTTTTGCCTCTAGTATCATTTCAATTTTAATGGCTACTTACATTGTGTTAAAAATTCTTAGGTGGATTTTCTGGCCTCCAGTCAAATGTGCCACAGTCCAAGATTTCTGGGTAAGCTTTACCCAAGTCTCTGGTCTGTTCGTACTAGACTGGAAGGAAAGGTATCTGAAAATTCAGTGAACCCCTCTGCACCAGTGAGTCTGCATGTTGGGCAGGCGCAACCCCAAATTTTCCATAAAGAAGGAAATCAGGCTACTGTTTAGTATTACAGTACACATTGCATTCCATAACGCTTCTATCATAAAACAGCACATCGTTCAGTTCAGCATTTTCCATGCTACAGGATATTTCCTTGTTTGAAAAAATGTAAAAAAAATTCAAAATGAATGGCTGGCAATATTTTTTCCATTTGTTTTTAAACTTATCAATTTTCCTTTTCCCATCTTTGAAAGATACAACTTATTTGTAAGGATATTGGTCACTTTTGGTGCCTCATGCAAGTGACAATTATCCATCTGTGAGACTTGATGGTGAATGCAGAATGGCTGATAGATTGTGTGGGGTGTTGCAACTATGTCTCATCCAGTGTTCACATGTACAAACTTGTTTCCAGCGATCTTAAAGCTTTGAATCAATGTGAAATTTCTTTAAAGTGATATCCGAACTTGAAATTATTCTATGCTCAAGTCCAGACATTCATCTCTTTCTATATTGTCCTAATTCTGCCATCACATTGAAATAAATGACTTGGTAACAATCTCAACAAGCTTACTTATTTTTGTATTCTGCCATGAAAACTGAAAAATAAGACTTGTTTATGTATATTTTGTCCAACCCTTTCTATTAAGCTTTTTTAAATGGAAAAACACTAAATAAACACCTTGCATTTCAATTTTTGTATGTAATTCTTTTTATGTAGGTTGGTAATGCAATCAAAAATATGTTACCATTTGGCGCCCTAAAGTCATCTAAAGATGCTCCACGATCTATTCAGGTGGAGATAACACCAACGTCGTCCAGAATATCAAGGAATGCAGTCACCAGTTTATCAATTAGAGGGCATCGATGGAAGAGGAATGGTAAGAAAGAGATTAATATGAGCAGAATGAATAAGGTTCCATAGATTTAATCCCCATGGAACAAAGCTTTATTTAAAAAAAAAACTTCAAGTAAACATTTAATACCTTGCTTTGAACTAATTTGCCACAAACTATCCTTCCTTATCCTTTTTGACCCATATGCAGCTTTTTGTCACCCATGTCAAAAAGCTGCATATGGGTCAAAGGATAAGGAAGGATAGTGCACTACGGTCACAGTCACAAAGGATGTAATTTGTAACTTTGATTAAAGTCGTTTCAAGTCTGTGACAGAGGCAGAAACCTGATCGGAGAGGTTCAAACATGGAATTGCAGGAAAGATAAGCAGGGATTTGCAAGGCAACAAACATGTTCAAGGACTTTGGAGATGAAGGAACATTTAAGATCGGGTGAGGCAGAGGGATCTAGTGTGGCTTTTTTTTTTGTGGAGACAGGTGATAACGGCAGATTTGAAAGGAAGAGGGACTAGAGTAAAGGGAACAGGAAGTGAATGTCGTGGACAAGATGAGTTCCATGAGTATATGTGATGTGATGGAAGTGAAACTAGAGAAAGATGTGGGTTCAAGACTAGGGAAGATCAAATTATTGGGGATCATTTGACCTGGTGGACTAGGGAAGAAGCATGTGACATAGGCAACTGAATGGATTTGTCTCCATCTTAGTAACAAAGTGTTGTTGGAGGATGCATGGAGAGGGGTTTAAGGAGACCCTTGATAGTTGATGAAAGAAGCTGGGGATTATCTTTGCATTTTTAAAAAAAATTCATTCACATGATGTGGGCTTTGCTGGCAGGGCCAACATTTATTGCCCATGCCCATTGAGAAGGTGATGGTGAGCTGCTGCCTTGAACTGCTACAGTCCATGTGGTGTAGGTACACCCACAGTGCTGTTAAAAGGGAGTTCCAGGATTTTGACCCAGCGACAGTGAAGGAATGATGATATATTTCTAAGTCACTTGGGAACTTCCAGGTTTTAGTGTTCCCATCTTTCTGCTGCCTTTGTCCTTCTAGATGGTAGTGGTAATGGGTGCTGTTGAAGGAGCCTTGGTGAATTCCTGCAGTGCATCTTGTAGATGGTACACACTGCTGCTACTGTGCGTCGGTGGTGGAGGGGGTGAATGTTTGTGGATGTGGTGCTAATCAAGTGGGCTGCATTGTTCTGGATGGTGTCAAGCATCTTCAGTGTTGTTGAAGCTACATTCATCCAGGGAAGCGGGGAGTATTCCATCACACTCCTGACTTGTGCCCTGTAGATGATGGACAGGCTTTGGGGAGTCAGGAGGTGAGTTACTCATCGCAGGATTCCTAGCATCAGATCTGGTGTTGTTGCCACAGTATTTGTATGGCTAGTCCAGTTCAGTTTCTGGTCAATGGTTATCCCCAGGATGTTGATAGTGAGGGATTCAGTGATGGTAATGCCACTGAACATCAAGTGGAGATGGTTGGATTCTCTCTTATTGGAGATGGTCATTGCCTGGCACTTGTGTGGTGCAAATGTTGTTTGCCACTTATCAGCCCAAGCCTAGATATTGACCAGGTCTTGCTGCCTTTGAGATGGACTGTTTTGGTATCTGTGGAGTCGCGAATGGTGTTAAACATCGCGCAATCATCAGCGAACCTCCCCACTTTAGACCTTATGACGGAAGGAAGGTCATTGATGAAGCAGCTGAAGATGGTTGGGCCGAGGACAGAATAAGCAGTTTTAGCAAAGATGGTGTTTGATATGGTCAAGCCAGACCTGGCAATGAAGAACTAAGCCTGTTGTGTGTCATCAATATGTGTTCCTTGGCTTCAGGAAGTGAAAATGAGGCTGTACTAAAGGGAATAACCAGGTTGAGAAAGCGAGGGTTTTAGTGGGAACAAGAGCCTAAAAGGTAAGGATGTGCTCGAGCAGGTTATAAGTGCAGAGTATTGTAGTGCATAAAGGGCCAAAGGCTGGACAGTTGAAAATTTGTAGTGGATTGGGGGACTGTTTAAATTCCTAGGGGCAAATATAAAAAGAAATGGAGTTGCAAGGGGCAAGGGAGATTTGAATGGCAGGGTATACAACGAGCAGAAATGGTCTTAACTGTGACAGAGTATAGGAGAATAGAGAGGCCAGGTGAGATGATAATATTGAGGATATGGCTGTGAATGTGGATTGGAGAGATTAACAGATGACAAAAGGTGAGTAAACTCGATGGAGAGAGTGCAAAGGTGAGTTGACATCAGGTTTAAAATCACTCAGGGTGAGAAATTGCTTGATGCAGAAGCTGAGATGAAAGCAGTGGTGGCCTTTAAGAAGTTTGGGTGGACAATGGAGAATGAGGATTTGAAGGAAGTGGTGACTAACATCCTAAAATGTCTCTGGTTGGAAAAGATCTTTTCTTAGAACCTAAGGATTACTTTTATTCTTAACAGTAGCTCACTGGTTTTGAGGTCCAGTTCATTGTGTATATTAAAATATTAAGTAGTTATGGAATTCACAAAGCTTTTAATCAAATGCATGAAGCATGATTGTGTATGGAAACCAAAGTAGCAAATATTAAACTCAAGGACATAAGAAATAGAGTAGGCTATTTGGCCCTTTGAGCTGCTTAGCCATTCAGCAAGATCATGCCTGGTTTTCTACTTCAACTTCACCTTCCCGTGCTATCTTCATATCTCAGATTTCTGGGTACCAGGGGAAATAAATCAACCTCCATCTTGAATATACTCAACGAGTCAGCATCCACAGCTCTCTGGGTAGAGAATTCCAAAGATTCACAACCCTTTGAGTAAAGAAGTTTCTTCTTATTTCAGTTCTAAATGGCTGAACCTTTATTCTGACTTTGACTCTGTCCTAGATTCCCCAACCACAGGAAATGTTTTCTCAACATCTAAGACCCTTAGAATTTTGTATATTTCAGTTAGATCATGTCTCGTTCGTTTGTTCTCACTGGATAGTCCCCTCTTTCCAGGAACCAGTCTAGTGAACCTTCGTTGCACTCCCTCTATGGCAAGTATATTCTTCTTTAGGTAAGGAGACAAAACAGCACACATTCCTCCAGGTGTGGTCTCACCAATGCCTTCTATAATTTTATTTATTTCGATACAATTCATACAATACAAATGATCATGATCACAGCATTCATGACAATTATGGGATTCAAATATGAGTGCATATGGATTGTTACGTTTGTATAGGAAAGGTGGGCCTTTGTTTGAAGATGGACCCCCAGAGAGAGAGAAAGAAAGAGTTGACCCCTTCAGCCTGACCTGCCTCATTCTACTTTTCTGCCCACTCCCTATATCCCTTAATTCCCTCAGAGACCAGTAATCTGTCTATCTTAGCCTTAAATATACTCAATGATAGTCTCTAGAACCCTCTGGGGTGGACAATTCCAAAAATTCATAATTCTTTGCATGAAAGTTAACAGGTAACAGGTTCCCCTTTATCCATGTTGCTTGTTACTTCCTCAAAAAACTCCAATAAATTAGTTAAACATGATTTCCTTTTCATAAAGCCATGTTGACTCTGCTTGATTGCATTGAGAATGCCTCACTATAACCACCTTAATAGGTTCCAGCAATTTCCTTACGACAGATATTAAGCTAACTGGCGTGTAATTTCCTGCTTTTCTGCCTCCTTCCTTAATGGAGGAGTCAAATTTGCTATTTTCCAATCTGATCTCTAAGTGTGGTCTCACCAAAGCAACGTATAATTGTAGCAAAACTTCCATGTTCTTGTACTGCAGCTCCCTTGCAATAAAGGCAATGTGCCATTTGTTGCCTTAAATGCATGCTGTAGTTGAATGCTAACTTTGTGTTCCTTGCATGAGTGCACCCAAGTTTCTCTGAGCATCAACATTTCAGAGTTTCATGCTTTTAAAAAAAATAATCTATATTTACTATCACTTCCCCACATTATATGCCATCTGCCACCTTGTCCACTCACTTAACCTGTTTGCATCTCTTAGCTTACGTTTGCACCTAACTTTGTATTGAGAGAAAACTTGCATATATTCCTAATTCTTTTTACCTCTGTGGCTCATTAGCCTATGGAATTCTCTTCTCCAGAGAGCAGTGGAGGCTGGGTCATTGAATATATTCAAGGCTGAGCTAGATTTTTGATCGACAAGGGAGTTGAGGGTTATAGAGGGCAGACAGGAAAGTGGAGTTCAAGCCAGAATCAGATTAGTCATGATCTTGTTGAATGGCAGAGCAGGCTTGAGAGGCTGAATGGCCTACTCCTGCTCCTAATTCTTGTGTTCTTCCTGTATTATTCTCAGTCTCTTTGTCTAAGTCATTGTTATAGATTGTAAATAGCTGAGGCCCCAGCACTGATTCTTGTGGCATGCCACTAGTAACAGCATGTCAACTTGAAAATGCCTCGTTTATTGGTAGTCTCTGTTTCCTGCCACTTAACCAATCCTCCATCCATGCTAATATATTACCTTCAACTCCATGAGCCCTTATCTTGCACATTAGTCTTTCGTGTGGCACCTTATTGAATGCTTTTTGGTAATCCGAGTATTCTGCATCTACCGGCTCCCCTTTATCTACCCAAATAGTTACATCCTCAAAAAAATCTCTAAATCTGTCAAACACAATATTCCTTTCCTAAAACCACTTGGACTCAGAAAAATCATAGTATGATCAGACAAGGTGTATTATTAAGACTTCCTTAATAATGGTTTCCTGAATTTTCCTGATGACTGATGTCAGGTTAATTAGACTGTAGTTCCTTTTTTTCTGATTTCTACTTCCTGATTTTCTGAACCAAGTTCTTTTCTCACTTCTGTCCTTACACCACCCTATACTATCAGGGCTACTACTCCTTTAGCATCCTATCTTTTTGAAATGCTGTGCACCTAGAATATTTATTTCCCAACCTTTGGTCACCTTGTAACCATGTCTCTAATGGCAGTTAGATCTAAACAATTTATTTCTATTTGTACCGCTAATTTATCTATCTTCACCTGAATGTGTGAAACATTCGTAATAAGAGTTCATTTTTTTTTTTACTTCTGTTCTTTTTCTGGACCTTATTCACTGATGCACTTTTATCATTAAAGTCTGTCTCTTTCAATCCCATTCTGCTTGTCTTTACCAGAATCACTGTTACCTCAAATTTTCTGATTCCTATAAACTCCCTTCACCCAAGGACCTCCTCCCTCCCCCCTCCCCACTTTTGGTTTAAAGCATGATCTACAGATCCACTTTCTAGTTATATGATTTACCAGGACACTGATCCCAGCCCAGATTAGGGGTTTAAAAAGTCATTTGGGATCCTGGGCTTTATAAACAGGGCATTGAGTACAAAAATAAGGAAATAATGGCGAGCCTTTATAAATTTGTGGTTCAGCCTCAACTGGAGTATTGTGTCCAGCTCTGGCCACTGCACTTTAGGAAGGCTTCAGTGTGTTCAGAAAAGATTCATGAGAAAAGTTCTTCATCCATGGAACCACAGTTATGTGAATTGATGAAGGCTGGGAGGAGATTTGATAGAAGTATTCAAAATCATGAAGGGACTAGATGGTAGAGGGAAACTGTTCCAATTGACTGAAAGGTTGATAACCAGAGGACATCAATGTAAGGCGATGGGGGGAGGGTGGTGGAGAAAAAAAATCAATGGTGACTCAATATCTTTTATACAGGGCAGATGGTTAAGATTTTGAATGCACTACCTGAAATTCTAGTTAGAAGCAGATACAAATTGGGGCTTTCAAAAGGGACTTTGCATTGGAAGAGAGAATTTGGAGGGTTATGGGGAAAGTGTGGGGGAATGGAAACCAGCAGTGTTGCTCTTGTTGAGAGCACACACGTACACGCAGGCCAAATTGCCGCCTTCAGAATGGCTGTTGCCATTTTATGAATCTGTGATACATTGCCTTAGTCAGTAGACAGCTATCATTGTTGTAAAAATCCATCTGGCTCCCTAATGCCCTCTGAAATGACCTAGTAAATCATTCAGTTCAAAGGCTATTAGGGCTGGGTTTTTTTCATTATTTATTCATGGGATGTGGACATCACTGGTTAGGCAATTAGGAGTCAGCCACATTGCTGTGGGTCTGGAGTCGCATGTAGACTAGATCAGGTAAAGACAGCAGATTTCCTTCCCCTAAGGAGCATTAGTGAATTATGACAATAATCATAATCAGACTTTTAATTCCAAATTTTTATTGAATTCAAATTTTACTGCGGTGGAATTCGAACCCAGGTACCCAGAGCATTACCCTGGGTCCCTGGAATACTAGTCCAGTGACAATACCACTATGCCACTGTCTCCCCGTAACAAATGCTGATCATGTCAGCGGCACCCATGTCCCATGAAATAATTAAAAACAACTAATGCCATTACCTTTGTTACTCTCACTATCCCTTCCTGGACGTTGGCTTATTTTGTCCAAAACACTTCTGTGCTCTAGGACTCGCATATTCCCTTGCTTTTCAATATATCCTTTCCTGAATTCTTCCAAACAACCCCCCTGCCCCCAACGTTATTATTACTCTGGTTATTTGTAGGACACTGGTCCCAGCTCAGTGGAGCCCAACGGAACAGCTCGCTCTTCCCCAGTACTGGTGCCACTGGCCCATTAAGTGAAACCCTGTCTCCCACACCCACATCACTCCTTCCACCACGCATTTAACCTTCTAATCTGTTTATCCCCTGCCATTCGGTGCATGATTTAGGTAACGATCTGGAGATTATAACTTTTGAGACTCTGCGTTTTAATTTGGACTTAACTCCTCAAGCTCACCATCATTTCTAGGTCTGATTCCTATGTGGACCACGACAACTGGATCCCACTCCATGCATGAGATGTTTTTAGCCCTGGCGTTTTGCAGGCAACACGACCTTTGGAACTCCTGGTCACGGCTGCAAAGAATGGTATCTATTCCCCTAACAATAATGTCCCCTATTACTACCACATTCCTTTACACTTATCTCATTTGCATGCCTCCTGCATCATGAAGCTATGGTCAGTTTGCCCATCTACCCTGCTGTCCTTGTCCTTATCTACCTAGGTAACAAGTACCTTGTATCTGCTGGTCTAAGTCGAGGGCTGAATCTTGTCCATTGCTATATTCTGAATCCCCATATTTGCCTGACTCGCAGTTGCACCCTCCTCCTGTTACTGATCAACTCTCAGCTTCACCTAAGGGGAGGGGATGTGACTGGCTGCTTCCTGGAGCAAAGCGTCCAGATAACTTTCCTCTTCCATGATGCCCTGCAATGTCTGTAGCTCAGACTCCAACTCTGAGCCAAAGTTCCTCGAGCTGCAACACTTACGGATATGGTTGCCCAGGAAAACAATGCTGTCCACAAACTCCCACGTACTGCAGTTATAGTCTGCCATGTCTGTTTAACCTTATTTATTTATTTGATTAGTTAAGTCATTAATTGATTCAATTATTTTAGCTTTATTAATTGGTTTATCTGGGTTAAGTTACTAATTTAGTGGTTATAACAAGTCATCTAAAGTCACAGACAAAATTATTTCAAACTTAAAAATTGAAGGTGCAAAATTGAATACTTAATTAAAAATATTTGGCTCAGCAAAAAGTGCTTCTTATCTCAAGTTTTATATTCGTAATAGGATGGAAGAAATTTGCATTTGCTCTGTGTCTTCATTTGGGAGGTTTGCCTCTGCTCTTTATCACAAAAACTGACTTAATCAAAATTATTTTGCACTGATCATTTTAGTTGCCTCTCTGTTTAAAATAAAATTAATCAGATAAAAGGATCCTTTGTTCCTAAAATGTGTGCAATTTTATACCCTGCCTTAAGATTGAATTACCTGCAATTTGAAGCTGAAAAATAATTAGTTAAAGATTACAAGCATCCTTGTTCTTTTGTATACTGAAGGGGGCTAGAAACTAGTCTTCGTTTCTGAGAACTCCTAGTAGGAGATATTCACACATGACAATTGATGAGCTCGGGAGTTAAGGACGACTTGATCAAAGGCCTTCTCTCGGCATGTAAAAATAGCTGCTACTGCATAACACTATCATTTTGTAAAATTGTGCATGTGTATTGTCTGAAGACAGATTAAACAGTGTACACAATTTTCATTTTTAAAAAATTTATTTGTTCATTGGGTCTGGGCATCATTGGCTAGACCAGCATTTATTGCCTATTCCTAATTGCCCTTGAGAAGACAGTGGTGAGCTGCCGCTTGAATCGCTGCAATCCATGTGATCCATGCAAAGGGAAATGAGAATGTGTAGAAATCTGCAGAAAATTATGGGGGATCCTATAGTGATTGGTGTAATCTATAGGTCAATTTCTCAATTCTAAGTGTAAGTTTTGCTTCATTAAACTGATTTACCAAGTGATGCAATTTAGTGTAGACCTTTGTGTACCTATATTGCAAATTCATGATGTTAAAGTGAGTTCACTGGTCCAGATACATTTTATTGCTGTATTATAGAATTAATACCTGCATTTTTATATACTGCCTTTCATGACTTCAGGAGGTCCCAAAGTGCTTTACAGACAATTAAGCACTTTTGAAGTGTAGTCACTTGTGATATGCACTACAGTAGATAATTTGTGCACTATGCTAATTAGGCTAAGAAAAATTGAAGCAGCTATAACTTAGATTGTGAAATCAAAAAAATGTACTTTCATAAAATAGGTAAAAAATGGAATATGACTTTTGGCATTTCCCCCTCTTGACCTCAAGCGAGGATGAGGGTCTTGGCTATTCTAGTAAACTTTAGCCAGGCTGTAACATTTTAGTTGTCATTTAACATTTATTTGATGTTGAGGAACAGTAAATATTAGAATTATTTTTAAAAGATACAGTAATCAATTGGCTTTTAAATTCTTATAAGAAATGCTACTGTCTGTATTAGGAGGGATGAATTTACCATGTATCAAAAGTGCATTAATTTTAAATAAAGGTACAACTCCCCCCTTCATCTATTTTTGGAAATATGTTCATTAATCAAAAATTAGCCTAAAACCAAACTTGCTTGCCATGTATATTTTCTACATTTTTTTGTTTTTTTTTGTGTTTCAGCCATCATACATCTTGTCATTTTCAATCCTAGATATATCTACCAACCATACTGACTCAGTCGAATCTCACAAGCTTCCTTTATCAGACACTCATGTGACAAATGTGCAAGAAGATAAACATGATAATGGGGAGAGAAGCAAAATACAAACAGAGAATGATGCTCAGCATTATCAGGGTATACAAGAACCAGCTTCAGATCCTAAGACAGATGGCAAAGAAATCAAGAGACAAAAATCTCTGAGGAAAAAGATGGAGGATGGAGTACATGCCTCTAGCAGAGTCTAGTACTAGCTGAGTGCTCCATGCTAGCACCCAAAGGTATCTGGGAGTTGAGGGTTAAGAACCTCATATTACAATATTCTGGAAGTCCAAAAAGGGAATCTTGAATTGATACTAAATACAATGTAAAATATCCACCTTAGTAATATGCCAATTATGCATGATCCACAATTCTAACTATTAACAGAAAGATTGCATGTATCTAAAAACTGCACTGATAACTTATCCATTAGAAACTTTGCTTAAAATCAACGTGTTAATTATCACTCAGAATAGCTATTTAAAGGGTGTTGAGTGACTGAGTGAACCTCATTAATTTATTGATGATTCTTGAATAGAATTGCTCACAAAATGAAAGTCTGTGGCACCAGCCTAAAAATAATAACCACATGCATTCTAAAACTGGAAATCAACAACTAACCATTTGAACAGAAATGTACTGCAGCCTTCTGGATAGGAAATGTATAACATCTAATGCAACTCTTTCTAACTAACTTTAAATTGTCTAGATATTTATAGTGTAGTTTTATATTTCCTTTTATCAAACACAAGTTAAAAATAGATTTATGACTATGATAACACAAACTTGAACTAAAATAATGGAATAGATTGTTGATTGAAGTGTTCACAGAACTCTCTATACTGTAACCAGTGCACATTGCTTTCCCATAATGTATTTTGCCACTTAGTGATATGCCACCAAAGAAATCCAGGAGCACAACTTCAGTTATAAAGTGTTTGCTTTCATTATCAACTATGTACTTACAATGAGCTATAACCATATTTTTTTCTATTTGTGGAAGAAGAAATCAAATGTTCATGGTTTAAAAATTTACATTTCAGTTAAGCCTTTAATAGGGCATCAGTAATAGAAAATCTTGGGATTTGGTTCAGCACAACATGAAAGTCAATCAATGGATAAAGTAAGAGTTATAAATAATGATTGCAGTCTGGGGTGTGCACTTTGGAATTGAGTAGCTGTCAAATTTGCCTTTTGACAAAGACTGACAGTTTCTTCCATGCTAATGTAACAATGCTTCGTCATGTGAATTAAAAAAAAAGTTATTTCACAGGATGTGGGTGTCACTGGCCAGGCCAGCATTTTTATTGCCCGTCCCTAATTGCCCTGAGAAGGTGGTGGTGAGCTGCCACCTTGAACCGCTCCAGTCCATGTGGTATGGGTACACGCACAATGGTGTTTGAGGGAGTTGCAGGATTTTGACCCAGTGACAATTTTTGAATAGATGAAACCACAAAGCCATACAAGCTCACTTCACACCTGCAAAAAGTACAACCCCAGACACACAACTCAAATAAGATTTCCACTTATAGTAACTTAGAAATTCTTTGTGCCTTACTTACAATTAATTGAATCACAGTGAATATATTTATATAATCTAATGCAGCTACCATGTTGGATATAAGATCTCACAATAGTGAGACAGCCAACTTGTTGAGCTTTTCTTTGTGGTATTAGTTCTGCTCAGATGAAGCTAGAATTCCTTGTTCTTCAAGTAGTGGCGTAAGATCCTTAACATCCAGCTGAAATGCTAAAATGGCAAATAGTTTAACATCTCATCCAAAGGATGGACTCCTAATGAAGCAGCATTTGCTCAGAGTTATATTAGTGTCTGCCTATAATTACACATTTAACCCATAAACTTCTGACTTGAAGATGAGTGCTACCAATTAAGCTAAGCTGGCCTGGTGGTTCTTGCCAATGCTGTTTTGATATTTAAAATCAATTAAATTACCGTGGCAATATTCAGGATTTTTTTTGCCTTTACTAAGCTGTATTACACTCCATTAAGAGAAATGGAGTATTGAAGTAGTGATTCTCATGTTCTCCAAAAAAAACTTGTTAATTTAAGTTTCATCTTGCCTCCAACAAGGGAAAATCCAACCATCGCCCCATGATGTTCAATGGCATTGCTATCACTGGTAACCCCCAGGATATTGATAGTGGGGGATCCATTGACCAGAAACTGAAATGGACTAGCCATATAAATACTGTGGCTACAAGAGCAGGTCAGAGGCTAGGAATTGTGCAATGAGTAACCCACCTCCTGACTCCCCAAAGCCTGTGCACTATCTACAAGGCACAAGTCAGGAGTGTAATGGAATACTCCCCACTTGTCTGGATGAGTGCAGCTCCCACAACTGAAGAAGCTTGACACCATCCAGAACAATGCAGCCCACGTGATTGGCACCACATCCACAAACATTCACTCCCTCCATCACTGACGCATAGTAGCAGCAGTGTGTACCATCTACAGGATGCACTGCAGGAATTCACCAAGGCTCCTTCGACAGCACCTTCCAAACCCACGACCACTATCATCTAGAAGAACAAGGGCAGAATATAGATGGGAACACAACCACCTGCAAGTTCCCCTCCAAGTCACTCACCATCCTGACTGGGAAATATATCACCATTCCTTCTGTGTAGCTGGGCCAAAATCCTGGAACTCCCTTCTTAACAGCACTATGGTGTACCTACACCACATGAACTGCAGAGGTTCAAAGAGGCAGCTCACCACCACCTTCTCAAGGGCAATTAGGGATGGGCAATAAATGCTGGCCCAGCCAGCGAAGCCCACATCCCGTGAATGAATAATAAAAAAAAATTAAAGGTGAGTTTTTCATCATGGAATTTAGATAATTGTATTGCAAAGCTTTCCATTTTTGTTCCTTCCTGTAGAATGGCATTGGTCTTGGTTATTATTATTTATGGCAGCAAAAGCTAATTTAGGAGGGCAAAGTAAAATTGATTGAGCACTGTTTACCATTGAAGGGCAAATGCATTTTTTCACCACATGCTACTACTAAACATTCAGTTATGCTTTTAACCTTTCTGCATTCAGCACACTTTCCTACAATCCTACTTATTTTCACCCAGCTATAGCAGTAACCTGTTTAGCACTTGCTCACACTGCTGAAAGTTGAGGTTAGTTATCACTTAAACTTAGCACTTAAAGTATACATAAATGTCAAAGTTTAATAATTGTTTTATTCTTTGCTTACATCCTGCCTGGCAAGATTTTCCTGGCACTCAGCTGGGATGCAGTTAAAGAGCCAGGGAACTGTGTCGGGAGGAATCCCTGATGCAGTCCCACTGGCGGGCCATTTAACCAGTGGCTTTAATAGCATCGGCTTAGCTGTCTGCTGACTGGAGGCAGGTGGCAAGTTTAGCTAATTAAAAGGAATGCAAAATTCTGCAGTTCTGGAGATCTGAAATAAAAACAAAGTGCTGGAAAAACTCAGCAAGCCTGGCAGCGTCTGTGAAGAGAAACACAGTTAACTTTTGAGTCACATATAACTCTTATTCTGAAACTGAAAGTCATATTGGACTCCTAGCATTAGCTCTGTTTCTCTCTCTCTCTCCATCTATGCTTCCTGACCACCTGAGTTTTTCCAGCATTTTGCTTTTATTCAAGCCAATTAAAAGGCCAACTGAGGGCTATCATCCCAGGCCACTGGCACGTTGCTAGTGGGGGAGTGGCCCTGCGCCACGCAGGGAGGCCACCAGCTGCATGTTGGTAGCTTCTGGGGTTGAGGGCCAGGCATCTGGAAGCTCCATAGCTCAGGAAGGGCCACTGGCATCAAAGGCTACCACCATAGCCCCAACGCCATCACTGGAAGGATTTTTTCTCCAATCGCCAGAACCTGCTTACCTGGCCCCAGCAGTGAGAAAAAAATTTAACTCCCCTGCACCTCTCAACCTCCCTTGGTGACAATGCAGAGCTGCAAACCCTCTGGACCAGCAATGTGAAGAGCCAGCCCACCATCCCACACATTTTGGTAGCTTGTAATGGATTTATGTAATTATGTAAATGTTTCTTCCCAAGCTAAAGGAAGTAAGTCCATACAGAGAAAATATATTATAGTGTCATGCCCTCCTCCCTGCTCCCCAGGGCATCCTGTGTGATTAGTGGACTGCCTCAGAATTCTTTTACACACATGGACAAAAGAGCTGAACTCCAGAGTTGAGGTGAGAGTGACTGCCCTTGACATCAAGACTGCATTTGACCGAGTGTGGCATCAAGGAGCCCTAGCACAACTGAAGTCGGGGAATCGGGGAACATTCTCCGCTCGTTGGAGTCATATCTAGCACGAAGGAAGATGGTTGCGGTTGTTGGGAGGACAGTCATCTCAGCTCCAGGACATCACCTCAGGAGTTCCTCTGGGTAGTGTCCTCAGCCCAACCATCTTCAGCTGCTTCATCAATGACCTTCCTTCTAACATAAGGTCAGAAGTGGGGATGTTCATTGATGATTGCACGGCTTTCACCATTCGCGACTCCTCAGATACTGAAGCAGTCCATGTCCAAATGCAGCAAAACCTGGACAATATCCAGGCTTGTGTGGCGCGAATGTTACTTACCACTTGTCAACCCAAGTGCCAGGGAATGACCATCTCCAACAAGAGAGAATTTAACCATTGCCCCTTGATGTCCAATGGCATTACCATCACTGAATCCGCCACTATCAACATCCTGGGATTTACCATTGACCAGAAACTAAATGGGACTAGCCATATAAATGCTGTGGCTACAAGAACAGGTCAGAGGATAGGAATCGTGCGACAAGTAACCCACCTCCTGGCCACCATCTACAAGGCAAAAGTCAGGAGTGTGATGGAATACTCCCCAATTGCCTGAATGAGTGCAGCTCCCATAACACTCAAGAAGCTTGACACCATCCAGGACAAAGCTGCCTGCTTGATTGGCACCACACCCACAGACATTCACTCCCTCCACTACCGACACACAGTGGCAGCAGTGTGTACCATCTACAAGATGCACTGTGGGAACTCACCAAGGCTCCTTTGACAGCACTTTCCAAACCCACGACCACTACCATCTAGAAGAACAAGGGCAGCAGATAGATGGGAACGCCACCACCTGCAAGTTCCCCTCCAGGTCACTCGCCATCTTGACTTGGAAATATATCGCTGTTCCTTCACTGTCGCTGGGTCAAAATCCTGGAACTACCTTTTAACAACACTGTGGGTGTACCTACACCACATGGACTGCAGTGGTTCAAGGAGGCAGCTCACCACCACCTTCTCAAGGGCAACTTGGGATGGGCATTAAATGCTGGCCCAGCCGGCGAAGTGTGCATCCCGTGAATGAATAAAAAAATTTAGAAATGAGATATGAAAAGCAAATTGTGTGGAACTACCATCTAAAGTTTGGTCCCAACTCTTGCAATTAAAGTAGCCTATAATGCATTTGTAACCATCAATCCTGATCTATACAGCAGTCTGTCTATGTGCAACTGAAGCTGCTTTTCAGCTGCACAAAAATGCCAGTACAGCTGGCCTACTGTACTATGATGTGCTAGTTTAACTAGAGCTCATAGGAAAAAAAATAGCTGTTTCACATGAGAAGTGCTTTTGTGTAGAATGTTTAAAAACCTCCTTGCAACATAATTTTTTTGTTGAAGTTCATCTGGTGCTGCTTTTGAAGAGGATAACATTTTGGCATGCATCCAATGTTAGTTAATGCTTCCTTGTGGAGATCTTTTCATTCCAGCGTTAATGTGGTGTTTTGAAACCTTAATTTATTGTACCAAAGAGGAATAGCATGAGTTCACATCATATGTGTATTGTCACTGTGGCAAGGTGAGAGGCCAGAGGCCTTGTGGCTTCTCCTGGGAGGCGGAGAGAGCAGAGGAAATCCCCCAGAACTGCTGATTTTAAAGAGTGGTTTTGGAGATCTGGGAGGGAATGGCTTGTCTGCTCCACCTCCCTCGGGAGAGTAGAGAAGCTAACCAGGGAAAAGATGAGAAATTGTAACCTGAGCCACATCAACTAATTACAAAAGCTGATATGCAAGTCATTGGCCCTAACTTTAACCTAATTCACTTGGCAGGAATGGTTTAGGCTGGGTGCTCAGTTTGCACCCCATCCTATTTTCGCAGTTAAAGTCAAAATGAGGTGTAAAACAGATGTCTGACCAGAACCTGCTCTGTTCCCTCCAGGCAGGTAAGGTTGGAATTGAGAGAATTTCAGGTAATGAGCATGATGGTGTAAGTATTTCCCTCCCACGTTGACTATACTCTCTTATGTAGCTCCAGCAGTTACATTATATTTTTCACATTTTCAGTTTGTGTTTTTATAGGAATATAATGTACAGATGTACATTATTTCTTTTAAAACTATCTTCACTTGTAGAATGAGGAATTGTTTAATGAGTTAGTTCTTCTACCAGTTAAAAATGTAAATTTATTATTGCTAAGTGTGAGTGAGAGGTAGTCAGATTGGATCAATCCTGATATAATGAGGTTGGACCTTTTCATCTTTGTCGTCTTTTTCTAGAAGCAACAGATTTAAAAGCCCAAGAGGATCTTATGGACATCTCTGAAATGGATGAAGGATTTTGTTCTAAGGTGACAAACACAAGCATTATAATTGGTAATACAAGCAACAAGGCATCTGCTGGGAAAAGTCAATGGAAACCATTAGGCAACAAACCTTGCAGAGATAAAGAAATAGCAGATGAGACCTGCCGTGAACACTCTTCTCGTAAGCAGTCTCGAAGAGTCGTGAGTGAGAATCTAGAGCTTGTGGCCATGAAAAGACTGACTCTGACGAGTAGTCAGTCCCTGCCTAAGCCAGGAAGCCACAATCTGGCTAACACAGCTACAACCCTCTTCAGTAAATCCTTTGAACAGGTTAGTGGTGTCTTTATTGGAAGCAGTCCAGCCAGTGCCGCAAATAGGAATATAGCAGAATCCAACCGATTCTCTGCTTGCAGCCTTCAGGATGACAGACTTGCACTTGTGTCTGATCAAGACCTTCAAGCTTCCATCACACAACACCAGAAACAACACTGCTCACCTGGTTTTAATGTTCATCTGTCACCAGATATGTAACTTTGCAACATGGGCATTAAAGAAAAGATTCTATTTTTTGTAGTCAGTATAAATTGATTTTTGTCAATGCAAAACTGTATTTTTACAGAGTATAAGTACTGTATGAGGTTTCATTTTTTTTTATCATTAATGTACCTGTAAAAACTAAAGTATTAATTGAACATCAATGAAAAGGGATGATGCACAACTCTTCAGAACCCTTTATTAATGTGCATTTGTGTTCTGTATTTTTATCCAAACACCATCTTTTGAGCAATTAACTTTAATAATAATTGAAAGCCTAGAACTTTCTCATTTGAAGAAACACTTGTAATATTTGTTTCTGATTTGACCTGTCTTGCTTTTTATATCATTGAGAACTTGTTATTTTGTTAGCTATTTCTACCACATTTAATAGAATTGTATTTTGGGGAGAAATTTGCTAGTGTAAAAAAACTGAGTTCAAGGTAGTAATGTAAATGTAGAATTTTTATATGAACTTAGTTGAACTGAATTATGTAACTATCTTGTATATTTAAATTAGGTGCGTGTATGTATGCATATATCTTTTATATGTATATCATTCATATACACGCATATACATTTAAATCTTTCATCCCTTTTCAAAGGCATTTTTATAAACAAAAGCTACTTACAATAGTATATATTTACAATAGTGTATAGTGTTTCAAATCCTAGGATCTCCTCTCATCAGTAACTTCTATTATGTTTAGTCAATCACGATATACCAGAAATGGAAGATGCTGACTTGTGGAACCAACACTAACCTTGGTAGTTTTTGCAAAAGTCAGTCCTATTGGACCATAAGACATAGGAGCAGAAATTAGGCCATTCGGCCCATCGAGTCTGCTCCGCCATTCAATCATGGCTGTTAAGTTTTTCAACCCCATTCTCCCGCCTTCTCCCTGTAACCTTTGATCCCCTTACCAATCAAGAACCTATCTATCTCGGTATTATTGCGGTTCATGCTGCCACTGTAGCACTTTGAGCAGAAATGCTCATTTTACTGTAACCGTTTATTGACTATTACTGCCTAGCTAAAATACACATTGAAAAATAAAATTACGAACAAAATTACTTAATAGAAAATAATTGATCATTTTAGTTTTTCTACAAATTGCTATTATCTTCCTTGAAGATTTTTATATTTCTCCATGTTTTTAAATTTTTGTCAGGCAACAACATATTGCAGTTACTAAAAGAATAAAGCCATTATTCAAGTGGATTTTTAAAGTTTATATTTCACTGAAGCATTAAGTCTTGCTCACATGTATTGTTTTAGGTAGCTAAATTTGTGCATTTATTTTTGTACGAAAGTGAAATATGGCCTTTTTGTAACATAACTCAATTTTATTTCAACTTCTACGCATGAGTTTTTTCAGTTGGATCACTGGGAGTCAAGTGAGAGCAGGAAATCAGCTATTTACTTTACCTTGCCAAGTTCAAGGTATATTTTAGTGCCCAGATTAAGACTGAGACAATTTTGTGCAGACCAGGGTCAAACCTGAAACTTTCCTGGTCTGTGTGACTTGGTTCCAGGAGTACCTTTTATAAACTGAGTCTTGTAGATGCCTATATGATGCCTTAAGTGTGGAATGGCATAAGCACTTAAATTATATAATAAATCTTTTTATTTTGGAGAGTGAACAGATTTGAGAAATGTAATAGTTGGCCTCAATAGTATTATACTTGGATTAGTGGATATCCTATGTATTTTATATATTAGTGTAAAAAGAATTTGACTGTTGCTGCAGTATTGTTTATCTGTGTTCCACACTTCTGTTGTCATATTCCCAGAATACCTAACATAGCACTTTATTATTCAGATTTAATCCTTGGAGTTTGCAATAGTGGGAGAGTCTAATTGAAAAGGCCATATGCATTCTATCAAAATGAAGTCTGGATTAAAAGGTGAATTGATCCAAGTGTTAAATAATGCTGTTAAATGTCACTTTGTAACATGTGATACCATCTAGAATATTTTCAGACATGCACTGTAAAACATAATACACATTAAAATAACTGGTTAGGTGTTTCTCAAAGGGAAAGATAATAGGTATAGCTGCTTTTGATGTCTTGCTAGATTTTGTATATTTGCAATGTTTACTTTTGTAATGATGCTGGCTTTAAGAATTCAGATATGTATTTGTAACTATTTTAATTGTACTGTCTACAATTATTCAGAAACTAGTATTGTACATTTAAGATGACTTAGGGATGTAAGGATGCCTTGAGTAACTTTCTCACAGAAAATTAAAACACTAAAAATATTAGCATTGCATAGTTATCCCACTTCTAGACAAGTAATATAAATTGGGGAAAGATGTAATAGGTCTTACTGTGCTCATCTGTCAGTTACACTAAATTTAAAGACTAGGGCCATGGAATTACACTCTGTAGCTTCTGGTTCTGGCACAGCAGATATCCCAATGGTAATGCGCATACTTCTGGCACAGTCCATCTGGCACCCCATTCCAGGAAGGGTGGTAGCATGGGTGTACATGCACCAGGAGCAGTGCTGTCCTGACACATTTGGCACTTAATTGCTTAACAAATTTGGTCCGTGCATGTGCACTGAGTACCAGTGCTAATCAATTCCAGTGTGATCAGCAGCACAAGGAATATCTCACTAGCATTACTTAAAGAACTTTTGACATTCATCTGCTTAGACAAAATTATTTGAAGTACTGTTTTTTTTTTTGTTTTCTGGAGGTGTTTTGAATAATTGTTACATAAAAATCAGGGAAGCCAAAGGATGTGGTGATGGGTATGGGGCTGTGGTTGCAATAACTCTGGGTCTGCAACATGACCAGCAAATGGACTGTATTCTGCAGAGAGGAAAAACTCTGAAGAAGGAGGTGGAGGAGGGCTCTTACAAAAGGCCCTATCCACCAAGTGTCAAAAGTACTTCTCCCTCTACCTGATCTAGGATCAGGGGCTGAGGTAGCTCTGCTTCAACAAGGACGTGGTCACAAAATTGTGATAACTCTTATGTGACCTGGAGCCTTACACTAGGGCAAAGATGATGCTGCGTTGGCCTTAAAGGTTACCCACTCATTGAACCTTTATACGTCCAGATCTTTCCAGGTAGGAGTAGGTGACATCTCCCAATATACCATCCGTTAGATCATTCAGGATGTGACAGAGGCCAGATGTGTCAGAAATGAGTGCATCCTTCAGCAGGAAGAAGCAGGATGAGTGGACATGTGGCTTTGCTAGGATATTTGAATTTCCAATGGTGCAGTGAGACAGGTAAAGGAATAGTAAGGGCTACCTTTCTATTAACAAGCAATGGTGTGTAACCATTCACATTACATGTTGGTGAATCCCTGCTATCTTGGTAACAGCCATGATGCATTCATTCTGAGGCAGTCAGCACTTCCAGCTATCTTTGGGCCTCCATGGAGGACCAGAAGTTAGTTGCTTAGGGAGAAAGTCTACCCCTGGCACACTAGACTTATGATCTTCCTCAGCCTGTCATGTGAGGACAGTATGTGTATAATGAGAGCCATGGAACCATCAAGCACATTGTAGGGCAGACAATTAGTCTGCTTCTACTGCCTAGACTGCTTGAGGGGTGCCCTCCAATACACACTGGAGCTGGTGCCTAAGTTTATGGTAGTTTGCTGTGCCTGATATAATCGTCATGAGGGTGCATTCACTACCTCCAGGAATCTAGAGATCACTGAGGAAGGAAGATGAGGCAGGAAGGATGCATCCTGTTCCACATTGCCCCAGATGGCTGTCGGACAGCACCTGCTGAGACTTTAAATAAAACTACTACTCTTGACCACCATGGATCCACCATTCTCTGCCTTTACTTCTATGTTAGATGTCCCCTTGGCACCATCAAATAATAGAAGCCACCTGCAAAAATCTTTTTCATTTAACATCTTTATTCAACATCACATCTAATTATATAAATGGAAACAAATAATTCACCCTTGTGAAATCCCTTGGTGCTGTCATGCCTTTGGCTGTCCCAGTGCTCCTAAGCAGTGCAATTCTAATGGCTGTGGCATGGTTGGTGGAAGGATGTTAATTTTTGCTGGGCATCCTTGAAGTGTTCTGGGCCTTGAGGGTCCAGCATTGGACTGTACCACTGGCATAGGTGGCAGCAGTCTGGGCTGAATGGGAAATGCATTGGCAAGTGGCAGTGACGGGTTCCTCCTTCATGGACCACTCCCATAGCACCATCTTTGTTATGGTGTAAGGCTCCAGATCATAGGAGTTACCACAATTTTGTGACCATGTCCATGTTGAAGCAGAATCACCTCGGGCACTGCTGCCAATTGCTCGACTGTCACAAGCCTACATGTTCCTTTGAGCATGATGCTCTGTAGCCATGATGGCAGCAGTGTGTGCCTACATAGCAGCAAGCATGGATCTTGTCTGAACTTCCACTGCAGCAGTAAGATGTTGAGTGACTTCCATCTGTGGTGCAATGGAAGTTGAGACATTGGCAACCAGGTGCTGAATGACAGCTGAATCCATTTGTGCTGCCATGTATTTGCCTATCACTTCCATGGTGGAAAATTTGGCCTCCATGCCCTCTACCAAGTTAGATTCCTCCATGCTCCTTGACAGTGAAAGGTGACTGTATTTGGAAGGCTAGATACCATACACTAAGCATTTTGATGTGCATGTTCATCAGTGTTCTCTTGCATGCTGCCCCACCAAAGTTCTCATCTGTGTCCCCTGTAGCAGAACTCATTGTGACCTTATCCTAGGGTGATCTGGTGTAGACACTATCCTTTTCTCCTGGCCTGCTGCAGCCCACCCATGCATGGTGACTTGCCATGAGCATATCCAAACCCGATGCTAACCTGCAAGAGCTTGCACAATGCCAGTATCTGATGACTGCAAGTGACAGTGCTTCCTCATCACTGGTGTGGGTTTCCTTTCCCCCTCTTATGCGCTCACTCTCTTGCTGCGTGTTTTGTTCACCCCCCCACCCCCTCAGCCTCCATGCCTCCTGTTCTCTCTCACTTGCACACTGTTAGGCCTCCTTTTGTGAATGCAGGCAGTGAATAGCTCGAGTATTGCTGAATTTTGCACAAAATGGAAATGAGTTGGCAGCACAACTACTGCCTGCTCAAACAGGCACACAGTTCGCAAATTGCAAGTCCCCAACCACCAGCACCGCCCACTCCCCTCCCCAAAAAAAGCTGGTGCAGACCAATTTTTAGGCCTATGTCTCTCTCTCTCTCTCTCTCTATTGCACTTTTTTGATTGAGAAGTTTAATGTTTTTCACATTAATTGGCTTTCATATCTCAACCAAGTTGCAGAGGTACAATTACCCATTGATATCATCTGTAAATCATTAATGATTAATTTTATTACTAATTTTATCAGTATGAAGTGAGGTTGCTCAATCTTTCTGCAGCACGTTATAATTTGTGTTATTTAAACATTAATATTCAAACCTAGCCTTTCATATTTTCACTTTCTGGTGATAAGATCCCAACTGAAGTAATTAGCATAAATTTATTTCTGGAAAGCCCAGCTACCCTGATCAGTATTGTCCATGCAAGCACTTAAAATTGGGCATTTTTATTTTACATATTTGTTCTCTGGATGGTAATGTCTGCTTATTACCATTCCCTAATTGTCCCAACAGCTGTTTTGCTGAATTCTTTTTCATAGTTCATCATGGTGAGATTTGAACTCAGCATCAGGTCCTCTCACTCAGTACAATACCATAGTTGCTAGACTACTGTACCCACGCAATGCAAACAATGAAGGTGTCCAGAAGACTCTTCCTTCCTCACTCAAGTATGTTTCAGACATTACAGGAACTTTATTTGTTTTCACAAAGAGTCTCATACTTGTCTCTGAAGGCAGCCCTGTACCAGGAAGAGTTCAAATATATACTTTCCAACAGAATTAACTAATCTCCCATTTCCTATCCTCAAATACAGGTATCAGAACCAATAAAACATCCATTAATCTGCTGATGCAGAGCAGTTGCAAAAAGAGTGCATTGTAAATAGAGTGTAATTGTTGGGAATTTGTTGAGTGGGAATTTTGGGCCGGAATTTCAAAATGGGTAGCTTGAGTTGGGAAACTTTCTGATGCAGCAGGTCCAACTTGGGCCCCGTCACCTGGAATCTTCGCTCTGGGCAGGTGCGGGCGAGATTGAGTCAGGCCCGCCAACCCAGGAAGCAGATCCGAGGTGACCATGATGCAGAAGAGTGCCAAGGCAGGTTGGTTAGAAGGATCACCTCAGTTCCCCGGGACTTCTTTCCATTTGTTTAAAAGCTGTTAATGGCTCCAGCCTTCACGCCCTCTCACCCCTCCAACCACCCCTTCCATGCCCTTAATGGCCCTTTTATGCGCCTCTTTCAATTCATGTCCCCCTTAAACCCAAATGCCACCTCAATAGCCAATCATCCAGTATCCACAATTGGACAGCCCTCGAGCCATGTGGAGATGAAAAAAAAAACCTCTTAACCTCAGCGCTGCCTGACAGTGTGGTCAACGATGCCTTCTATCACTTTGATGATGACTGCGAGTAGGCTGTTGGGGTGGTAATTGGCCAGTTGCATTTCTCCTACTTTTCGTGGACAGGACATACCAGGGCAATTTTCCACATTGCTGGGTAGCTGCCAGTGTTGTAACTGTAGTGGAACAGCTTGACTAGGGGTGAAGCTAGTTCTGAAGCACAAGTCTTCAATACTATTATCAGGATGTTGTCAGGACCCATAGCCTTTGCAGTATTCACTGCCTTTGGCCATTTCTTGTTATCATGTGGAGAGAATCGAATTGGCTGAAGACTGGCATCTGTGATGCTGGGGACCTCCAGAGGAGGCCAAGATGGATCACATGGCACTTCTGGCTAAAGATGGTTGAAAATGTCATTTGCACTGATGTCCTATGCTTCCCCCATCATTGAGGATGGGGATATTTGTGGAGCCGCCTCCTCTGGTTAGTTGTTTAATTGTCCGCCACCATTCATGACTGGATGTGGCAGGACTGCAGAGCTTAGATCTGATCTGCTGGTTGTGGGATCGCTTAGCTCTGTCTATCGCATGCTGCTTCCGCTGTTCACGTAAGTAGCCCTGTGTTGTAGTTTCACCAGGTTGACACCTCATTTTTAGGGATGCCTCGTGCTGCTCCTGGCATGCCCTCCTGTACTCTTCATTGAATCAGGGTTGATCCCCTGGCTTGATGATAATGATAAAGTGGGGAATATGCTGGGCCATGAGTTACAGATTGTGGTTGAGTACAATTCTGCTGCTGCTGTTGACCTTCAAAGCCTCATGGATGCCCAATCTGTCTCAGTTAGCATGGTGAGTGTCACACAACGTGATGGAGGATTGCCTCAATGTGAAGGCGAGGCTTCATCTCCGAAGGGGATGCTGGTCAATTCTAGCAATACTGTCATCAACAGATGCATTTGCGACATGTAGCTTGGTGAGGATGAGGTCAAGTTGGTTTTTCCCTCTTGTTGGTTCCCTCATCATCTGCCACAGACCCAGTCTAGCAGCTATGTCATTTAGAACTTGGCCAACTCGGTCAGTAGAGGTGCTAACAAGCCACCCTTGGCTATGGATATCCAAGTCCCCCACCCAGAATACATTCTGTGCCCTTGCCATCCTCGGTGCTTCTTCCAATTGGTATTAAACATAGGGAGTACAGATTCAGCAGCCAAGGGAGGGCGGGGAGGTGGGGTGGTAATGAGCAGGAGGCTTCCTTGCCCATGTTTGACCTGATGCCATGAGACGTCATGGGTTCCGGAGCTGATGTTGAGGACTTCCAGGGCAACTCCCTCCCAACTGTATACCACTGTGCCACCACCTCTGGTGGATCTGTCCTGTTGGTGGGACAGGACATACCCAGGGGTGGTGATGGTGGTGTCTGGGACATGGTCTGTAAGGTATGATTCCTTGAGTATGACTATGTCAGGCTGTTGCTTGAGTAGTCTATGGGTCAGCTATCCCAATTTTGACACAAGCTCCTATATGTTAGTAAGGAGGTCTTTGCGGGGTCAACAGGGCTGGGTTTGCTGTTGTCATTTCCTGTGCTTAGGTCATTATTGAATGGTCTGTCTGGTTTCATTCCTTTTTTTCTTAGGCTTTGTAGTGGTTTTATATAACTGAGTGGCTTCCTAGGCCATATCAGAGGGCCATTTAAGAAGCAACCACATTGCTGTGGGGCTGGAATCACATGTAGGCCAGACCAGGTAAGGACAACAGATTTCCTTCCCTAAAGGGCATTAGTTCATTTTTAGGGTTTTTACAACAATCAACAATGGTTTCATGGTCGCCATTATAATAGCTTTAAATTGCACCAGCTGTCGTTGTGGGATTTGAACCCATGTCCCTAAAGCATTAGCCTGGGGCTCAGGATTACTAGTCCAGTGACATCACCACCACGTCGCCCTTCATTAATTAGCAAGTAACATGATGTAGTGATTGGTCAGGATTCTTAGAGTAACTGACAAGTAGTTCTCATTCGTGTTCTCTCTCTCTCTCTCTCTCTCTCTCTCACTCACTCTTTTGCTCTTGCGGTCTCTCTCATCCAGTCTCTGCAGCTATCTCTTTTAGAACCTTAGGATCAAGTGGAAAAGGCAGTATTAATAAAAGCTTCTATTCAAATGAAAGGGAAGCGAATCGAGTAACAGTCAGGAGTTGTACTTTAGACACCACAGGTGAAGAAATTTTTTTTTAAAAAGTCAAGTAATTAAACCAGGAGAGAAAAAAAAAACATTTGCGTAAAACATTAGAGCAGCAGCCCAGGTGAAGGTCTGTGTCCCAAATGCACAGAGTATAAGAAACCAATTGAATGAATTGCAGGCCCAAATTTAATTTGGAGGGTATGACATGGTAGCCATTACTGTGATATGGCTGCAAGATGGTCAGGACTGGAAACGAAATGTACCAGGTTATAAGGTCTACAAGATGGTTAGGAAAAATGGTTGAGGGAAGGGGAGTAGCTTCAATGATTAAGGATGAAATCACTTCAATGTTAAGAGAGGATAAAATGAGATGTTATGGGTAGAATAACAGAATAGAAAAGGATTTAAGACTGTATAGTAGGAGTTGTGTATAGGCCCCTTCATAGCAGCTGTGAATTGGCAGAATGTATTAAAGCAGAGATTAGGCTAGAGGTTTTCTGCTATATTATGGGTAGAATTTTTGGCTCGGCAAGCGGGACCGGGGCTCGCTTGCCGAGGCATAAAATGGCATGGGGTGACGTCGGGCATGCGTCCCGACGTCACCGCATGTCATTCAGATTTTCAGTTTGATGGGCGCGCAGCCAACTCGGCTGTGCGCCCGCTGGCCGAACTGTCAAAGGCCAATAAGGCCATTTAACAATCAATTAAATCATTGACCTGAGCTGCCCGTCCAACCTTAAGGTTGGCGGGCAGG
The DNA here is from genome assembly GCF_964194155.1 of Cetorhinus maximus. Taxonomy (NCBI): domain Eukaryota; kingdom Metazoa; phylum Chordata; class Chondrichthyes; order Lamniformes; family Cetorhinidae; genus Cetorhinus; species Cetorhinus maximus. The sequence goes on along the minus strand of NC_135881.1, from coordinate 123,193,277 downwards.
CGAAGAGCCCAGGCGGCCTTCGCATTTATCATGGAACCTCATCCACGGGCAGGATGAGGTTTCGTGAATGTTTTTAAAGTGTTGGAAAAATTTTTATTAACGTTTAGTAGACATGTCCCAGCTCATCTGACAGTTTCACATGAGGGGACATGTCCTTAAAATTTTTTTCTCCCTTTATTCAATGTTTTATACATGAAACTAATCTCCCTGAGGCAGCTCTGTGCATGCGTGAAAGAGCGCAGGCCCCCCGTGCACACAGGGTGCGCTCAGCACTTCCGGGCGCACGTCACGCTGGACGGGCCTTAATTGGCCCGCCCACGTAAAATGGCAGCACCCAGCCAATCGAGGGCACCGATCGGCTGCGTGCCTGCCCCCACACAACCCCCCTAACGGGGAGAAAATTCTCCCGTATGCCTTAGAACCAACAAGGGACCATGCCATATTAAACTTAATTATGAATAACCGCTTACTGGTGCATGAATATTTATCTAATAGCAATCATAATATGCTCAAGTTTAATGCAGTGTTTGAAAAGGAAAAACACAAAATATTAGAAGATTCTAGGTTTAGGTAAGGCTGATTCAATGGCATGAGATAGAAACTGCCTGTGGTAAATTTGGGTAAAATGACAGAAGATCAGTGGGAAGTGCAAAAAAAAATTGTGATTTCGAGCCAGTTTATATCGCAAATGGGCAAGAGATCTACTTGCTTAAAAAAGGGACTGTCTTGGATGACTAAAGAGAAAACCTAAAAGAAACAGCATGCAATAAATAGCACAGATCCAGGCAAAGGGGTGAGATACAAAGAACAGCAAAGGGTGACAAAGTTAGAGCTACAAAAAGGGAATATGATGAGAAATGTGTAAGGGACATCAAAATCAGCTTTATAATTACATAAGGAAAAAGAGGGTGGTCAGAGGCAATGCCTGCCCCTTGGAAACTTGCAACAGTGATATTGTCAATGAAAATGAGGAAATGGTGGACATGTGAATAATTATAAAAAGTTATAGTATACCTATAACCACTAGAAATTCACAATTTAAAAAGTGGTAGCGTGTCAACATCTGCAAAAGACAACAATTTAATATCGTGGATAGAGATCATTCTGAAAAACTGTGCACAAAAGGCCATAACACTACCAGTACTTGTCCCTTGGATAGAAAACACATCCAGTAAGTGTAGTGAAGTACCTCCTCTTCTTCAGCAGATTGTTCTATTACCTCTACGCTTGGAAGCCTACAATTCTCTGTGATTCACTGTGATTGAACCATTGTAGCATAAGTTTAATCATTCCTAGTACCATCCACATAAAACAAGTACTTGTTCCCAAGAACACTAGGCTCACAAACACCTGTCCTATTCACTTGACAAGTAACAAGATTGTGGGGGTGTAACTGCTCTTCTAATAAACAAGATATTGTCTGCTTTTCTCTAATTAACCTAACAAATGCACTCTCAGAAATTATATTTAACAGCCACAATTTTAATCAGTCATCAATTGCTGGGTGAGAAAACAGGCATGTTCCTGCTTTTCATTAAAATAAGAATTCCTTGATAGCCATATCCTGTGTGTTGGTATAATTTGATTTTGTTGCCTAACATTGCTGCTTTGTACCAATTTCAATTTAGGAGAAGAAATTGTCTGAATTCAGTGCTTTGGTGGTAATATGCAGTATGTTTTCCTCTATTGCTTGGTTACCTCACCATTGACAGGACAAAAAGTAGCTAGCGTGGACTTAACATGAGAGCAAACAATAGTGAGTAATCCTGTTGTTTGTTCTTGACCAAGTCTGAAGAAACAGAATGCTATGGTGACCAGCGTGGATCTTAATAAAGTGGAATATCTATTTGATGGATCTTGAAACAAATCTATTACTTCTAGCATTTTTTGTGAATTACCATTGAATGTTTCTCTATATGTGTAAGCTTTACATTTTTGATGAATATATGGAAATAATGGGCATAAAAAAAGACTCAGCTGATCCATCAATTTTACATGCCCCACCCCCACCCCAGCAGCCAAACAATGTCCTGGAAAAGGGAAAATAAACAGAACCAATAAGGGAAAGAAAATATGGAAAATTCCTTTTTACGCTTCTCTCACAACATCCTCCCCCACCCTGCGATTCAAGCCAATTCAGGAAATCACATTGGTTTGTTAATCTACTTATCTTTTAAATTATATGATCTCTGTCTCAATCAAAAAGTAGTCCAGCTCCCTTTTGAAGTTGCAAAAAGTCACTGCACATGCCAGCAAGATGCTGGAGAGTCTCACTACTCTGGGAAAAGAAAAATTGTCTTAGATCCAAATGCACGAACAAGCCTTCCCCAGTCCATCAAACTAAAATAACATATCAATATTTTCTACACCTCTGTCATGTCTCTTCTGAATCTGCACTTCTCTAAAATAGACCCAGCTTTTTAAGTCTTTCGGAACAACTAAGGTTCCTTAAACTAGGAATAATTATTGCAACCCTTCTCTTAACCTCTTACATGGCCATAATATCACCTACCATGTGAGGGGCTCAAAAATTGGTGCAGTAGTAGGTGCAGTATATCTAAGGACCTGCATAAGGACAGAATTGTGTCCTTTAATTTGTATTGAATAGATCTATTAATACAATTCAATTTGGTTATAGCTTCTGTGCATTAGTTGTGAGCCTTGACTGATCTGTACACAATATCTAGATCCTTTTCTCTCGCAATTATTTTCAATATGCTCCCTGTAAGAATGCTAAGTATGTTCTTTGTTGGTCCTATCTATGTTCATCACACTGCATATGTCTAGGTTAAATACCATTTACTATTGTTTGACTCATTCTCCAAGCGCAGGGATCACTAACCTGTTTTTTTAACTTGAAAAGCATTTTTTTTTAAATGCCTAAAATCAAAACCATTTGGAGCCCCCACACAGCAAGACATGGATAACATTCAGGCTTGGGCTGACAAGTAACATATATGCCACAGAAGTGCCAGGCAATGACCATCTTGAGCAAGAGTGAATCTAACCATTGCCTCTTGACATTCAATGGCATTATCATTGCTGAATCCCCCATTATCACTGACCAGAAACTTGCGGCGAGTAACTCCTCTCCTAACTTCCCAAAGTCTGCCCACTATCTACAAGGCACAAGTCAGAAGTATGATGGAACACTGTCTGGTTGCCTGGATGAGTATAGCTCCAACACTCAAGAACCACTCCATATACCACCTCAAACATTCACTCCTCCACCACTGACACACACTGGCTGCAGTGTGCACCAAATGCAAGATGCATTGCAACAACTTGCCAAGGGTCATTCGACAGCACCTTCCACATAATGACCTCTATCACCTAGATTGACAGGTGAAAAAGACGCATTGGAACACCAACATGTAAGTTCCCATCCAAGTAACACACCATCCTGACTTTGAACTATATTGCCATTCCTTCACTGCTTCTGGGTCAAAAACCTGGAACTCCCTTCCTAACAGCACTGCAGGTGTATCTACACCAGATGGACTGCAGCAGTTCAAGAAGGTCACTCACCATCACCGTACAAAGGGCAATTAGGGATGGCCAATAAATTCTGACCTTGCCAGCGACATCCACATGATGAATGAATAAAAAAGTTACCCCATACTCATTTAGTTTTATTTCTCTATCTTGCCTATGCTATTAACTATTTTCCAGCATTAAACATGGATTGTAATGGGCATTGCTGGAGCTATCTATAGGTTTCTGGGTAAAATTAAGGGACACTTACAATCTCACGAAGGGCTCTGAAATCTCAGGGTTTTGAACAGGCATTCTAAAAATACCCCTTTCATAGATTGCTATGTCCTGCAAAGACCCCATAATCAGGCAACATGTGCTGCTGCTCTCAGCAACAATCTCTGTGCAGCACGTGTTGGCCAATTACATTGATAAGTGATGATATTCAGTGCACTTTGCCCTAGTGTGTTTGTGGCAGAGGAACGCAACACTGTAAATTGCTTTCACTAAACTTTATAGCCCTTAAAAGATTTGGGACCTTGTGTCCCCATTTTCCAGGTCGCAATACCCTTCCTCAGCAGTGAAGAGCCTGGACACCTCCATTCAGGACCAGGTTAAGGTAAGGGGTTATAAGCATTGCTGGGACATTATTTAAGCTCTTTATGTATATCTGTAAAATGCAGCACATACTCTGGAAATGCAATTGTACCAAGAGTGCACAGAATTAAGTGCTAATAATCTGGAGAAGAAGTCACTATAGAAAGAATCGAATTTCAATTCATTTTGGGAATTTATTACACACATACACATAGAGGGCCGGGAGCGAGTTATAGAGTAATAGAGTGCTAGCAGTAAGTTGCAACATTGAGAGTAATAGAGGGCTGGCAGTGAGTTATACAATATTTGGGCTTGCCTCCCAATTTAAAATTGAGGCACTGCTTAACTGACAGTAGTATAAGTCAGCAAGCACAGGGGTGATGGGAGAATGGGGCTTGGTGTGAGTAATTGAGAGTACACAGGTGATAGAGTTTCGAATGACCTCAAGTTTATGGAGGGTAGAATGTGGGAGGCTAGTCAGGAATGCATTGGAATAGTCATGTCTAGAGGTAACAAAGAAAGGCATGTGCAGATTATTGGAGGGATAAGAGTGAGTTACAGAGTGTTCGAGGGCTGACAGTGCATTATAAAGGAAATATGCCAAATTTGAGTGCCCAGCCCACTGGAGTTGGGGTTTCAGATAATTTATGTTCTGAGTGTAATGTCAGGTCAGATGAGATCTGCTCTTTTATTTACAGTCTACCCAAAGTACATTAATGAACCTATAGCAGTACCGTGAAAAGAGATTTAGTGAACAAGGAAAAGCACATCTTACCTTATTTTTGGAAGTTTTTGGCTACAAAACTTCAATCAAAATACAATACCTCTAGAGGTGTTGTAATTTGTAATTGACTGTTTGCAAGCATATTTTGTCTAGAACAGATGTAAAACTGTAGGCAGAACAGCCTCAATTTATCAATATATCCACCCCATTTACCAACTCCATAAAACAGAGAAACTAAGCCAGCAAATACGTTGAGTCAGAATGCACAAATGGTGAGGATTTTTTGAAAGAATTTTTGTTTTCAGATGCAACCACGATCAGTTCCATGGGGGAGGTCTGACGGAATCAAGTGCCCTTAAGGGGTCACCATTGGGCCTTCTCTGTGATTGAGATCCCTGGTGTTGGGAGTCCCACACGTTGAAAACTGCTTCCCAATCAGAGGCCCGCGACAGCAGTGGCTTCTGATGGCAATGCACCCACCAGACACCCAGGATCATCATGATACCCCAGACCAAAGGTGAGTGAAGGCAGTTGGAGATTGTGGGAAGGTGGGAGTGGGGATGATCGGAGGCAAGGGCTTTCATGAAAGAATGGCTTTCATCGGCCCCCCCCTGCCCAATGCTGGGTCCCTCGATTAGGCACAGAGTGCCTAACTATGAGGGAGCCCCCAGGAGGTCACTGTTTGTGACCTTCTGAGGGAGCGGAAAGCTATGCGGCCTCCATTTAACCCCTGAGTCACCATTAAATTGCTGCGGACTCAGGAATAATGGATGTGAGTTGGCTCATTAATGAGCATAATTAACATTCAGATGGCAGCGGCTGGGAATTTCATGTCAGTCTCTTCCATGGTCTGACTTAATGAAGGAGAGGTTTTGCCTCCACCAGAAGACTGAAACAGGGCCTCTCCCACAATTAAGTGGTTCCAGCTGCCATTTTTCCCACCATGACAGGCTGAATTAAATCCAGTCCATAGTTTTTGTAAGGCATTCTGAATAGTTAAAGATTAAGTAAGCCACTAATGACGTTTATAAACCAACTATCAATCTATATTGGTTTATGCTTGGCAAAATAGCAACTGTGATTTTTATACCAAACCTCTTGATTTTTTAAGAGTTTGTCTCTTAATTTATGAATGAGATGGTGTGCAGGCTTGTGTGAGTTGGGGATTTTATTTCCCTAATCTCGCACAACAACTTAAATAACAGGTAATGAAAGACAGGAAAATATTTACTGGTCTGTCCAGCCTGTCCCACACAAGTGCAATATGTACATCACGATATAAACACACCCTGGAAAGTGATGTGATCAAAAGGTGTTCGCAAGTGGTGCTTAAATATCAACCTTCTGCCTCAGAGGTCAGAATGCTACAACTCAGCCAAGGTTAATTACAACTCAGAATAAGGTTGAACACGTTTTTGATTGACTGCTGCATGTTCTATAACATTCTTCATTTATTGTTTTTCGTACTGGACTGGTCTGTCCTTTTGTAATAACAAATAACGGTGAATGCAAATACTGTTAAGTTTGTCAAATGCTGGGTGACTGCTATGTTCAGCTGCATTCCCTTCACTGTCCCCCTTCACTGTCCCCCTGGGCTCTCGAGGCTGATTGTACTGGTTCTGTCATATGATTTCCAGTGTGTTAGTCTCGTGTCATCGACAACAATAGGGATTTTCTGCTTTTAAAGCAAGTCTTAGCAACATCACGTCACTTGACTACAGGTCTGTCGCATCTATGTTATTTATGTCAATTGCTGTGAATTAACAAACGTGCACATCAGGAAACGCAACGCGCAAAACCAAGAAAAATACAAGCATAAGTGTGTGGAATATTCTTCGGCTACAAGAGTAAGAATATTTTCATTTTACAAAGAAACAAACCGATATTAAACGTATTGCTTCAGAGGACTGTGTTTTATAATTTGCACAAATGTATATTCAAAAGTCCTACATCCTCACAGAAGTCCCGATCATCTAACTGTCCCGCTTGGTTATCACAGTGCAAGAAGCTACAGACTGATCTAATCTGCACTACATTGCAGAATGCCAGACTGCAAAAGGACCCGTGTTGGTCAAGAAGATAAATGGAGGGGGAAAAAATATCTGCAAATAAGGCTTTTTGGTGAGTAGTTTTCACAAGTATTCTTACAAGCAATTTAAGATTTGTTAACAAGACCAGCCACATGTTGATCATTAGTTTGGTGGACTTTGGGGAATTTTAAGTCTCCAGTAGTTAATTGCTTTACTTGTGGTTTAAGACTTGGTTCTTTCCCCCCTCCCCACCCCCACTAGGTCTGGTGTTGAATTTTCTTAAGACCCCAAGGTGTCTGATATATGTCAGTGGTGCGCTGTCAATGTGGGTAAGCAGAATAACTCTCACATTACTTTATCTGAGTTGATGTCTGGCATGTGAATGCACAACAATAGACATATGGGGCTGGATTTTCAATCGCTTGTGAGGTCGGGCGCAGGCGTGCTTTGAAATTCTCGGGTGGCGTGTCTTCCGACGCCTCCGTGACAGGCTGCAGTCTTCAGGGAGAGGGAGGGGCAAACCTGCACTCGTCCAATTAACTCGCTGCAAAGCTCGTTGAAGCAGAGCGAGAGAATCTGATTTTCAAGGGTGAGATTGGGAAGAGCGAGCTGCCTGGGAGAGGTTAATGTACAGCTGTCAGGAGCACAGCGGGGAGCCAGTATTCACTGTGGCTGCTGCTGCTGATAAATCTGGATAAAAGCCTGTTTAAACTGTGGTGTTCATGTGGTGGCGCAAAATTGAGCAGAGCGGATTAAGTAACCTCATGGGCTGGTTTTACGCTTCCCCGTCGGTAGGCTCGACCAACAGATGACCCTTTCTGCTGCCTACCCGACCTGTCTGAAATTTGATTGGGGGGGGATACTTTAGGCAGCCCGCCCGCCCTTTGGTCTGTTGAGGCCCTTGTGTGGCCAACTAATGGCCACGTAAGGGTCTTATCCCACCCCTGCCAGTATTTTACCTGCGGCAGGGGGAGGCCCACACCTTGCGGGAAGCCCGGCTGCTTTAGCTGGTGTTGGGCAAGTGACTGGGGGACAGGGTGACCAATCATCGCGTTGTTTTCCAGGGTTGTCCCGGAATTTGCCTGTTGCCTTACTCCATGCCCTGTTTGTGGGCTTCCCGGGACGCCACTTGTCTCGGATTCCTTCAGGCAGTGACTGGGAGATTGCACAGAGTCTCCTCTTTCCACATGTGATGTCTACATATGCACACTGTACTGCTGCTCATGTGCAGGCCAGCGAGCCCACACTCAATCATGAGGAGCAGCAGGATAGTAAGAGGAGTAAGCACTGAGCAGGAGGAGCAGTATTGTCCCTCTAAGTGTTTTCAAAACTGTTTTTATGCCTAAGAACCAAGTAGCACTGACCTTGCTTTCCTCTGTGCCCAGGATGTGACACAGTTCACAATACTGGATAAAAGTGCAAAAGAAAAGGCTTAAAAAACAGCAAACCTGATACAAGAACCAAAATGTTCTTAGAAAGCAATGAATCTAATAAAAAGGGGCAAACATCTGTATCACATTTTGTAAATGTGCTGTCATTGAAGTGCGTGGTGTAATGTTATCTGGCTCACACTGACTGCAAGGCTGGGATTTTACTGGCCTGCCTTAGGTGGCCATTGGAACCGGGGAACCTCTGGAAAGGAAGGCATCTCCTGGAAGCCACCTTGATATAGCTGGCAGCCTTACCATGTGGAGGGGACCGTTTCATCCTGGTAAAATCCTGGCGGGGTTGAAAAACAGCCATCAATAGGCCAATAATAGGTGGTCCTTTCACCTCTCAGCCAAAATCTTCTTTCAAGACCCAGTCTAATTATCTGTTTAACTCAAACCTGTATCCTTCTGCTGAAGCAGAAATCTGTCCAATTCCTTGCTGAACAATCAACGGAGTGAATATGACTAAACTAAGTCTAACCATTCCACAAGGAAACAAAACCAATGATTAATGTATAATTCTCATGACACTTTTGAAAGCATTCCTCTTCAAACCTGTTTTGCCCCAAGTACCCAGCTCTATAATTGTTAGAACAATTATTTCAAATGAATTTAAGTACTCACACAAAGAGGAATTGGGATAGTGAATGCAGTACCACAGGTCACTATAGAGCCTGTGATTGGAGACAAATGTGTTGCTGGGTTGTCATAGTCTCTGTGAACAGTTGTGTTGTTGGGGGCTGACTGGCTTAGGATTGAGTGCAAGGGAAGGATCTGCAGGGAGGCTAGCTGTCCTCGCCTCCTGCAGTTGCTGCTTGTTTTCCCCGGAGATGGTGCAGTTAAACTGTGCTGAGAATTCCCTGTCCCTGATACCATGAGACTGACTGTGTTTGGCTGCTGACTGAGACATTGGCTGGAAGCCCTGGCTATAACTCCTACTCACTATAGACAACTGCCCACCTCCTGTCCACAAACACCCTCCAGCTGTTCCCCAGTGGAAATGTTAGCAACAAGCAGACAGGACACAAGTGAAGCTCGGGTTAAAGAGCCGAGCAGGAGAAGGCTCTGGCAGAGCTCACTGCTCCTGTTCCCCAGCCAGAGCAGCCAGTTTGTGTGAATGGGCAAAGGGCTTCAGAAATACCCCAAAACCAGCTGAGAAGATTCTGGAGTATGACTACTATGTTTATGTGTGAATAGACTGCAGGGAGAATTAAATAAAACTGTTCACAGTCAGCTGGCAGTTTTTGTCATGTCCTTAGCTGCAGTGGAAAGGCTCAATCATGAAGATCCTGAAGTAAGTACAAGCTGTGTTAGTGTTTTTCAAATAAACTACTTTTTACATATTTCAAGAAACCAAACATTATAAACAAACCAATAACACACTATTTCCATTTAAAATTCAGAAGAATGGTACACTGGTTTTCAAACAGATATAGTGCCTCTATTCTCACTGTAACATCTGCAGGACAGTTACCATTAACCAGAACTTAACTAGACCAACTATATAAATACTGTGGCTACAAGAACAGGTCAGAGGCTGGGAATTCTGAGGTGAGTAACTCACCTCCCGACCGCCCCACCACCACCACCACCCCCCCCCCCTTTTCCTGTCCAATATTTTCCAGCCACAAGTCAGGAGTGTGATGGAATACTCCCCACTTGCCTGGATGAGCGCAATTCCAACAACACTCACGAAACTTGACACCATCCAGGACAAAGCTGCCCACTTGATCAGTACCCCATCCACCAGCTTAAACATTCACTCTCTCCACCACTGCCAGCAGCGCAAGATTCACTGCAACATCTTCCAGACCCGCAGCCTCTTCCACCTAGAAGGACAGGGGTAGCAGACATATGGGAACATCACTGCAAGTTTCCCTCTAAGCACACACCATCCTGACTTGGAACTATATCACTGGCCTTTCACTACCACTGGGTCAAAATCCTCAAACTCCCTTGCTAATAGCACTTTGGGTGTATCTATACCACATGGACAGCAATGGTTCACAAAGGCCTTCACAAGAGCAATTAGGACAACAAATGCAGGCCATACTGATGTTACTCACATCCCATGGCTGGGGAGGAGGGGTGTAGAGGGTTGTCCAACAGGCCCGGGGTGGGGAGTACTACAGCAAGCCCTGGGGGTGGTCCGTGGTGGGGGGTGGGGTTTAGTCTGGCAAGCCCAAATTCACCACGTATCCCTCCTGGTCAATAGTCTTGCCAGAACCAACCCCTCCAACCCCTGGTTGACAGTCTCACCTGCACACCCACCCCGCACCCTGCTAATGTGTCCTTTTTTTTTCCCATGGGCAGTACCTCTTTGTGGATCCCTGGGCCCATCGGAGGCACTCCACCTGCAAGACCATATTTCCCCCTTACTCCCTCCCCCTGCCTCTCAAACCAAGCCACCACCCCCGTTAACCCTGTCACTGGGGCTCGCCAGTCGGGCCCAGGCAATACCTCGGACTTACCTTGGAGTCTGCGCTCCTCTTTATCAGGACCACCTGTAGCCACCGCTCCCACCTGGAACTCCTTTCTACTACTGACCTGCCAATCATCCAATTGGCTGGCAGCTCCCTAATGCAGGACTTCCTTCTGAGATAGGAGCAGAAGTCTCGCCTTAAAGCAGTTAATACTGGTCTCAATGTTAAATTGCTGCGGGGCAGCCATCAGAATCGTGGCCGGGCTCCCCACCGACTTTTTAGCTCAGGAATGGGGACCATGATGCCCTGTAAATCGAGCCCTGTGAGTGAGTGTTAGGGAACTTGTGTGGACTGTGAGGCTACTGGCCCTCTGCTCTCCTGCCCGCTCCATTCCTCCAGACAACTTTAAGCCCAGTCATGACTGCCATCTGCCTTTGAGATTCGAGCTCCAGAACAAGTTCCCGTCTCCAGGCAGTGCCAGTTGCTCCTAATTGGAAATCTCATCCAATTAGGGCCTTTGCATTACAAGACTGCGTTGCATCACTGACACTTGCGCAACACAGGGTTGGGACCTGGAAATGATCTGGACATTGGCTTCCCAACCCCTGATTGAAAATCCAGCTTATGGTATAGTTTTGGTGTTGAGGTGTTTCTAATTTCTAACGTTATAAACTTGTCCCAAACTTATGAGTACTTATCCGAAATGGTACTTTTTGTGATTGTAGAAAATTTGAAACAATGTATATCTTTTACCACTGTATGATGTACCTTGGTTGCTCCAGATGCTAGTGCTTTTTATATTATTTTTAAAGCCCTCAATGAAAAGATACAACAGTCACTTGTACAAATAGTACAGGTATCATTAATCTTTACCCCTGGTGCGATATTTCCTTATATAAATTGATCTATATGCGTGGAGGCAAACCACCCTTCTGAAGCCAGTGGTCCATTTGGCTCTTGAGCTGTTTGATGTCATATGGACTCTAATTTGCGTAATTAAAGATGCCTGCCAGCTTCACACGGATGCCTTTGCTACCTGCTCTAAGGAGCAAGTTTAAATCAAATTTATAACAAGAAGGAAATTGGCAGACAAACCAATCAGGGCATTTCAAATGCCCACCCATCCTTTTTCTAACAGTATTATTTAGTAAAAGGAATTTAAATCGCGATACAAGTAATTTGTCTACTCATCCCACCTATAGTTGAAAAGTTAAGTGTGGCAAGATTGCAGGATTCAAGGCCTGCAACTCATTTAACATTTTTCTACTTTATATATGACTCATTTTAGAATCACAAAATTAAAAATTCATTACCAATAAGATAAATGAAAGCACACTACTCCTTTAATAGTATGTGTACACCTATTTTTGTTCATTGATAGCACTTTCACACTTTCACAGCTGTAATTATTCAGAATCTCACTTCTTGTTTTATCTTTCAGGGCGACCGCATGTGGCATTTTGCCGTATTTGTCTTTTTGATTGAGCTGTGTGGACATAACCTGTTTTTCACTGCTGTGGTTGGTTTGATAGTAGCAGGATCTGTGGTAATTTTTGGTGCAATTGTTGGAGATTGGGTAGACCGGAATCCAAGAATTAAAGGTAATACAGCGGTATCTGTAGTTACACAAACACATGCATAATATCGAATCCAAAATTATATTGAGAAAAACTGTTTTGATGTAGCTGCCAAAATCATAAGCTGTTGCTACGACATTTATATTAAATGTGAAAAAGCCTGTTTTTGAGTACATTTTAAAAATGCTAACAACATACCATGTAACTTCCTCAGAGGGAGTACCTGACATGACAAATGGACATATAGGCCCAGATCTTCCACGGGGTGGCAATCTTCGTCAGAATGCCGCTCCGCACGCACTTTTCTGTGCTTTGACGCTGCTCTGTATTTCTTGCCGGGCCTTATGGGCCCAACATCTCCAGAAATACAGAGCACTGTGTCCCTCGGAGAACTCCATCACAGTGCTGTAGTGTGGGGGAGGAGAAGACCCGCCCCCTTTTGCAGTATTAGCTGCCGTATGGTAAGTTTAACTGTCCAGTGTAAATGTTAGTGAATGGGTGAGTGGATGAATAGGTAGTTGGGTGAGGTAAGTGGGTAGGGTAGCAGGTGGGTAGAGTGGTAGGTGGGTCGGGGGCTGGTCAGGTCAGGTCGTGGGGTTAGCCATGTGGACGGGGGTGGGGTAGGAATCTTGGGTCAGGGAGGGAGTAGTCGTCAGTGGGGGGATGGGGTTGGGGTCAAGGGGTAGCGGAGGGTCAGGGGATAGTCGGTGGGTCAGGGAGATAGTCGGAGGATGAGGAGGATATTCATGTTGGTTTGGGTCAGGAGGATAGCCAGGGGGTCAGGGGAGGTAGTCACGGGATAAGGGTGTAGTCAGAGGGTCAGCAGATAGCCGGGTCAGGTCGGGATAGTCGGCGATGGATGGGAGGTTAGAGGGATAGTCGGGGTTGGGGTTGAGAGCAGTATTCAGGTTGGTTGGGGTCGGGGGACAGTTGGTGGGGGGCAGGGGGGTAGTCGGATCAGGTTGGATTGGTGGATTGGAGATATTCAAGGGGTGAGTCCAGGGGTCAGTTTGAGTGTGATTGGGGGATCACTTGTATAGTTATCCAGGACTCAGACTAGGATTTTTCTAACATTTCCTGGGTAACTGTTCAGGTAAGTAAGTCGGAACTGTCCAAAGTCTCTGACACCAAATCAGAGTTGGAAACGTTCTCGGAGGGTCCCAGGGATCAGGGAAAGTTCAAACTTTCCAGGCAATTCTCATGAAGGTCCACACGTCGGGACTTCCTCAGGGTCTCAACATGCATCCTGGGTCATACATGTGGTCTCCGACGATCTGGAGAGCAGAAGATCTGGGCTCTGTTGTTTTAACATAATACCTGGAGAGGAATTCTTAAGGGAAGTGTGCTTAAAATGTGGTATTTAATTGCTGATAAAACCAACAGTTCTTTTGAGAATGTCATTTGCTTATCTGTCTATAAGGATTCAAGACCTTGAATAAAACTCCCATCTCCTTGATTGAGTCTGCATTTCTTGTTGCAGTTGGCACAATGTCTGTACTCATCCAGTATTGCATTCCTGTGTGGCAGGTTACAGCGAAATGCACTCTCTTCAGTTCTCAGTAAAGTTTGAAGTCAGTAAGATCACTAAATTGAATGAAATGGCTTTACTGTATCCCAGAATCTGCTCTGCACAATGTTTAAGATGTGACGAGGCTATCAGGTTTGCACAAAGTAGTGATAGGAGCAGGATTACCCAAGTTCCTGGTGCTTACACCTGCACATGTTCTCTTGATGAATTCCAACTTTCTCCCCTGTTTTCCCGTAGATTTTGTATCATCATGTTACGGTAAATAACAAGAGTCCCTCCAGAATCTCAATGCCATAATGTTTAGACTTGCTGAAACAAATGGTCAGTTGAGTGAATGGCCAAAGGCCTGTTGCTGCTCAAGGAACTGGACTCGTGTCTGAGCTCTTGCCCACTGGAAATGAGTGTCAAGAAAATTAGCTTTTTGTCAACCTCAGTTTCAGAAAAGTTGAGGATGTTCCAATCCATTCTTGGTCTAACTGTACTTTTCAATTCAACTAAATTTGGGTCAAATATTGGAATTTCCAAATTGTTTTACAATGGAAGTGCCTAATTGTTGAACAATTATCTGAATGTTTTGATTTTTGAAATTTCTACTTCTATCAGAAACCAAACCGAAGTAGCAAAACGTTTTCAACAATAGGTTCATGCTAATTTTTGATGGGGATATAGAGGTGCTGGTCATGATGGAGTACAAGAAATCAGAAATCTGTGTTAATTTATTTCAGATAAGACCTTTTTGCACAAATAGTTTAATTTTAACCCATCCCTTATGAATTATATTTTAGTTGCTCATGGATCCCTGTTTATTCAGAATGGTTCCATCATTCTCTGCAGTATCATACTGATTTTGATATTTTCATACAAGAAATGGATTGAACAAACTTGGGATGGATGGTTAACTGTGAGTATCTGTTGAGGATTTTAAAAAAATTCTCATCTATGTAAAGTATATTACTTGTGAAAATCAGTGAGCTTACTAATAGATTCAGTGTGGGCAGATAACTTCAACAGCAAAAATTGGGGTGACACCAAAATTGGGGTGATGCCAGGTCTTGACTCAATTGGAACTTGAGCTTGAACGGATTTCCTGGGAACAGACAGTTGTTGCATAAACCCACCCCCTTGAAGCCTTGCTCCTAGTAAATGGACCACCACCACATTTTGTGGATCCCCCACCAAAGGATCACCTTCACAATGCCAAAACTGAGGCAGACACCTGTCAACAAAATGTAAATTGTCAGACCCCAAAAATCGAACAGCGTCAGGGACTTCTTACATGGGCATTCTGGAAATCCCAACCCACCATTGTTTCGGTAGCAGAATGCAATAGTGGGTCCTGAGGACCATTGTTTCCGTTTAATACCATGTAACCAGATTAGAATTGAAGAATGTAATTACCAATAATGTTAAGTCATAATTTTGATGACCGACTTGATCTGCTGCATTTGAGCTTGTTATTGATGCTGATATTTTTTTAGAATTAGGATTGTTGCAAATTCTCCATTTTAATTGCAGTTAAAACATACCTCACTGAAGTGCAAGGAATGATAATCATTGATTGAGATACCACAAGGACCTAAAGAGTGTAAATTTTGCCAGAACTGAAATTATAAATATTTGCTAACTGTTCTGAATTTCTATACCATTGTTATAAATAAGTACAATTACCTAAGACCCATAACAGGATTTAGGTTGTGAAGTGGAGGAAGTTTCACTCAGTATGTTGCCTGAGGTTTTACTTTTGCATAATACTGTCAAAGAATGAAAACCACAATAATATTTGGTTGTTTTGTGAATGTGGATCTTGATCGACAGACCTTGTTGTGCTAAATCACCAACATGGACAAAACAACGCAGAACCCACTATATGCTCGGTCACACTGGTAAAGCAGTTTAATTTGAAATCTGCACCAATGTTAATAATAGCAATAGATTGGCATGACCCCAACGCTCATTCCCCTCCTCACCCTTCACCCTCGGCAAAGGAAAACATTTCTCATTGACCAATAATAGAAATTCTGGAAATTGTTGGAAGAAAAAGGGTCATATAGGCAATAAAACTGTACACCACTTGGCAACTCGCTGCTGCAGCTAACCCATTTAAAAGCAGCTTTTAATAGGATTGGTTTCCAACTAAGCACAGAGAAATGAAAAGAGGCTTTAAGAAAATAAATCTGATTGTGTCCACAGATTTAGGCAGAATTTTAACTCCGACGGGAGGCAGGTTCAGGGGCTGGCAGTTAAAGCCCTAAAAGGTAACTTTGGGTCAGGAGCCTGATATGATCCTGTCCACTTGTGGGTTTAACCAAAGGCAAGTGGGGAACCCTGCGAAGTTGCCTGGAAAGTAATCAAAATATTCAAAGCAACAATTAACTGAAGATTTAACTCAGCACTCTGGTTTTAACAGCCAGTTACTGGTTTCCCAAACTCTCTGTATCTCGCCAGGGTCAACAAGACGAGTGCACAGCAGGGTCTCATTGTTGGATTATATTGACATGCTGAAAGAGTGAAATCACAAAATCTGTGCCCAGGCACAGTGCTGGTGCTTACAGGATTTGCCCTGAGAACCTGCATTCGATGCTTCAAAGATCACTTCCAACTTATTGGAAGTAGTTTCAATTACCCTGGAGTGTACTCAATTACATCTCAACATCCTTGCTGTTAACGTTCACTGCAAAATGGGAGCAATTTATACAGCTATAGCATGGGCCTCTGATCAGGAGCAACAGGAAGAGCTACACATACAGCAGCACCAGGAGCCATGCCAACTGCTACAGTAGCAACAAGAGCAACAGCACCAGATCGGCAGCATGCAGCCACAGGACAGAAGGAATGGACAGAGAGCTCCAGCTAGGAGGCACTACCCCCCACCCAACACAAGGTACTCAGACAGAAGGTGAGCTTCCTCGACAGGATAGAACTAAGGTGTTTCAGGAGGCTCAGGCTTTCATGGCATGTCATTGTTGATACATGCAGCCTCCTAGAAGAAGATCTCATTTCTAGAGGGCCAGTAGACATGTGTTTGCCAGTAGCCGTTAAGGTCACCACAGCCCTGAATTTCTTTGCCTCTGGCTCCTTCCAGGGATCTGCTGGTGACTTCACAAGGATCTCTTAAACTGCTGCCCATAAGTGTATCTTGTAGGTCATCGCTGCCTTGTTTTCCAAGGCCACTGCTTGTGTGCATTTTGCCACAGATGAGGCCAGCCAAACAGAGGGCTGTTGGTTTCGCTGCAGTAGCAGATTCCCACAAATTCAGGGAGTCACTGATTGTGCACATGTAGTAATCAGGGCTTCCTCAGATCAGTGTGGAGTCTTCATCAATTGCAGAGATATTGCTTCCTCAATATCCAGCTAGTATATGACCACTAGAATATGATCATGCATGGTCTGTGCTAGCTATCCAGGAACTGCCATGACTCATTCATTTCTGCGGCAGTCACACTTCGCCTCTTCATGTCTCTACACAGCATCAACAGTACCCCGCCCTTGGGGAACATGGAATATCCTCTGCGGACCTGGCTGATGACTCCTGGAATGAGCCCCGTAGTGAGCCAGAGATGAGATATAACAGGAGCCATATCACACAAGAGATAGGAGTAGAAATATACCATTTGGTTTGTCAAGCCTGCTCTGCCATTCAGTACAATCATGGCAGATCTTGGGCTTCAACTCCATTTTCTTGCCTGCTCCCTATATCCCTTAATTCCCAGAGAGACCAAAAATCTGCCTATCCCAGCTGCTACAATGTTGAGATTTTAAAAATTGTTCTGTTTTAACTTGTAGGTTTAATTTTAGGCTATGTTTGTTGCCAATGCCATGAATGCACAGTTCTAGTTTTTTACTCCATTACCTCATTGCGAGCAACAGAGTAGGCAGCAACCAGGAGCAGAGATGCTTATCAAACAATTAATGGCGTTCCAGGGCAGTATTTACAACTTCTGCTCCTTTGACTAGTATTCCATGTCACCCAGGTCTACTGGATACTTTAGGAACTTATCCAGAGTTTCATAAAATGTTTTGATAGCTCATTAGTGGTGCTCCCAAAACATTTAAAACCTACCCGCAGAAAAGGGAGATGCGTTTATAGATGTAAGTGCCCAACCTAGAGTTCTCAGCATAATACTGAAAATTGGATTGGCAGTGGGGCATTAAAATCGGGTTCTGCCAGGTCAGAATCAGCTGTGGAATTAAGGTTGCAGACTATCAGATGCCACATAAATATAGACAATGAATGGGGAGGAATATGCGAATAACCCCTTGTGTCTAGAGCAGCATCTTCAAGTGAATAATTTTCAGTCGCTGCTTCTCTGAGGGTCCTGTTGTTAACAATCTGCACAGTATCATTAGCTTGCCGTGGTTGAATGAATCAAATGCACACACTCTTCAAGTAACAAAATATTAAAGGGTTAAACAATCACAGTGCAGCAGAGTGATGTAATTGGTTTTCTGCGCATGCGCAGACCAGTGCGCATATGCTGATGGGTATATGTGGCCATTTTGCGTTGGCAGGAAACACTGTTAATTTTAGGCAAAATAGAGGCCAGAATTTTGACATTGGTGTGCGGGGGTGGGCCCGACATGCTGATGCGTTAAATGACATGCGGTGACGTCGGGTGTGCGTCCCGACGTCAATGCACGTCATTTAGATATTACATTAGGCGGGTGCGCACCAAAGGTGGCTGCATATCCGCCGAACTGTCAACGGCCTATTAAGGCCATTAAAAAAACAATTAAAGTAGTCATCAATGCTGCCCGTCCATGCTTAATGTTGGCAGGCAGGCAAAGAGCCCAAGTGGCCTTCGCGTTTTTCAGGAAACCTCATCCACGGGCGGGATGAGGTTTCCTGAAGGTTTAATAAAATCAATAAATAAATTCTGCTAAATTGACAAACATGTCCCAGCTCATGTGACACTGTCACATGAGGGGACATGTGTAAATAATTTTTATCTTTATTAAAAAATTTCAATATATGCTTAGTCTTCCTGAGGCAGCTCCATGCCTCCAGGAGATTTCTGCGCTCTTTCGCGTGCATGCGCGAAAGAGCGCAGGCTCCGACTCTCCCTCTTCCCCCCACCCGCACAGGTAGTACTGAGTACTACCGGCCATGCGTCACGCTGGGCGGGCTTTAATTGATCAGCCCCGCTCCTGCTCCCAACCAGCCTGCCCGATGTTCAGAAAATTCTCCCCAGAGTAAAAAAGGGGGTTATGTGACCTGTTCCAAAAGATGCTTGATAACAAGCCTGGTTTAGTTGCTATGAGAATAAAAGGCCCAAGTCAAGGAACTTGCTGAAAGGTGTGAAATTCTCACATCTGGGATGAAGGGCCAGGGCAGCTGTGCTATCTTGGAAGCACCATCTCCAGAAATGTTTGCATTGACAGTGAGGTAACAAATAGAATTACCAGAGCAAGGTCAGCATTTGTCTGCATACGCATAAGACAGCTATCAAACTTGCAATAAAATTTACGATGTACAAAGCTGTGATAATACCTACCCTCCTATTTGCCTGTGAGTCATGGAACTATCTACTCCAGAAATATGAAGTAGTTGGACAAGTTCTACATGAGATGCATTCAGAACATCGTGGGTATCAAATTGGAGGAAAACGTGCCCAACATTGCGGTACTTCAAAGAACAGAAATGTCTGGAATTGAAGCACCATCATCAGACCCAGTTCAAATGGAGTGATATGTAGTATGTATGATTGATAATAGAATCTCTAAGGCAGTCATGTATTCATAACTTAAACTTGAACACTGCCTGCGAGTTAGGTGAAGATTATGTTTCAAGGACTACTTGAAGATGAATCTCAGGAAATGTGGCATGTTCACCATGGACTAGGAGAAGCATGCATAAGAAAGAACTACTGGGGAGTGGTCTCAACTAGCAGCATTGTTTTCTTTGAACAGCACAGAATTCAGGCAGCTAAGGACAAAAGACAAGCTAGAAAGACAGGGCAGTCCCAACAAAATCAGACAATTCATCTTTGCCCGCACTGTGGAAAGCCAAGCAGGTTCACAATTAAGTTCCACAGCCATGATAGAACACATAACAGGTGACTCTACGCAGGCAAGAAATGCCATGTTCAATAATGAAGGGAAAATGATGACGATCATTCATCTGAAGGCTACAGCTCAGGGTGAATGGGGAATGCAACAAAGTGGAGTCTAGCAGAACGAGGAGTTTTAATTAAGTGTTTGATTCATTGAAATAAACATTGACATAACACCATTAACATTGTCAAATGAGTGAATCCCTTGTGCAAATAATATATCTTTTTTTATCCACTTCCCATTGCTCCTACATTTTGCAAACCCTGTGGCTTCAGCAGAACAGGGGGCAGATTGTTCATTCCTATGGTCTGACAGCTGAGATTCCTGTGGCGGATGTGCTGTAGGTTTCGGAGCCTGTAAGAACCCCACCAAAAATTGCTTCTCCTGCACCTGTGATCATCAGGAGGCAGCAAGTGGGTCAGTCTCTGGGAGATGGATATTGGCAAGGGATGAGAATTGGGAGCTCCTTGAAAAGAGTCCCCCGCCATGTGTCCTTTGTCGACCTTCACTCTCATGGTCCACCTGTACTTCCTGCTAACCAAGAGCTGGAAAGCACTTTGCTCCACTTCAGTGAGGTGCTGAATGGCCAAGGCAAGTTTTTCTCCATCCTATTTAAACTAGCAGACTGAGCAGGCCATTGGTCAGGGCCAGCATGCACTTGGTTGCCTGTGTCTGATTCTCCATGCAAGTGGCCACTCTTTCAATGGATGTGAACATCAGCACAGATGCCTGGGATATCATAGCACTCATGCCAGGGATGAGCTCCTCCAATCTCTATCCAAGGATCTGCACTGTCTCTTGAAAGGAGGACCGAACCTCACACATTTCCAGTTGTTGCTCCACAAGTTTCCTTTTTGTAGACGATCCCCAAGTCTTAGCATCTACATCCAACTTAGCAGAGGTTGGAGTGTCCTGTGCCCTCTGACAGGGCTCTCCACTGCTGCCCCTGACCCCTGCCCCTACTCATATTCATGTAATTGGCACTTCACCATGTGGTAATCTAGTTATCTTTACTTCAATACCCAGAGTGTTGTGTGTATTTGGGCTGATGTGCAAGAGTCATGTTATGGTGCATCCTTGAGTGCTCAGCCTCCTCCTGAAGCAGATTCTCCGTCACCCTTGGAGGCCCTTTGGAGATGAAAGATATGAACTAGTGCTGACATTGAGAAATGGTACAAACTCATGCCATGATGAAAGCAAAATACTGCCGATGCTGGAAATCTGAAATAAAAACAGAAAATGCTGGAAAAATTCAGCAGGTCTGACAGCGTCTGTGGGGAGAGAAACAGTTAACGTTTCCAGTTCGTATGACTCTTCTCCAGAGCATACCATGGCATTTCAGTTAATGATGGCATCAATTCAACATGAGGGAGTGTTAAGTGCCACGTGGCAGTGCATCATCTAATGCTATTACCAGGTTTGTGGGACACCCTTATCTCTCCATTGTTGACACATAGGCCCGTAACTTCCGAGCTCCCCAGCGTCGGATTTGGGAGGATACCCCAAACATGTGCTGGGGAATCCCTCTGGGAAATTCCCAGTAAGGGTTTCACAGCAATTGCCCAGAAATGCACACTTCCACCGGACAATTGCACTGCGCTGGGAACCATCTGAAAATGCGGTTTAAATCACAAACTTCGGATAGTTCTGCCAAGGTTATACCAATAGTTAGCCAGAAAGAATTAGAAGTTAGAAGAGTAACTATTGTAAAGACCCCTACCGACCCCATGGGACTCCCCCACAACTCTGACTGCCCCCCATGGGATTCCTCCCCCCCCCCGCCCTCAATCCACCCCCTGAACTCCGGCACCCCGACCTCCAACTCCCAATACCCGCCCCCCCCGCCCTCAATCTCGGAACCCCTGCTACCTGGGCCTCCAACTGACACCCCCCAACCCCACCTGGGCCTCCGATTGGCCGACCCCCCCCCCCCCACCTCACCGCCACCTTCCTGGGCCTCTGACCACCCCCGGACACCCCTAACCCCCAGACCCTATTCACTTACCTTAGACATTTACCTTCTCCCTGGCCTGTCCATTTCCCTGGCCCTTTAAACTTACTTGCTTTACGGCAGCTAGTGCTTTAAATAAAGGCGGTGTGGCCTCCTTGAATATGCTGGAGCTACACTTCGCTGGGGCCTGCGAGGAGTCTTTTGATGCAGGCCCCAAGCAGCTCCGGCGAATGGAAGTGGCAACATAATTTTCAAGACCAGATAAGTAGGTATTTGTTTCTTCTAGTTTCTGCGGGTCAGCACTTTCCGACTATAGTTGTAATTGATGGCCCCTAGTGTGTGTGTGTGCCAGTCTGCTGATCTCCGGGGCCTCCCCGCCATGCAGTCAGGGTGGCTATAGCTGCAGGTTTAGCTATGGTTCTTTGCCTCGCACTGGAGTTGTGCACTCCATTTTCCCGCAAGGACAGAACGCGGACAGTGAGTGGAATGGTAAAGATGAAATGAGAACATTTACAAGATAATTGAAATGAGATGGCAATAGGATGAGGTTGGCTGTTCAGCTGGAAATTTGAGGAGATCTCTGGAGAGAAAGGAATGTATGATGGGACTGCAAGCTGTGGTCAGAGGAGGATGCTATGGAGGTCAGAGTGTAATGGGTGCCACCTGAGAGTGGTATGACACTCACCTTTCCTGACCTAATGAGGTCAGTAAACTTTTTCCTATGCTGTTTCTAGGTCCTGGTCACCACGCTTCTGCTGCTCACAGCCTGCCCAACCTCCAGCCATGCCTACTGCGTTTGGATGGCTTGATTCTTCCTTCCATCCAGAGGAAAGAACACGTCCTTCTGGCTCTCACCATCTCTAGCATAACCTCCAAGAAAGAGTCAGAGAATGGGGGAAACTTTCCCACATCTTCCTTCAATGTCCTTGCCTCTAGTAGCCTTTACAAGCAACGCTTCCTGCAGTCATTCTGACCCCTATTTGAGTCTCTTTGGAGAGCCATCATACAGAGTATAGGCCATCATCCCACCCAGCCTCTCTGATTGGTCAGGAATGACGGAACCACAGTGCTAATGTCGTAGCTGGGTTAAAGCCATGGCAGAACAAATTGACTCCCGACCCGCTCCTGACCTTCCCGCTGCATGTAGGTCTGTTATGATAGCATTCTATCCATAATCGTTTTTTAAAATAGCGTAGAAGTGTGTAAGTGAGAGTTGGCAGACCAGCTGAGGGTTATTTATATTAATTAATTGGCAGCTAACAGCAGTAATATTTTGGAACAGATCCATTTAACTAGAAGGACTTTTCACTGGCTGAGCAGATGATTGAAAATACATTTTGTCGTCAGATTTTATGACTGGATTTAGCAACCAAACAGTAAAAAACTGAACACCGATTACGGTCGAGCACATTGGTTTGATGTTGATAGAGAAGCTCAGTAATAAATTTGCAAACTACATATTGTTATGATCGATGCAGATGGTAAAGTGGAGTTATTTAAAAATCCCAGAGGGAAACTTTAAACAACTGTCATAACCTATAATTTTAAGTGTTACGTTTGAGATGCGACTCTAAACTCATGAATCAGACCACTAGTTCTCGAGGCTTTACATTAACTAATTGAAACATTTTATTAATTTACACAGGTTAAAATATATGTACACATGGCTACAAATCACTACTATCATAACTTTTAACAAATTCCCAAACTAATCTCCATTAAGGCAACAACCCATAGACTTAACCAGGCAAAGCATTTTCACCTTACGAATTCAAAATGAGGTTCTTTCCACTGTGGAGCCAGTGGGAGGCTTGCAGCTGCCTTTGGATCTTACATTGCCTTTGCCTGCACACCTGAAAAACTACTGAAGTTATACCTACCAGCCCCATTGAATGTAAATTCTCATTGTATCAACAACCTCTTTGAACTTTACCTTTTAACAATGAAACCCCTTTCATAATACCAATTTTATTAGTAATATAAACATATTGCTTGATAGCTGTTAGAAAGGCGTCAGTTTTCACCCCGCTTCTTGAATGCTCTATTCAAAAAAATGCAAATGAACGCTATCTCTCTGTTTACATCTCAAACTAGTACACATCAAAGCACCCAGACTAGCTGGCTTTAATCACATTAAGACGTACCCACAGACCGAACCTCAATTTTAAAAGAAAAATATTTTCCAAGATATTATATAGATTAATAGCTTCATAACAGTATGAATGTTCAAATTTCACAATGTCTATTTTAAATTGGTAATTATGTTGAAGAACTCAAAAGATTAGATAAGTTACAATTTTTTTTAAAGTAAAAGCTAAGAATTAAATCCCATAAAGATGTTTTAGTTATTGCATGTGTAACTAGATGAGTAGCTTTTTTGTTATCTATTGTCCGTTTGTTTAATGTAACTCACACAAGGTGGTCTGTTACATGGTGGTCATCAGTCTAGCAGATGCAGCAAACCTTGCAAGCACAGCTTTGACAATTGCCATTCAGAGGGACTGGATTATTGTAATCACAGGATGCAACAGGGATGGACTTGCAGGTAAGACATCTACAAAGAACCATGTGTGTAAACCTTGTTTGTATATTACGATGTAGAAAAAAACTCTTCATGTGACCCTTGAATTCATTTGGATTGACAAATGATTAACATGAGAGCAAATTTTGTTCTTCAAACAAAGGTGTTAGTAAATGGTGAAAAGCAAGTTCAAGTAGCTATCAACTAACTTGGGAGTAACGTTGTAATCTATTGCTTCTATTTACAGCCTGAGGAGAGGGAGTTGGAAAGGTTTAGGATAGGTCATCCTGAAAATGGAAGTGTACAGCTTCCAGTGATAGTGTGAAGGGGTTTGGGTGGGGGTGGGGAAAGGGATGGTGTGGGGGCATTGGTGGAGGTGCACATGATGAATAATTGAACTGTAGGAGTTTAGAGATAGGAAGGGTCAAGGCCATAGAGGGATTCAAAGACAAGGACTGAAAACATAATTCTGAGACATCAAATCAGGAAAAATTACCATGAGAGTGAAGAGAAGGGACACAGAACATTGGGGCTCTTTTCAAGGAGTTCACACTTTTCATCCCTTGTCAAATCCCACCTCCAAGAGATTGCCCCACATGCTGAAATCTGGAAGCAGCTCTTCAGCGAAAGAGTAATATCAATCTGGAACTATCTCCCTAAAAGGCTGTGGATGTGGTCAACTGAAGCTTTCATGACTGAAACAATCAATTTTATGGGTCAAAAGTGACTAAATTGAGGTTTAGCTAGTTTAGCATGATTTAATTGATTGATGAAACAGGTTCAAGGGGCTGAATAGCCTATTCCTGTTCATATAAGGGTTCTAATAGCGGGTGGACTAAGGTGAGCGTGGAAATGGTATGGAAGTTTAAGACTATTTGAAGGCTTACCCATTAAACTGCAGGAAAAAGTATGGTGCAACTTACACAATGAGGCCTCCATCCTTTCTACATTAAATTGCCCTCGGTCAAACGTTAAATTTAGAATTAAAATGATGTTACTGTGGCTTGAGCTACAGTAGCACTAATGAAAAAATGTAGCTTTGTTTCATCAATTTTCTTTGGTAGATGTATGGAAGAGACAAACTTTTTTGTGTAGGATATCGAAATGATGTTTCCTCTGCAGAATGAGCTAATTGTTTGAAAGGACAGAAATTTGGATACTTGCAAGCTATTCTGAAGAGACTCCACTTGGTCCAGTTTAGGTCCATGCTTCAAGTTCACTGTTTATGTCTATGCATTTATATCATGCTCATCTAACTAGATTTGCAGAACAAAAATATTTTGGTTTATGGAACATTGTGCATTCACTATACTTAGGCCATACATACGCAGTGATTGTAAAATCTATAATTTTCTACCTTTAAGTTTCAGTTCTGACTAAAGCTTTCTTTAAAATCTCCTAAGGGGAAAAATTTGCTGCACCCATTTATCAAATTGCAGTTGATACTATTGTGGGTGGATAATTGTGGTTTGTCTCCTGAGATAAATCCTAATTTTCTTCATCTGAAATTTGGTTATGCAAAATACATAGTTGGTGATAATTATGACCCTTTCCCACATTCATAGGTAAATGGTCCAACTGACTAATTATGTTAATGTTATGTACATAATAAGGACCATTTTGGATGAAGGAGCTGCTATTAATGAATTAATTTTTAACAAGATGGTTGTTCCTGAAATAGGCTATGTGTTATAAAAGTGATGGGAAATAAAGAGTATTTTGTTACAAATTAATCTTAACTAAATTTTCAACATTGACATAATGCCTCTGGATTTTGTTCATGGAAAATCATGTTCTCATGATTCTGTAATCTTTGTGAATGAAAGATATTGAATGACATTAAACACTACATCTTAATGTTAATGGGTTGCAGCCCCTTGAATAAGCTGGCAGCCCTGTGCATCTCTCAGCATTTGTTAATCAGCATATCAAGGCAGCTGATGCTATCATCTTGGGCACAGTAACTCCAATTGTTCCATCTTTCTGTCTTACTGATCTTCCTGCCCAGCTCAAGTGCTATGGGATAATCCCCTTCACTTCCCAATCCTCCCATTTGCTGCTTTCCTCTTTAACTGTGCCACAGACTAATAAACCGCTCTCTGCATTTGCCTCCAGGATGCCTGTTAGATCAGGAACAGGACCTTGACATCCATATTGTGGATAATTACATTGATATTCTGGCTTTGACAAAAACTTGGCACATGGCTAGTATTAGACTTCTTACTAAGTCCTCCTGGACTGGTTATACTTTCACACTTGCCCTGCAAAACACACCTTGGTCTGTTCTCCCCCTCGCCCACCAACTCCTATGGCACCTTGTCCTTGGGCAAGCAAATCTTCATGTTCTATTCATTTTTGCTTCTTCTTCATCATAGTCCTTGTTCTCTCCTGTGCCTTGCCCTGAAATCCTTTCCTGGGATTCTTAGAATTATCCTTACTCCTCTTTAGCCTGTGTGTTGAGCAACTCCTCATCTCAATGATTTCAAACTCCCCCCTTCAATTCAACTTTCCCCCGTCCTCTGATTTCAGTGCACTCCCGTCCTCTCCTCATCTCAACCTCCATATAAACTCTCCTACCCATGTACGCAGGCATCCACCCCATCAATCCGCGATCACCTCATGTGGCTTCAAAATTTCCATTGCCTTGATTACAGACAAAAGCTTATCTGATCACTTCTTTGTATCAGTCACCATCAGCATCTCCCTACCTACTTGCAAATACATGTCCTTGACCCTCCGAAAAAAACTTTCGCCTAAATCATTTATTTCTCTTGAATTTATTTTTCCTTGGTGTGATAAACACTGCTTGGGACTAGCTATTAAAATATTGGCCCTGACATTGTTGTGATGATAACAATGAAGCTATCAACACTCACCATTATTACAGGGTGAATCTGACAGCAATATCTGGTTTCTGCAGATCCACAGTTAAAATCAGAAAATTTATGAAATAAAAATGGAAAATGCTGGTAAAACTAAGCAGGTCAGGCAGCATCTGGGAAAGAGAAACAGAGTTAATGTTAGCTCTTCTTCAGAGCTAAAGAGGAAAATTTATGCCCTGCTCCTCCATAGGACGCACTGCTGTTGTCCTCACCAATTGGCTTCATATTGTAATGTATAAACTTAAATTATGTACCCACTAGTTCCACATTAAAGATGGCTGAAAACATTAGGACTAGTGCATTTAGGGGTAAGTGGGTTTTTATGACATGATAATTGATAATTAGTGCTGAAAACCTCTCTGGCCCTGAAATGTTAATGTTACAAGTGTGGAGTCCCATTTCCCCAAAAGTAATGTTGCAGGTTTCCTTTTTACTTTTTATGTTTTTCCCTCTTTTCTCTCTCCCCTTAATTCCATTTGTATTTCCTAATTTTTATGTATTTTTTCTTTGTACACAATTTAAATATGATTTATATTTCCTCCTTTTACTTCCTGGATTGCAGTCTATTTTGCTCAGGATAGGTACTTCAATATGATTGGATATGAAGCCTTGCTGTTGCTTGCCTGGTTCATAGATCCCCTACTGAAACAGTTGCCAGATTAGTGGAAATTGTTCACTGACAGGTCTGTCACAAGTTAATTGTACATGATGAATGGTGAAAGCCACAGAGAGCAAAATCCAGACCATTATGTTGCTGGATATTAACTCCAAGCTTTATTTGGTATTTTTGATTAGAACTTGAAATGTTTTAATAGTACTGAAGGATCATGAATTATGAAATAAGAATTTGATTGCAGAAAAACCTGTTATGAACCTCTAAGAAATAGATCCTATGAGGATTTCCTATCACCATGCACAGAGTGTAAGCCGTTCATTTAGTTTGACAACCTGATGTAACCTAAACATAAGGCTAATATTATTATCCGACACTAATTTAATATCTTAATTACAGATGTGAATGCTGTTATGAGAAGAATAGACCAAGTTGTCAATGTTCTGGCTGCAATGACTGTGGGCCAGATCATGTATTCAGCATCGAATGTAATTGGCTGTGTCTTCATTCTTGGCTGGACCTTAGTTTCACTGCTGGTTGAATTTATTTGTCTGTCAAGAGTTTATAGAATGGTCCCTGCACTTGCATTTAAGGCTGGACCAGGCTGGTATGAAGACCAGCTTAACTACTTTGAAAGAACAAGAGCGACTACAAGCAGAAAAGGTAAAAAGGTCACTTATCTCATTTGCTATTTATGTGACCTTGCTGTGTGCAAATTGGCTGCTACAAAACAACAGGTGACTGCACTTCAGAAGTAATTCAAAGAGTGATGTGCTTTGGGGTATCTTGAAGATGTGAAAAGCACCATAAAGAAAAATAAGTTTATTATTTCTTGATCAATTGGTCAATCGGAACCACTTTTTTTCACTGAGTGATCTGTTATGGCTTGTTGTGGACATACAATGTGGTAGAAATTGCAGTGCATTTCTTACATGTTTGGGGTACAGAATGGGCGCCACAAGGTTGGAATTCCTCATCAGGACATTGTCTCTCCTTAGCCCAGAGACATTGAGGGGATTGAATGCATATTGAACCTGGAACTTTCTTGGTCTGTTTGGTTTCACTCCAGGCACAATACATCTGAACTGAGCAATTGGAGGAGTACTTACTGTAAAACAAAGATTAATATTCAATGCATTTTAGGTCACTCTAAATTCACTTGCCTATCAGTTTGCTATAGGTCTTTTCTGTAACTCCACTAATTGCTTTGAGTTAAACACTTCAGCTGAATTGTCCTCTGGTCTTTCCTCCTGAAAAAGCATATCAAACATAGTGTCAGCTAATTGGTCTTCCACACTTTCTCTCTGTCTTTGAGCTTCCTGTTCTTGTTTCAACCTATGAGCCTGTGATCTTGTTATCACATAATCTGGAAACAATCCAGGATGCTCTCTCTGCAACACTTCTGTTGAGAACACTTCTACAGGCTGCTCAACTACCATAGGTATTGCCCACATCTGTGATTCAACTATTTCATTACCCAGAATAAATTGAACCCCTTCAATGGGTAATTTTTCCACTACTCCAACAATCACCTCACCTGTTTTCCACTTACTCTTTAAACGTACCTTCCATAATGGAATATCTTTAGCATTTCCATGAACCCCACTTATTACCACCTGTTCCTGCAGTACTCCCTCTGAACAACAAATGTCACTATCCCACAACATTAAGAATTGACTAGCCCCTGTGTCTCTTATAATTTTAACACCTTTACCTACTCCACCCTGTACACATGGAAAGACTTATCCTTCACACACAAAATCTTCAAACATTTCTGCAACCTGCTCCTCTGAATTCTCTTGGGTAAATTGTGAACACATTCCCAGTTCTTTACCTTCCACTGATTTTTTTCTGTTTACCTGCACACAAGCCACTGGTTTTTCCTATGCCTGAACCTCAGAACCCACAGTAATTTTATTTCAAGTACTTTTCTGTAACCCTATAATTCCAACAGATTTTCCCTGCAATTTCCAGCACACTGATTTCACATGTCCAACTTTATTACAATGAAAACACTTCAATTTCTGAGAAAAAACTTCCTGGGAACTTCCAGCTACACCTCCTCTTCCCTGACTACCTGCCTTCCTTTCGCCTTCGCACTTTTTATCCTTTTCTAATCTGAAAGGCTGACGGAAAAAAGGTTTAGCTCTATGAACCAACTCATAATCATCAGCTATCTCTGCTGCTTGTCCTACAGAATCAACCCTCTGTTCTTCCACACGAGTTTTCACTATCGAAGGGACTGAATCTTTAAATTCTTTCAAAAGAATAACCCCTCTAAGTGTTGCATTTATTGTCTCTATCTTTAATGCCTGTATCCACCGGTCAAAATTACTTTGTTTTATTCTCTCAAACTCAATATAAGTTTGCCCAGGCTGTTTTCTCATACTCCTAAATTTCTAACTGCATGTCTCAGGAACCAACTTGTATGCATTCAAAATAGCCTTTTTTACCACATCATAGTTCACCAACATTTCTTCTGACAGTGAAGCATAAACCTCATGTGCTCTACACTCCAACCTGGATTGTAACAACAATGTCCAGTTTTCCTGCGGCCATTTCATTTGTTTAGCTATCTTCTCAAATGAAAGGAAGAACGCTTCCACATCCCTTTCCTCAAACTTTGGAAGAGCATGTACAAATTTAAATATCTCCCCACTGGGTTTAGATTAAAGGTTTTTTCATCATCAGAACTTTCTTCAGAACCTGAGAACTGTTTTTTAACTTTCAGCCTTTTAAGCTGGTTTATTCTTGCTCTTTCCTTCTCTCTTTCCCTTGCCTCTCTTTCTTTATCCTTCTTTCTTGACTGGAATTCCAGTTCCAACTTCCTTTCTTTCTCCTGCCTTTCTGCTTGCTCCCTTTGAAATGCTCTTTCTTTTTCTTTTTCTGCCCTTTCCTTTTCTGCTGCCTCTAGCTCAAGTTTTTTCATTTCCTTTGCTTGTTCAAGTTGAATCATCTTCATTTCTAACTGAAGACTCACTACCTCCAGCTGTGACTCACTAGTGTCAGATGTCACTTCCAACTTTAAATGCTATGCTGTACCTTCAATGCTTTCCTGGCCCCTACAGGTAATCCCAATTGTAACTGATCCGCCAATTCCATTAACTTAACTTCATTTACTGTTTGTAACCAGCCAAAGTTATAACTTCAACTCTAGACAAGTCTTAGCAACTGCCAAAGCCATATTGCAGTCTCAGCACTTAAAAAAAAACCTCACACCAACTCCTGAATTCAAAGTGCTTCTTGTACTCATAACCTTAAGATTCACCAACTCCAAACCAATCAAGGAATCTTAAATATATCCCGGATGAGCCCCCATCCTTGTTATGGCACAGCCAATAGTAAATCTGAGCTGCTCAAATCCCAGAGGGAAACTTGAAACAAATGCCACATCTGTTTTGCAATTTGTATAAATATTGAGATGTGTGCATTGAATTCAGTAGTAATAAGACCACCGAGTCTTATAGGTTTTTTACAAAACTAAATTAAATCTTTATTAATAGAAATCATTTTGAGTACACACATAGATCTACAAATTACTACAATGATAACTTCTAAATCCCCTAACTAATCTAACTCCCAGTTACACTTTCGTTAAGGCAACGATAAGACACGTAGGGCAGGATTTTCCCCTCGTTGGGTTGGCCGGGAGCGGCTGCGAGACCGACTGCTGCCCACGATCGGGCCCCGACATTGGTTTCACCCTGGCTGGCCAATTAACGGCCAGCCAGCATGAAATGTGCGCTGTAGCACTCAGTGTTGAGGGGTAGGGGTGGGAGGAGAGTGAGCGCATAAGTTTGTGAGTGCGTACAGTGAAAGCTTCCTGAGGCACAGAGCTGCCTCAGGAAGCTGGATTTTAAAAAATCAGAAATAAAAAACTTAGCAATGTTAAAAACATGTCCCCTCATGTGACTTTGTCACATGAGCAGGGACGTGTTATAAATAAAATTTAAACATTTTTATTTAATTTTTATTTGCTGTTGGAAACCTCACCCCCCCCCCCCCCGGAAGATGTGGTTTCCTAAAAAATCCAAAGGCCACTTGGCCTTTTCACCTACCCGCCAACCATTAGGTTGGACAGGCAGCAAAAAATTTCATTCAATTATAACTTTAATGGCCTGTTAATTGTCGGCAGGCGCGCAGCTGACTCACGCGTGCACCCATCAACCAAAATATCGCGTGAGTGTGCGATGATGTCGGAACGCTTGTCCAACATCATCGTGCGTCATTTTACGCTCGAGTGGGTCAGGCGCGCACCCGCCCGCTCACTGCAAATTTCTGCCCATAGATTTTAAAAGACCCAGGCGAAGAAACATGATACCCTAAACAATCCAATTCAAAGTGAGTTTTCTTAACTTCAGTTCTTTGCAGACAGTAGCTTGAAGCTTAGATGCTGAAGGCATTTCACACTTGTTAGATCTTAGAATACCTTCCCTTCCACACAACCTTTGCTCCTTTATACATATTTTCCCCATTGAATGCAATTCCCATTGTTTTACTATGTCTTTGGACTTCACCTCTCTGATAATAAAAATCTCTCATAGTACCAATTTTACCAGTAATCTTTGAGAAAAATAAACACACTGTTTCTTACTTCTCCTGGCTAGGTGACACATTTCACCCCTCCTTTGAAATCAATCTGGTCTGGTTTATTTTAAAATGCAAATGTTCCCTTACCCTTATGTTTACCTACTCTACATTTCAAACCTAGCTTATCTTCTAATACATCAAAGCCTTCAGACCAGCTGCCTTTAATTCAATTAAGTCTCACACACCCACACACAGACATGGACCCATAGACACAGGCCCTACTATTACTCTACTTTACAATAAATTCCAATAACATTATGAGAATTATATCGTCCTGACAATTGTTCAAAACAAATCTCATGAGATTGCTGTTTAATTGTATTAAGAATATTTCTGTCCCAATTGTTAATATATATTGTAGAGAAAGATAGCTTGAAAGCAATGGAAAGTTTGTCATAACTGTATGTTAGCTTGTTTAATATTATGTTGTTAATAGATGCTCAGCAGCAATACCCCATGCATGGATGTAACAGCAGATCAGAAACAACCCCAAACTCCACGACAGATTTGGACAAGAATGCCAGGTTACCAGTTCAGCAAAACTTTCTGGGGATTTATACTGTGCAACAATGGATACAGAGGATGCTGTACATCAGCAAAACCGGTTGGAATGTATACTACCAGCAATCAGTCTTCCTCGCTGGAATGAGTTTAGCGTTTCTGTACACCACAGTTTTGGCATTTGACTGTATCACCACAGGTTATGCTTTCACACAAGGCATTAGTGGCTCACTACTTAGCCTCCTCATGGGCATTTCTACCATCACTGGACTAATGGGCACAGTTTTGTTCACTATGTTACGGAAATATTATGGCCTGGTATCTACGGGAATCATATCCAGTTGTCTGCACTTAGGTTGCTTGTTACTTTGTGTGTTTTCAGTTTTTGCACCTGGCAGTCCCTTTGATTTGAGCAGCAACCCAATGTCTCCACATACTAATGTTTCACTAATGAACCAGACTGTTCCAGACACAGAGATGAATCAATTGCATTCCTACCTGCCTAGCTCAAATATGAATCAGCCTTTGCTGTCAGACCGTTCTTCTATTCACTGGACAAATAACACCTTGCTGTATGACAGTCTCCCGGCTGGGAATTATCCAGACTCCTATGTCTCCATTAGTTTACTTTTCTCTGGTGTTATATCTGCAAGAATAGGTGAGTTTATAATGAATTCACCATCTGTTTATTAAGCAATTAGTGCTTTTTTTTAAAAAAAGAAAATATTTTCTGTTCTGTTTTTGTCCTCCTTTTCCTGCCACTTTCCAACAGGTTGCAGTGTGATATGCAAAAGCCACCTGATCTGATAGTTTGAACTAGTCTATTATTTCCTCGACCTACGCATATAAATGACTGGTCCATACTCGCCAGCTCCAGCCGGCAAAAGTCAGAATGTGGGAAATTGCAGTTATGAAACCATGCTCTCAAGCTTTGCCATTCTTTTGCCAATGTTCTCTCCTTCTCACCTGCCTTCTCCGCCCCCGACCACACTTGACGCCTTGCTACTTTAATGTTCTACTGGTGTCTATATCTCTTCTTCCTGCACAGTTATTGACAGCAGTATCTATTTTTCCATAATGCACATAAATCTGTGCTTGGGTATGATATACATACTAGTATGCAGCAGTGTATATGATTAAAAACTTGGATGTGGCATGTGGCACATTATATGCGTTAGGATACCACATTCAACCTGTCCACAAAGGAAAATAATTAAATATTGTGCTTTTCTGATTAAGTAAGAAACTTAATACTGCAGAAACAATGTAGGACAGCATGTAAAACAATAAATAATGGGGGCTAATAAGAAAGGTGCTGCAACAATTGTGGGCAATTTTAATTTTCATATAGATTGGAGGAATCAAATTGCCAAAGGTAGGATGGAAGATGAGTGCATAGAGTGTATTTAGGAAAGTTCCTTCGAACAATATGACCTGGAACCAGCCAGGGAGCAAGCTATTTTAGACTTGGCAATGTGTAATGAGACAGGGTTATTAAGTAACCTTATAGTGAAGAATCCTCTGATCAAGAATGATCATAACATGATAGAATTTCACATTCTGTTTGAGGGTGAGAAATTTGAGCCTGAACCAAGGCCTTAAACTTAAATAAAGGTGATTTCCAAGTGCATAAAGACAGAGTTGGCTAAAATGGACTGAGAAAATAGGTTAAAAGGTATTTTAGACTTGGCTAAAATGGACTGGGAAAATAGGTTAAAAGGTCTTTTAGACTTGGCAATGTTTAATGAGACAGGGTTATTTAGTAGACAGAGTTGGCTAAAATGGACTGGAAAAATAGGTTAAAAGGTAAGATGCTAGAGAATGAATATCAGACCTTTAAGGAGATATTTCATAACTCTTAAGAAAGATATATTCCATTGAGAAAGAAAGACTCTGTGAGAAGGATGCACCAGCCATGGCTAACAAAGGAAGTTAAGGATGGTATCAAATTGAAAGAAAAGGCATATAATTATGTGAAGATTAGTGGTAGGCCAGAATATTGGGATTTTAGAAGCCAGAAAAGGGTGACTAAAGTAAAGGGGGAAATTAGAGTATGGGATTAAACTAGCTAGAAATATAAAAACAGGCAGTGGCAGTAAACGCTTCTACAAGTACATACAATGAAAAAAGAGTAGCTAAAGTAAGCATTGATTGCTCAGATCATTAGACTTGGAATCAATAATGGGAAACGAGAAAATGGCAGAGACTTTGAACAAGTAATTTGTATCCATCTTTACAGTAGAAGACACGAAAAGCATCCCAAGAATAGTAGAAAATCAGGAGGCAAAAGGAAAGGAAGAACTTAAAACAATCACGATCACTAAAGAAATAGTACTAGGAAAACTAATGGGACTGAAGACAGGCAAGTCCCCGGGACCTGATGGCCTGTATCTAGGCTCTAGAGATAGTGGATGCGTTGGTTGTAATCTTCCAAAGTTCCTTAGGTTCTGGAAAGGCCCCAGTGGATTGGAAAACCGCAAACGCAGCACCCCTATTCAAGAACAAAGACAGAAAGCAGAAAATTATGCCAAATAGTCTATATCTGTCATTGGGAAAATGCCAGAATCAATTATTAAGCAGTAACAGAACTTCTACAAAATCGTAATACAATTGGGCAAAATCAACATAGTTTTATGAAAGGGAAATGGTGTTTGACAACTTTATTTGAGTTCTTTGAGGGTGTAACAAACAGGGTGGATAAAGGAGAACTGGTGGATAAAGAGGAACCAGTGGATACAGTGTATTTAGATTTCCAAAAGGCATTTGATAATGTGCCACTTAAAAGGTTATTACACAAGTAAGAGCTCATGGTGTTGCAGATAATATATTAGCATGGATAGAGGATTGGCTAACCAACAGGAAACAGAGGGCAGAATTTAGCCCTTGATGGGCGAGCGGGCCCCACCGGCTCGGCGGCAGGCGGGCAGCCAACCCCCGCCACCGAAACGGGGCCCGCTGCATTTTGAGTGGGCAGGCCAATTAAGGCCTGCCCAGCGGCCTGCTATGCGCTTCCTGTGCGGGGGGTGGGGGGGAAACCCCCAACTGTCAAAGTGTGCTCTTTCGCGCATGTGCGCAAAAGAGGGCACTGCTCCCTGAGGCAAAGTGCTGTCTCAGGAAGTTTACTGACAGGTAAGAAAAGTCAAAAAATAGAGAACTATTAAAATTATTAACATGTCCCCCTCATGTGACAATGTCACATGAGATGGGACATGTTAATAAGAAACACATATAGTTTATTAAATTTTTAAAAAACGGACATGAAACTTCATCCCGCCAGTGGATGAAGCTTCATGAATAATCTGGAGCCCGCTGGGGCTCCTGGCCTGTCCGCCAGTCTTAAGCTTGGACCGGCAGGGTCTTTAACAAGGTTAATTAGCCTGTCAATGGCCTTAATTGGCCTTAATTAATTAATACCTTAATTAAACAGCTGATTTCGCTGTCCGCCCGCCTTCCTGAAGATTTAAATGGATCAAGATGACGTCGGGGGTTCCTCCTGACGTCATCCCGCGTCATTTTCCCCTCGGCGAATGGGCCCCACCCCCAAACCGCTGAGGGGAAAATCCTTCAGAGAGAGTCTGGATAAATGGGTAGTTTTCAGGTTGGCAAGCTGTAACTTATGGATTGCCATAGCGCTCAGTGCTGGGCCCTCAACTATTTACAATCAATATATTAATTACTAGGATGAAAGAACTGAATGTATTATAGCCAAATTTGCTGATAATATGAAGATAGGTGGGAAAGGAAGTTGTGAGGAGGGCTGAAGATAGGTTAAGTGAGTGGTCAAAAATTTGGCAGCTGGTGTACAATGTGGGAAAATATGAATTGTCCACTTTGGTGGGAAGAATAGAAAAGCATAATATTATTTAAATAGAGACTACAAAATGCTGCGACATAGAGGGATCTGGATGTCCTCGTACATGAACACAAAATGTTAGCATGCAAGTACAGCAAGTAATTAGGAAGGCACATGGGATGTTGGCCTTTATCACAAGAAGGATGGAGTATAAAAGTAGGGAAGTCTTGCTACAACTGTACAGGACACTGATGGAACTGCACCTACACCACTGCGTAGAGTTTTGGTCTCTTTACTTAAGGAGGGATATGTCTACGTTGGAAGCAGTTCAGGGAAGGTTCACTAGGCTGATTCCTGGGATGAAGGGGTTGTCTTATGAGGAACGATTGAGTAGATTGGGTCTATCCTCAATGGAGTTTAGAAGAATGAGAGGTGATCTTATTGAAAGATATAAGATTCTGAGGGGGCTTGACAGGTTAAATGCTGAGAGGATGGTTCCCCTCGTGGGGGAATCTGAATTAGAAGGCACAGTTTTAAAAATAAGAGGTCTCCCTTTAATTTTTTTATTTTCTCACATGGCCATTATTCTTTGGATTTCTCTTCCCAAGAGTGCAGTGGAAGCTGGGTCATTGAATATATTCAAGATTGAGTTAGACATTTTTTTTATCTACAAGGAAGTCCAGGATTAAGGGAGGCAGGCAGGAGTGTGGACTTAAGGGCACAGTCCAGTCAGCCCTGATTTTATTAAATTGCCGAGCAGGTTAGAGGGGCCGAATAGCTTACCCCTCTCCTATTTCTTGTGATCTTTTAATCTTAACCGTACTGAAATACTGAAAGAGAGATCAGGAAAGATCCCAAGGAAAAGGAACAAATGGAAATGCTGCAATTTGAATGAATTACATTCCTTAATTTTATTTCTAAAGTGATTACAACTACCAACTTGATTTTTATTTCAGCTGGCTATGTAACCATGTTTATATCATAAATTAACTATTGTGCATTAAAATCTAAATAATCCAACGTGAAAAATCTCTGCAAGTAACTTTCCCTATAAGGGCCTCTCCCCTCTCAGTCTAGGCCTGAGTTCTTCTTCATTCCAGAGTTGCAAATTCTCCTTTGGTCTTGGTGCTTCAAATTTCCAACTCTTTTTGGATATTCTGTCTTTTTTACCTCCAGTGGTTCTGCAACTCAGGCTGTAGAGATACGAGTAACCAATTATCCAGTATATCTACATAAAAACGCAATTTTGCTGTTTTCTTACATGGAAACTATAGACATTTGCCATAGGAAGGTTTGCAGGAACTGATAAGTGATGACTTTCCAGCTTGCTTCCCTCCTTGTATCGGATTGCCATGCTTCTGCTGCATACCATTCAATTGTGGCATAGCTGAGATAGGGAAATGGGAGAAGAAGTGAACAAATTAGTATCTAATCACTTCATGATAGAGTACATTGAAATGGCTCAATGCATCTTATCACTGGTGCTATCTGGCTAGTAGAAAGTGTACAAATTGACTCCATGTCTGATTTTCTCTCCCTGTGGGAAAATATCTTGGTACTACTTGGCCTGACTAAAATCAAATTGGGTGAAGAACAGCTATGCACCTACTGAAGATCCCTCATAGTGACAATATTAATAGATCACATTGGATTAATCTATGGAAAAATACTTTTCAGTTGGATCAATTTTATTTTTTTCAGACTGATCTGACATTTTAAATATAATTTCTAAGTACACATAAGTATGGATAATTTGATGTACTATCATATGACCCTGCATTCACATTCCAGGAAATTATATTAAAACAATTATGTTCATTAATACTAATTATGAAAACTTGAAGACTGCTGAAAAGAGAGACATGTTGCCAAAGCACACAATTCAGCAACATCATTTATGATGCCAGGTATGTAGGCCATACTTCCCAACGATTAGCTGATTGAATCAAACAAAAGTGTCACATGAGGGGACTTGTTTTATGACATTTTAATTCTGTTCACTTAAGTTTTTTTTTTAAACGACTCTTCGTCTTCCTGAGGCAGCTCCGTGCCTCAGGGAGATTGAAGTGCTCTTTCATGCGCATGCACGAAGTTCACGCTAGGCCCCCCCTCCTCCCACCCGCACAGGCAGCGCTGCCACTTGCATAGCATGCTGGGCGGGCCTTAATTGGCTCGCCCGCGTAAAATGATGGTGCGGTACCAACCGCCCCCGCCTGCCCCAGCTGAGAACCTCCGCCAAGGGTAAAATCCTGCCCATGGTTTATTTTACCCTTGCTAGAAGCAACATTTATTCGTACGTAGGGACCCATTCTCTGCAAACAAAAGGAATATGTTGTACGTTTTTCATTATCCAGAAACATGGGGACCCTATAGCTCTCTGTTGCTTTCTCCATGGCAACACCTTGGCCAATTGGAGTTGACTTGCCAATGTACCCCTTTTCTCCTGTGATATAAATTGTTGTGATTGTTTGTTTGAAATTTGGCATTCTTGCATTTGTCCTGATGAGTGCAAGATGGAAAGCTTTGGCAACATGCTTCTTTTCAGCAATATTCAAGTTCTGTACTACCAAGCAACTGTATTGAAAACATCTAATGCTAATTTTTGGAGATGTTCTCTGATGTGCAAAGTAGTTTGGTTCAGTCTTAGTAACAAGTATCAAAATACTTTTGAAAGATTTTTTTGGCTGTTGATGATTCAGTGGATGTCAGAAAAAATAAGTTAAAAGTCAAGATGTTTTTGTCAGCATGAAGGTTTATGGCAGCAATAAGCCTGCGCTAGAGGCCAGCATTGGCAAGAACACAGTATAATGCTTACCATCAATTTCCTAACTAACAAAATTGAAATGTGAGTGCTAATTCCTTCCATTTGTGCGCTAGGTAATTGATGAAATATTGGGTACATTAGAGGGGAGTGTTCCATATTACAGCAGTAAGAAACCTCTGGTGGAATACATTTTGTCTCATTCACATGGAATAAGTTTTACTGGAGAGGCTTTGGTAAGAAAATTGGGGTTTGTTAAGGCCATTTAAAAACCTATTTCCATAATTAACGGGGCTGTCCGTACAACCTTAAGGTTGGTGGGCAGGTGAAGAGCCCAAGCGGCCTTTGCGTTTTTTATGAAACCTCATCCACGGGCGGGATAAGGTTTCATGAAGGATTTAATAATTAAATATTTTTTCCGCAATTGATAAACATATCCCAACTCATGTGACACTGTCACATGAAGGGACATGTCTAAATAATTTCTATCTGTCTTTATTGAAAACTTTTTCCATTTGGACTTAATCTCCCTGAGGCCGCTCCGTGCCTCTGGGAGATTTCTGTGCTCTTTCGTGCATATGCACGAAAGAGTGCAGGCCCCGACTCTCCCTCCTCCCCCCGCCCGCACAGGTAGCGCTGAGCGCTACTGGGCAAGTGTCAGGCTGGGTGGGCCTTAATTAGCCTGCTCACGACAAATGGCGGTGTGCAACCGGCAATCGGCTCCACTCCCCCCTCCCCCCCTGAATGGCCCACCCAACAGGGAGAAAATTCGCCCCATGGTTTTGATCGCTGGATGAGGTCTATAAAATTAGACCCATCTTATGGGAGGTAGAGAAATTTACAAACATCCCAACAGCCATCAGGTCATACCTGGAAGACAGCAAGATTTCTAAAATAAGGGAAATGGCAATTCTGGCAGATAGGTATGACATATCACATAGGCAGCTAGGGGGAAATAGATCTCCATTTGTAAATCCACACAGGAGTTGGAAAAGTAGGCTAAATGCAAAAGAACAGGCTTCAAATGATAGTGAAGGGGATAGCAAGAAGGAAAAAGCTGATTCTCTCCAAGGTGGTCAAAAAGATAGCATAGAAGACTGGCATGGTTTCACTGTCATAAAATGGCAAATTATTGGAGCTTAAAGTCTAAATCATTGGCACTTGTGCAAATAGCAGGAATTTTCACAGCGAAAGCTGCACCAGAAAATGAAGCTTCTGGGAAATGCATTGCTTCTAAAGTTTTTACAGTGGATATAGATAGACAAAGGATTATAAGGGGTTTATATTTGAAGGGGAAGTCACTCCATTTTTGTCCAAGAAAGAGCCTAGAAAAATTGTTACTCTGAGAGATACTGATTTGGCTCAGAGTTTATTGTTAGCAAAGGATTTCGACCTTTCTTCAGAAGTTTGCTGAATAAAAATGTATACTTTGTTATGACTACAGCTGGTGTTAATTGCTCGCAAACCAAATCCCAGAAGGAAACTTGGCTTAAGGGCCATACCCTTTTTTTTGTATTCTGAAAATGAGAAGAAGTCATACTGATCTCAGCAGCAAGAAGTCCAGTAACACGTCTGGGATTTTAAAAATTAAAAGTAGAAGTTTTATTAACAAGAATAAAAGAAAACTTAAGCACACAAGATTACAGTTACACAGTTAAACTTAGTCTTATAACATTTTTCCCCAGAAAAACTCTCTACTTGGTCAGACCCACAAGTAAAGATTTTCCAGGTGACACTCCCTTATAGATGTTTAACTATTAACAAATCCAGATATATTACCCAAGGCAAACTGCTAATGCTTTAATAAAGGCATAACACGTGACCTGTAACTGTTTTCCACTCTGCTGTGGAAAACCAAACTTCAGAATAAAACTACTCCTTGCAGCCCTAGACTGTTCTGGCTTGACTGGATGGTTGATTCAAACTGCATCCTCTCCCAGCCCACAGCTCCAGCTGCTACATCTCTCAGCTTACAGCTCAAACAGCCCTCCACAAAATACCTTTTTTCCCTTTCATCTCCAGTT
Organism: Cetorhinus maximus; assembly: GCF_964194155.1. Classification (NCBI taxonomy): domain Eukaryota; kingdom Metazoa; phylum Chordata; class Chondrichthyes; order Lamniformes; family Cetorhinidae; genus Cetorhinus; species Cetorhinus maximus. Next base: position 123,151,807 of record NC_135881.1, on the reverse strand, counting down.
CCATTGTTCTCACTCCTCTTTGAAACTCAAATCCTTCCAAATATAATATCTTTCATTTTTCCATCTTATCTTTGCTTTTGGGTCAATAAGATATAATATTACCCTCCTAATTACCTATGGAACTCCTGCAAGATGCAAACATGTTTCTTGTGACCTCTGATTTCCTTTTGATATTCAAACAAACTGAACTTTTCTAAAAATTCAAATGTTAGATCTAACCTATTCACTGGTACCTCATTTTCATGTTTTAAACCGCCCCAGACAATCTATCTCCTATTAACCTCTGCCTAGCTTAGTTAAGTCATACACATGCACATACAGCCTTTCCCACTGAATAATATAAGATTCCCCAAAAATATAAATCAATTTCTCACATAATACAGGGTGTTGTTAGCAAGTGTGTGTCTATCCCATCGTGTAGAGCAAAATTAAATTGTCCTCTGATAAGGAGACTTGTGCAGTTGGAATTGTTTCTAAATTACAGTTAAACTGTCGATTTTATATTGGGAAATGATATAGGGGCAAAATAGTTTTTCCACCATCTGGGATGTGGTGCCACAGTTCCAAGTTTGTTCCTGTGAGTAAAAACTCCTTACCTATTTGTGATCCAGTTGAGCAAAGAATTGATTCAAGTGAAAATACTGATGTGTCCACCTCAGTAATGGACAATACAGAGACTGTAAAAGTACTTGCAGGATTTCAAAATAAAAATTTCCAACAGGAAAGACTAAAAGTGACTACCAAATTAGCCAGTGAGACACAGAATACAGCAGCAGGAATCCAGGCAAGTGGACAGTTCAGGAAAAAAAAACATTTAAAACCCTAAAGATTGGAAAATGTGGTTTGTGAATTGTGTGGAAGATTTCAAATGTTAGAAAATAAAATAAAAGTCCAAATTGAGGAAGCTATTGACATTGCTTGAAAAGAATTAAGTAAGACAGGTTCTGAATGGGATTAGGAGAAACTGAAAGATGTTAAAATGTTCCAAGATCAAAACAAACTGGAACATCAAACCCTTTTGTTTGAATATAAAAAGCACCTCAATGAGATTCTTTGAACAGCCTAAATAGATTTTGTTCAAAGAAGGAATGAGTTGTTGGTTCACAAAGAAGCCATTTTGAACTAATTGTCTTAAAAAGAGAATTTACAACTTTTGAGTTTAGAAAACGAAGTTAAAAACGGAGATACGCCTACAGCTAAAGAAGAGGGTGACAATTTGTGGGCTTAAAGTTCTTTGCAGAGTTAAAGAAAAGGCATTGGAGAAAACAGAGGTTTGTGTTATGATAATTCTATGATGTTCAAATTCTGCTAATCCTACTTGTGACATGTACTTGCTTTTGTTTTGGCTAAGTTCTGAATATGAAATTGTGAAAAATGAAAAGGTTATCTGTACAGTAAGTAATAAGCTATTTGTTAAAAGTTTATGGTGCTAAGAACTTGTATTTTCAAAGCTATTGCAAAGAAACTGTCACTATGATGAAGCTTTCTTTTTCCCAAGGTGAGAAGTCTGAGCGAATCTATATTTTTTTGATTTTTGTCTGCATGTTTTTTTTAAATTAGCACTTGAGGGGTGGTTGACTGGAGATTGTAACATTTGAAGTACTAAATTTGATACATTCAACAATGGCCCAAAACAGGGGCTGACTCTGTTGTAAGATTTAATAGTCTGGAGCTGGAGGGGCAGCAGAAGGTTGCCAGCTGCATTCAGCTGAAGTGCTGTGGTTAGCTCCCTACAGTTGTGGCTTAGAGAGGCCCAGGAGCAGTAATTGCTCAGTGCTGCTGAGAATTTGGGGCTTAGGGAATCCCCTAGTGAGCAGTAATAACTCAGTGTAGTGGTGGAATCTGGGTCTCAAGGAGGCCAGAGGTCAGTGAATAGCAATTGATAGGCAGTGGTTGATCAGTGCAGCTGAAAAGAAGAGCCAAGAAGGCTGAACCTTGGAGCAGGTCTGAGAGGGATCGGAATAGTGTGCCTTTTTGGGAGGATAAAATCTGTGGCTAAATCTCTAAAGGAGAGAAGCTGAGGTCCTTTGTGAGAAAAACAATGCCTGAAGGATTTTTGTGACTACAAAGTGAAGTGATCACTGAGGTCTGGGGTGGGTTGCTGAGAGAATTTGTGGGTTCTGTTTTGGCTTTATCTGCCACTTGGTAGTAACCACAGTTTGCCTGTTAATTCATGTTTATCTCACGTTAATTCTGATAAATTGTTGGATAGTATTTAGGGCAGAAATTTTCACTCACTGGGCGGGCATGCGCCCGACCCACTCGAGTGTGAAATGACGCACGTTGACGTCGGCTGAGTTTGTCGACATCAACGCGCAGTCGCACGATAGTTCGGGCAGCGGGCACACACCGGAGCTGGCAGCGCACCTGCCCACAATTAAAAGGCCTGTTAAGGCCATTAAGTAATCAATTAACTTAAATTTTTTGGTACCCATCCAACCTAACGGTTTAGCGGGCAGGCGAAAAGGCCAAGCTGCCTTTGCATTTTTTGGAAATCTCATCCATGGGCGGGATGAGGTTTCCAAAAGCAAATAAAGATAAAATAAAAGTTTTAAAATTGAATTAATAACAGAGTCACATGAGGGGACATGTTTTATTGCATTTTTATTCTCTTCATTTTCCTTTTTTAACAACTCTTTTATCTCCCTGAGGCAGTTCTGTGCCTCAGGGGGATTATGAAGCGCTCGCACGCACGCATGTGCAAAGCTTGTGCTTGGCACTCCTCCCCCACCCTGCACAGGCATGTGCTGAGCACTGCCACTTGCGTTTCACGCTGGGTGGGCCTTAATTGAAATCATGGTCCACTCCCGATTGACCGCACCTGCCAAGCCCACCTGCCAAGAGCAAAATTCTGCCCTTAGTGTTTGCTTTATGGATTCTTGTATAGCAAAAAGAATCTTCTGTTTGTCTAAAATGAACAACATGTTACAAGCATGTTGCGAAAAGTTCAGTGACTATGACCGTGAGGAGTGCATGGGAATGAATGTGTTTGAATGATTACTATTTTGTGTTTTACACTATTTTTTAAAGTTCTGTGATGTAACAAAAATGGAATGTCAGGGAATTTCATTCTTTTCTCTGGCGAGGAGATATTACAATTGCATCAGATGTTATTCTGGTCCAGAATGTTGATATGTGGACAATGGAAAGCTAACGCCATGGTCACATGACAGGGAAACCGATTGTGACATTTACGAAACATTCTATAACTGACATTTTTTTTGAATGGTGGAAAGTCAGTTGATCGAAGAAAGGAAAAAGACTCCAAGGGAAGAGATCCAGGTCCAGCAAAAAACAAACCCTGTTTAGAAGTCACCTCGGGCATTAAAAGGGGTTAATACGTTTTACCTGCTATTACATTTCTTCACTACAGAGGCTGGACTATGATTTAGACTAAAAACTAGAAACTTCCAACCTCTATTTGCCATCAAGAAACCAGGAGAGAATCCTTGAGGACTGCAACATTTTCATCCACCATCTTAACGACAGTAAAGAAGTGACCTGTTTCTGCCCTACCCTTCTGGTAATCTAAGTGCATGTTGGTTTTCTAGAAATCACATTTCTTATGTGTGTGTGTCTGTGAGTTTGGGGAGTGAGTGTTTGTTGCATTTTGCATTTCGGGTTTTGTGATTACTAAATGTTCATCTTTTCTTTTTGATTTTTAAATTTACAAGAAAGCCTGTTTTGTGTCTGTTTTTCAAAGTCACAGCACTGAAAGGGGGGCAAAAAAACACACTCCTCAGATATACATCTTGTTGCGGTCAACAGAGAAGTGGGAAGAAGGGGAAATTATCTCCTAACTCTCCCCTATTTGTAACAGATTCCATAGACATTTGTGCCGTGTCACTATATCATGGCAATCTACATATATTGCCATTTTCTGAATCTATATTCAATGAACTTGCGAACTTAACTCACGCAGTTGAGTTCAGCTTCAGTGACACAATGGGCAAAATTTTTATCTCACCGGGTGAGTGTGCGCCCAACCCGCTCGAGCGTGAAATGATGCACATTAACATCGGCCGAGTATGCCAACGTCAACGTGCAGTCGCTCAATGGTTTGGTCGACAGGCGCGTGCCAGAGTCGGCAGACAATTAAAAGGCCTGTTAAGGCCATTAAAGGAGCAATTAACTTAAATTTTTCGCTGCCCGTCCAACCTTACAGTAGGCGGGCAGGCGAAAAGGCCAAGCGGCCTTTGCACTTTTTAAGAAAACCTCATGCACAGGCAGGATGAGGTTTCCTAAAGTAAATAAAAATAAAATAAAAATTTGAAAACCTAGTTAATAACATGCCCCTGCTCATGTGACAGAGTCACATGAGGGGACATGTTTCATGACATTTTTATTTTCTTTAGTTTTTTTCTCTATAACCCTTCATTTCCCTTGAGGCAGCTCTGTGCCTCAGGGAGATTATGAAGCGCGCATGCAAGAATTTCACACTCGCCCCACTTGCACTGCTGCCCTCACTGCCCATACAGGCAGTGCTGAGCGCAACGCTTGCTTTTCACGCTGGGTGGGCCTTAATTAGCCCGCCAGTGTGAAATCGCCTTCCGGCCTCGATCGTTGCCGAGCCCGCCCGACATGAGTAAAATTCCGCCCCATGTACACCCAAATAGATGGTGTTGCCTTGGGATCCCCTCTAGCCTCAGCTCTCACGAATATTTTTGTCAATTTCCATGAGAGACACATTTTCAATGGAATGACCCCTAACCTCCTTGCATATTACATTTCTATCAGCCATAACTTGAAGCTATACATAGATTTTTAGGAAGATAGATTGCGTGAATGAAAATAGTTGAATGATGTATTTCAATTATGTTTGCTATCATGGAATTGTAGAGGAACTGCATGGCTGCCAAAGGCAACGATTCCTGTTGCTATAATTTGCTTCACAGTTGTGTTCTAATAATGCGTGGGTAAAATAAAAGTGAAATTATCAGAGTCACATTCTTAGTTGAACTGATTTACACTAAACATGGGATTATATATTTAATTGATTTGTTCTCAGCAAGAGTAAAATATCAGATCATGCAAGCTACCTGTTCTGCCAATTCATAACAATCAGTTTACCAAGAACATGATTACAAAACTGTGTTTCCCTTTTAGGTCTATGGACTTTTGACCTGACAGTAACACAACTTCTGCAGGAGAATATTCCAGAATTCCAGCGAGGAATTGTAAATGGTGTGCAGAGTTCAATGAACTATTTGATGGATCTGCTTCATTTCATTATGGTTATGGCAACTCCTAACCCTCAATATTTCGGGCTGTTGGTTATTATCTCAGTCACTTTTGTAATAGCTGGACACACAGTGTATTTCATATACGCAAAAAGAAGTAATGCCCAGGTGGTTTTGGAGCAAGTTAGAAAAGTGAAAAGGACTACTAGTAAAATGGAAAAAACTGAATTCCCCCAAGGGTCACAGGATGCATACAATACTGAAGCAGGACTCATCTGAGACTTCACTAGTGACCAATCTAGAACATGAAACTTCTTTGTGAATATTTGTGAAACTTTCCCAGAAGATAATGCAAATTCATTCTACCTCCTATTGTGACACAGCAGTTTCTGAGGTATTCAACTTCAGCCTGACTTCCTCCACTCATGTAGAAGTATAAATGCAAATATTTTACTGTGTCTAACAAAAGTTTATGTATAAAAGCATTTTCAGCAGACTCTAAAATAATTAATTATTTAAATCTTTATAAATCAGCCTGTAGAGACGGAAGAAACTTTACATATGGATACGGAACTATGTAGAAAAGAAAACTATATGGCACTTCAAAAGCTCAATTGTTCCAGCTTATCAGGAAGATACATTAATCGGTCATGTTGAATGCAAGTTGTGCTTTCTTAAGTCGCATAAGTATTGTCTTGTAACCAGTTTACATAAAGGTAAAGAAAAAAGTCCTTTTTCTGGTAATTTTATCAAACCCTGAGATTTTTTACATTTATGGTCAAAGGCACTGTTGGTGGGACAGAAAGAAATAGTAATTGCAGCAACTCTCAACGGCTTCCTGGAAAATTTGCCTTGTTCCATTTATATTGGAAATTGTCATTTTGGGCATTTTGAATCAAAAATATAATTCGCAGTGCCTAATTTTTAACAATATTCTGTACATTCTATGAGGGGAATTTTAAATGGAACTGGAGACTAATCTGTTGGCTTCTCACTCTGATCCTCCTGGCAGATACTTGTATGAAGCCAGCAGCCTTTATTTAAACATGCAGGTTAGGACTTGATGAAATCAGGAGCTGGAGCCAGAAGAGGCCCAGAAAAGTAGATTTCTTTAAATATTTTGTAGTTTCCTTGTGCGCCAGGCCACCAGCAGCAGGGGGAGTGTTCGTTCAAGCCCCATCAAAAACCATAACTGAGACTAGGTAGGGACGGACAAAGCGGGGAGTGACATCCTGGGGGGGGCACAATGTACGCAGGGTCTGCCTCCGATTGATGTGCCCCTATCCTTAACACCTTTTCAGAAAAGCAGTTTTAAAAACTCAGCTCCACCTGCCACGTCCCAGCATTTTATGGCGGTGAAGGTGAATTGCCACCGCAGTGAGTTAAGTCCCAGAGAGGGAATGGATCTCGCACCCTGTTTGGGGGTGGGGGGGATGCAGGGGAGGCAGGGGATGGTAGGGAGCAGCGGGGCAAAGAGGGGGTAGGGTGGGCTTTGGACCAGGCTTTAATGCTGGTGGTGGATTTAAGAAATTCTCTGGAAACTGAGGAAGTTACTACCCAGCGAAACTGGGTACAGGAGCCCATTGCAAACTTGGGGTCACTGTGGCTGCTTGCCAAAAGGACTGCAATCCTGTAAAGAGTGCGATGGCTGCTAAGTATACTGTGCTGCACTCTTAAGTATTGTGCAGCAGCAAGGTTTGGACCTGCAGGAGGAACAAGGCATAGTGCTCAGATTCATTTCAGATGATTCCGTGGAAGAGGAGGAACACAAGGTAGAGGAATGTGATGAGGATAATACAGCACCAGCTGCTCACATTGCTGCTTGAGATGCCAGAGATACCCTTATTAATGCGAGGTTCATTTAAGTTGTATCAATGGATCCATGTCACCGGCACATCCAACAGCCACTCTTCCCATCACCACCCCCTCCACTTCAATGCCAGTGAGAGAAAGCAGTCCTGCAAACAACCAGCCACCTCTTCCATATCCTCCCAATGGTCTCGCCAAGTCATGTCTTCCTGCTCAAAACAAGGGGCTGCATCTTCCGGTCGGTGAGCAGGGGGCAGGGCCCGCTCACCAACGCGTAAAATGACGTGGGGTGACGCTGGGCATGCGTTCCAACATCATCCCGTGTCATTTAGATTTTCAGTTCGGCATGCACGCAGCCGAACTGCCAACGGCCTATTAAGGCCATTAAAAAAATGATTAAAATGATTAATAGATCTGCAAAGAGCCCAGGCGGCCTTCAGAAAAAACATGAAACCTCATCCACGGGTAGGATGAGGTTTCATGAGGGTATCAAAATTTTTATAAAATGTTTAAATAAAAGAAATTGACAGTGTCACGTGAGGGGACATGTCAGGAAATTTTTTTCTACCCTTCAAAAAAATTTTCATAACTTTTATTGACCTCCCTGAGGCAGAACTTTGCCTCAGGGAGATCTGAGTGCTCTTCTGCATGCATGCGCGAAAAGCGCACTCCCGGCTCAGTAATCCCCCCGCCCCCCGCCCGCCCGCACAGGGAGCGCACAGTGCTTTAAAGCAGATGTCGTGCTGGGTGGGCCTTAATTGGCCTGCCCACTTAAAATGGCAGTGTGCCCCCGACTGGGGGTGCTGATTGGGAACCCGCCTTCCCATGCCTGCTCCCGCGCATCCACCCTAACCGGGGGAAAAGGCTGCCCAAGGTTTCTTCTCACATAGTAATCAAGAATGGGCTAGATGGAAAAGTGATGCAAAAAAAGTGATTTAACAAAAAGTTAATAACATTACATTTTAACATACATTCCTGTGCATACCCTTGTGTAACTACAAAGTTTTATTTCTCTTTTTTCTACCACAAAAAGAGGTAGAGGTAGGCTGCTTACAACCCTGCTCTGACTGCTGAGATTTTCTTGGTTGATGACTTCTGGTCTATGGAAACCTGCTTCACCTGTGTAGAGGTAGACTTGGGTATTAGAGTTATGGCAGCATTTTGGGTATCAAGGTGACCAAGTGTCCTTTATATTAAGGGATTGTCCCTGATTCTGGCTGTTCGTCACGTGTAAGGGACACCTTTTGTCCTATATTTCTAGGACAACCTGTGGGAGACTGATCCTGGGAGTATCCAAAACAAAAACAGAATTACCTGGAAAAACTCAGCAGGTCTGGCAGCATCGGTGGAGAAGAAATCAGTTAACGTTTTGAGCCTTCACGACCCTTCAGCAGAACTGAAGCATAGTTAGGAGAAAGGAGAAATATAAGCTGGTTTAAGGTGGGGGGGCGGGGGTAGAGAGAAGTTGAGGGTGTGGTGATTGTGGAGATAAGCAAGCAGTGATAGGAGCAGATAATCAAAAGATGTTACAGACAGAAGGATCAAAGAGGTGTTGAAGGTGGTGATATTTGTCTAAGAAAAGTGCTAATTAAGAATGGAAGACAGGACACTCAAAGTACAGCTCTAGTGGGGGTGGGGTGGAAAGACTAACAAGGTTTTAGTTTTAGATTTAAAAATAATGGAAATAGATGGGGAAAGAAGAATCTATATAAATTATTGAAAAAAAAGGGGAGAGGGGAGAAACGGGGTGGGGATGGGGGGAGGGGGAGTTTAAGATCTAAAGTTGTTGAATTCAATATTCAGCCCGGAAGGCTGTAAAGTGCCTAGTCGGAAGATGAGGTGCTGTTCCTCCAGTTTGCGTTGGGCTTCACTGGAACAATGCAGCAAGCCAAGGACAGACATGTGGGCAAGAGAACAGGGTGGAATGTTAAAATGGCAAGCGACAGGGAGGTTTGGGTCTTTCTTGCGGACAGACCGCAGGTGTTCTGCAAAGCGGTCGCCCAGTTTGCGTTTGGTCTCTCCAATGTAGAGGAGACCGCATTGGGAGCAACGAATGCAGTAGACTAAGTTAGGGGAAATGCAAGTGAAATGCTGCTTCACTTGAAAGGAGTGTTTGGGCCCTTGGACGGTGAGGAGAGAGGAAGTGAAGGGGCAGGTGTTGCATCTTCTGTGTGGGCATGGGGAGGTGCCATAGGTGGGGGTTGAGGAGTAGGGGGTGATGGAGGAGTGGACCAGGGTGTCCCGGAGGGAATGATCCCTACGGAATGCCGTCGGGGGGTGAAGGGAAGATGTGTTTGGTGGTGGCATCATGCTGGAGTTGGCGGAAATGGCAGAGGATGATCCTTTGAATGCGGAGGCTGGTGGGGTGATAAGTGAGGACAAGGGGGACCCTATCATGTTTCCGGGAAGGAGGAGAAGGCGTGAGGGAGGATGCGCGGGATATGGGCCGGACACGGTTGAGGGCCCTGTCAACGACCGTGGATGGAAAACCTCGGTTAGGGAAGAAGGAGGACATGTCAGAGGAGCTGTTTTTGAAGGTAGCGTCATCAGAACAGATGTGACGGAGGCGAAGGAACTGAGAGAATGGGATGGAGTCTTTACAGGAAGCGGGGGTGTGAGGAGCTGTCTGTCCTTGGCTTGCTGCATTGTTCCAGTGAAGCCCAACGCAAACTGGAGGAACAGCACCTCATCTTCCGACTAGGCACTTTACAGCCTTCCGGGCTGAATATTGAATTCAACAACTTTAGATCTTAAACTCCCCCTCCCCCCATCCCCACCCCGTTTCTCCCCTCTCCCCTTTTTTTTCAATAATTTATATAGATTCTTCTTTCCCCACCTATTTCCATTATTTTTAAATCTAAAACTAAAACCTTGTTAGTCTTTCCACCCCACCCCCACTAGAGCTGTACTTTGAGTGTCCTGTCTTCCATTCTTAATTAGCACTTTTCTTAGACAAATATCACCACCTTCAACACCTCTTTGATCCTTTTGTCTGTAACATCTTTTGATTATCTGCTCCTATCACTGCTTGCTTATCTCCACAATCACCACACCCTCAACTTCTCTCTCCCCCCGCCCCCCCACCTTAAACCAGCTTATATTTCTCCTTTCTCCTAACTATGCTTCAGTTCTGCTGAAGGGTCGTGAAGGCTCGAAACGTTAACTGATTTCTTCTCCACCGATGCTGCCAGACCTGCTGAGTTTTTCCAGGTAATTCTGTTTTTGTTTTGGATTTCCAGCATCCGCAGTAGCTTTTAGCTTTTTGTTTTTATCTCTGGGAGTATCCAAGGTGAGTTTGAGTGACTTGAGCGGGGCTTCAACTGAGTTGACTAGCAGAGAGATGATCATGTTGTGACTCAACAAGATAATTCTAAGTTGTAATTGATTTTAACAACCCCCCCATATCATGGTCTCGCACTCCTCATGTTTAAACTGCAACCCCCCCAAATGCTTACCAACCTGCTCCCATTCTCATGATCCCCTCCCGCTCTCAAGGTCACCAGCATCCCTCTCCTCTCAATGGTCTTACAGTAGAAGTGCCCCTTATTTTATTTCATAATAGTTGGCAACTCTGTTGAGCACTGGCTGAAGGGGAGGGGAAACAGGTGGCAAGTAAAAGGGTTTTGAGTGGACCTCCACTTCCATATGGCCCCTTTTGCATCACCCCTCTTGGCCCAGCTGCATCACTACCACCATTGTGCTGGAGAACACTTCAGTGCAGATCAGCGATATCAGATTGTCACCCCTCCCTCACTAGCTCGCGCGCGATCATTGGAGTTGTGTCCCCCAGGTGGTGCTGCAGTGACTGGGCTCTAGGTGGCGCTGTGACCCCCCAGGTGGAGACGGCCTCTGCCCGGCTCGAGGTGGCGCTGTGAGCGGCGGAGCGTTTCCGGTTGTGATTCTCTTTCCGGTGAGGCATTTCCTGGTGCTGGCAGTGTGCTGAGGGAGCCGCGCAAAAGATGGTCAAAATGAGTAAAGAGTCCAAACAACGGCTGCAGCAGGTCTTCCGCTGTGGACAGTTCGCCATCCGCTGGGGATTTATCCCGACCATCCTGTACCTGGGTCAGTTTGAGTGATGGGAGAGGGTGGGAGGCGGGTTCGGTCACGTGCTTGGGCATTCAGGCTGGATGGTGCAAGACTTTCCCCTGAATTAACCCTGAGCCTCTAAACTCAGCTCCTTTGTCCACAATCAGACTGTTCGGACCCTTGGCATCGTGTAAACCCTGAATTGAGTTTCCATCCCCATACTCCATCTTTCACAAAGATCTACATCTTTTGCTGTGCTCCTCCGCCACGTCTGTTACTGAAACTTGTCCGTGCCTATTTCGCTTCCACAATTGACTATTTTAATATTCCACGTCCTGTAAACTTCAGCTTATCTGAAACTCCTCAATCCGTATCTTATCCAGCATTGGCCAGCTCACCAATTATTTCCCTCTGGCTCTCCCAGTACCTCCAATTTAAAAATCTTATATTTAAAACATCTTTGCGGCCTCACCTCTGTCCATCTCTCTAACCTACAGTTCCCTCACTATACCTCCAACTCTGGCTTTTATGCATCCTCTCTCCTTTCACCCAACCATCAGCAGCTGTGTGTTCAGCCATCAAGACCCTATACTCTGGAAGTCCCTTTCTAACCTTTTGCCTTTCCATTTTCCTGTGTCACTTAAAAGCACCACTTTGACCAAGCTTTGCATCATCCTATTTAATATATGCTTTTTATTTCTGAAAAAGATTCGTGTTGTCAAAGCTTTTAATCTTGCACCCATCAAGACAATTTGTACGTATACCCAATTGATATTCTTGTGAATTGTCCTGATGAGTGCAAGATGAAAAGCTTCAACAACATGTCATTTTTCAGTGATACTCAAGCTCTGTACCACCAAACGACTATTTGCTTCTTTGATTTGGTGCGCACTTTTCTCTGATCACACCTCTGTGGAGCATCTTGGGATTTTCTTCTACTCTAGAGAAGCTTTATGAATGCAAGTTGTCATCTTTAATGCTTTAGCAAATTAAGGTGTTTGTTTTGCTCAGTTATTAGTTTCTTTAACTGTTGCATAAATAGTATAACAAAATCCTCTGGTGGGGTTTGGGTTGGAATGCACACTTAACAAGTATATACTGTTAACACTTGGCCTTGCCTACAAAACCTCTCTTTTTAGCTCAAAAATTAGATGATTTTTAAGAAATAATATTGCCTTAAATGTCAGCATGCATGGTTCAACAAGATCCACTATGGCAAACGGTGTGCATGGTCACAGGTACAGAATCTACTCCAAATCACCAAGAACAATGCCATGGAAAATATAGCAATATATCAAGTTGGATTTTGCTGTAGAAGTAACAGCATAACAGTACTCACGGTTACTAAAAGTGTAAATTGGACAGACCCTTCTGCCACATGTATAGTTGAATGTGGAAATTGTGATGATGTTGCCCCAAGATAGCCTGCTGCTCCAAAAGCTGGGCTATACTGGTATCTTGCAGAGACTCAGCATTGAAATACACGGAACAGGAAGAAGTTGCTGTACTAGCATGATAGATTCCCAATGAACTGGCCAGAAAAAAGTTATAGTTGTCCATTTTGATGCAAGTGAATTTTCAATAGTGTGGTAAACCTTAATTACTGCCAAACAAGCTCTGTGGCACTGACAATTACTATCTACAAGTGTGGAATTGCATTTCTTGAGAGTTTAAGTATTAATGGAGGTTTTCCAAAAAATAACATTTATAACTTCTTCATTCCGCATATTTTATTTCTCAAGTCAATTTTTCTTTCTCTTTATTTTGCTTTCAATGTCTAATTTGACATAGAATTCACCATTCTAACTGGCAATTCCTGGTTCAGACTCTGAGCTATTTATTGGCAATTCCTCAGTTTGACTGGTTAGGGTGGACTAATTCATTCTTATACAGTAAGTTCTAATGTAAAAACCCCATAGCCTGTGGGCAAAATTCAGTCTAATAAATCTCATGTAGCTGTCACTTTCTATAACACTAACTTTTATTGCATTGTGCTTTTTCCATCATGACTGCCTAAAATATTTTTTGTTACACTTGAAATTACAGGGGTAGAATTTCCATGTGAATTCTCTCAATCCCCCACTATAACATCAATGAAAATTTGGAGAAATTATATAAATGACTAGCAGGAGATCAGGAGAATCCTTGGAAAAATTCTACCCCTCTGTTTTTCTTAGAATCATAGAATGGTAGCACAAAAGGAGGCCATTTGGTCCACCATACCTGTACTGAAACTCTGAAGGAGCAATTCACCTAGTGTCACTCCCCCTGCCTTTTCTGCATAGCCCTCTATTTTTTTCCTTTTCATATAATGATCCAATTCCCTTTTGAAAGCATCAGTTGACCCTGCTTCCACCACAGTCTCAGGCAATGCATTCCTGATCCTAACTGCTTGCTGTGTGAATAGGCTTTTCCTCATGTCACCATGCTTCTTTTGCCAATTAACTTAAATTTGTGCCCTCTGGTTCTCGATCCTTTTACCACGGGAACAGTTTCTCCCTTTCTGCTCTGTCCAGACCCTTCATGATTTTGAATACCTCTATTGAATCTCCTCTCAACCATGTCTTTAAGGAGAACAGTCTCTACTTTTCAACCTGTCTACATAACTGAAGTTCCTCATCTCTGGAACCATTCTCATGAATCTTTTCTGCATCTTATGCCTATAAACCTGATTTATTTTAATTAACCTCTAATTGACTGACTTTAACTTCTAATGTCTCCAGCTTTGGTCTTTGTATATTGTAATTGCAACTGGGAAAATTTACCATCCAATGCAACTTTGAGCTCCAGCCATAGCTGGCTGAATCCATTTGGAGTCTTTCTTCTTGTTTCCACCTCCTTTTAACAATTTTGTTCAAGTTTAACAATAAGCAATAAAATGAGGGATTAAAAATTCACTTGTTGATAATATTTACCTTGTACAGTAAAACTCAGCCTTACTAAAAATATTCTTGGAATGGAATCTATTTGACATCAGAATTTTATCTTTTTTTTCAATTCATTCTTTTTCAAACCACGATACCTTTTTTCTTTCTCTTAGAACATGTAGAAAATGGATGATAGCATGGAAAGAACACAAAATCCACCCTTTTCCCTCTCAATGCATTTTCCAGAATAGCTGGCATATTTTTTGGTGGGGGATTTTTGTTGGCAAATGGATGTGAACATGGTAATGGGGCACCAAGTGCCTTTGGTTCAGTAGAGAATGGTGCGACTCTGAGCTAATGAGATGTTTTAGACACATGTGCTGCAATTAGATTACTTGGGAGATATGACCCTACTTATTGGAGTATCATTTTGTAACACGAGTGATTAATAGTGTCTCATTGGAGTATCCTCTCCTCTTGTTTCCTTGTCCACTGTTGTGTAATTTGTGGTTTTGCATTCCTAAAGTATATTGAGGAACTTCATCTAAGGGTATGATCATGGGTATGTGGCAGTTACTAAAATGTGTACTGTGTGAATGCTTTAGGGGGAGTTTAAAACAAAACAGATTTAACCTCAAGGGTTCTGAGACAGTAAACTGTAAACAGGAGCAAAAACAAAAATAGCTGGAAATACTCAGCATCTGCGGAGAGGAACACAGTTGATGTTTCGAGACCGTATGACTCTTCATCAGAACTAAGGAAATAGAGAAATGAGGTGAAATATAAGCTGGCAGAGGGGGGTGGGACAGGTAGAGCTGGATAGAGGGCCAGTGATAGGTGGAGGCAAATAAGAGATTGCCAAAGATGTAATAGACAAAAAGACAAAGGGGTGTTGCCGGTGGTGATATTATCTAAGGAATGTGCTAATGGAGACATTAAGGTTAGCAGCCAGGACAAGCAAGTGGCAGATGGCGCTGGTGGGGTGGGGGGGGAAGGGATCAAAATGGGCTAAAAGGTGGAGATAAAACAATAGATCAAAATAAATTTTAAAATAGGTGGGAAAAGAAAAATATATTTAAAAAATTATAAATTATTGGAAGAAGGGGAATTGGAAAGGGGGTGGGGATGGAGGAGAGAGTTCATGATCTGAAGTTGTTGAACTCAATATTAAGTCCGGAAGGCTGTCAAGTGCCTAGTCGGAAGATGAGGTGCATCATCTGTTTTATCCAACTGTAAACAGGACCTGGGTTACACATGTTCTTGTATTCCCAGAATTAGGCGTCTCATTCGCACATGACCTATCACTTGACAGAGACTTGCCATGTTTCGGTAGGGGAAGTGAAATGTTCAGAGGAGGTCATTCTGCGCTACTTGTGCAATTTCTGAGAATGTGTCTTTTTTTATTCATTTGTGGGATGTGAACATTGCAGACAAGGCCAGCATTTCTTGTCCATCTCTAATTGCCCTCGAGATGGTCATGGTGAGCTGCTGCAATCCACAGTGCTGTTAGAGAGGGAGTGCAAGGATGTTGATCCAGTGACAATGAAGGAATGGTGATATATTTCCAAGTCAGGATGATGGATAGAAACAGGCCATCCAGCCCAACCAGTACATGCTGCTGTTTATGGACCCTCCCCCTGCCTCCCCCATCCTTGCTCATCTAACTCTATCAGCATAACCCTCTATTTCTTTCTCCCTCAAATGCTTACCAACCTTCCCTTAAATGCATCTATGCTACTCAATCACTCCTGATGGTAGGGAGTTTCACATTACCACACTCTAGGTGAAGAAATTCCTTCTGAATTCCCTATTTCTTGGTGACTATCTTATATTCATGGCCTCTATTTTTGCTCTTTCCCACAAGTGGAAATGTTCCCTCTGTGGCTGCTGTTATCGAAACCTTTCATAATTTTAAAGACCTCTATTATGTCACCCCTTACCCTTCTCTTTTCAAGAGAAAAGAGACCCAGTCTGTTCATTCTCTCCTGATAAGTATAATCACGCAGTTCTGGTTTCACCTTGTAAATCTTTTTTGCATCCTCTCCAGTGCGCCTCCCAACTTTTTAACAAAATGGTGGCCAGAATTGTACACAGTGCTGCAAGTGTGATCTCATCAAAGTTTGATACAAGTTTAGAATAACTGCTCTACTTTTCAATTCTGTTCATCTAATAATAAACCACAGTGCTTGATTTGCTATTGTTTTATTAATCTATATGGCTTATTTTAGTGATTTGTCTATTTATATACCCCCTTCCCCAAAGATCTCTTTGTTTCTCTATCCCAGTTATAAAATTATATTCCATGTAAGAAGTGGCAGCTTACTTTTTGTACCAAAATGTAATATCTGTGTTAAAATTAATTTGCCAATTAAATGTCCATTCTTCAAGTTTATTAATGACATCATGTAATTTGTTCATGTCGTCCTCCGTATTAATTATCTCCCCTTTACCCCTGTTCTAAATGGCTTACCCCTTATTCTGAAACTATGACTTTTAGCTCTAGATTCTTCAGTTAGGATAAACACCTTCCCAGCGTCTACTCTATCAAACCCCTTAATAATGTTACATGCTTCGATTAGATCATCCCTCATTCTTCTAAATTCCAGAAAATGTAACCCCTGTGTGCTACCTTATCAAATGGTTTTTGAAAATTCAAATACAGTGCATCCACAGTGAAGAAATTTCTAATAAAAACACAAATGTAATGACTAAAGAGATGCTATAAATAGAAAAGAAAAGCATACTATTGATCTTGGATGACATTACATAAATGTTTGCACTGAGGAAAGTTTTGATGTTCCTTTTATGATCTTGAGTCATGAGCAATTTTGAGAAGTCAAGTTCTGGAGTTTCATTTGACAACAGTCTCATGATAAGGGGTCGATCATTTAGTACTGAGATGAAAAATTTCTTCACTTGGAGGGTTGCGAATCTTTGGAATTCCCTACCCCGGTGATATGGATGCTGCATAAGACTGAGATAGACAGATTTTGGTCAATCAGAGCTTCAAGGGACATGGGGAATGGGCAGGGAAGTTGAGTTGAGGTGGAAGATCAGTCGTGATCATATTGACTGGCAAAGCAGGCTCACGAGCAGTATGGATTCCACCTATTTATGTTCTTATGTTCACACTGCATTAAATTTTATCTGCCATGCATCGCCTATTTTGCCAACTGTCTATGGCCCCCTGAACCCTGTTACTATGGACCTTGTTACTTACTATCGATACAATTCCAAGTTTTGTATCATCTTCAGCTTTGAAATTATGCCATCTATAGCTAAGTCTAGGTCATTAATTTAGATCAAAAAGATTCACTGGTCCTAACACTGAATCTTGGCGAATGCCACTGTTATTCCCCTCCAGTCTGAAAAGCAACTAATCACTACCGCTCTCTGTTTTCTGTCCCAATGGCCAATTTTGTATCCATTCTGCTACAGTCCTTTTAATCCCGTGGGCTTTAGTTTTGTTGACAATTCTATTATAATCTTTAGAATTGTCTTCCTAAACGGAGTTGGTGTATTTGGTGACCGCTTCGGTGCCTTCGGAGACGACAATTCTATTATGCAGTACTTTGTCAAATGCTTTGTTAAGATCTGTATACCCACTTCATCAACCGTCTCCATTATTTAATCAAATAATTCAAACATGTTAATCAAGTGCTATTTGCCTCTAACAAATCCATACTGACTTTCATTTATTAGCCCATGCTTTTCTAAATGCCAATTAACTTTGTGTGTATTATCTCAACAAGTTTACCCACTGCTAATGTCAGGTTGACTGGCCTGTAGTTGTTGGGTTTATCCCCCTCTCATTTTTTGAACAGGGGTATAACATTTGCAACCCTCCCGTCCACTGGTACCACCCCCATATCCAAGGACTATTGGAAGGTTGTAGCAGAGCTTCCCTCAAGCTATAATGCATCCCATCTGGAGTGGAGGACATTTCTTTGAGAACAAGTATTGCCTCATTATTTTTATTTAATCCAATATTGCTACTACTTCCCCCTTTACAACTGTATTAGCAGCACCTGCTTCTCTTGTGAAGAGTAATACAAAATACTTATTTAGTATTTCAGCCATGCCTTTTGCCTCCACAAGAAGATCTTTTTGGTCCTTAATTGCCACCACATCTCCCCCCGCCCCACACTTTGACTATCCTTTCATTATTTGTGTTAATTGTTTTTGGTCCTATTCTGAGGAAAGCCTGTTTACTGATATAATTTCTAATAATTTTGCTTGTGAAGCAGTAGGCAGAGCAGGAACGTGCAGCCCAATGTCATAAGGTATGAGAATGTCCATTCCTTCTGTCTGCAAACTGAAAAAGGAATTCCTCAGTTTAGGAGGAAAGGTTGATAAGTTGCAGTTTTCACTGTCAGGACTCCTGGTGCTAAATATTTATACCAGTGGATAATAAAGTGTTTAAGTATTCTTTGGGGACTGGGATTTTACTTTACATTCGGAATTTCCTAAACCTGAGCTGCCCCAGGTATACGAACAATCTATCTCAAAGTTGCTGCCAAAACATCCATGTCTGGAGTGAGACTCTTGTGGAAATGACAGCATGAACTGCTAGTGTTTGACCAGTTGACCTTGCAAGTTCTGTATTTATTTTCAAACTAAATCTGAAATTGGGAAATGAGTAGAGGAGATCAGTTGGAGGAAGGTAGCTTGATAAGGGAATGGCAAATCTGCTTGTTCCACTATGGATAGCTCTTGTCATCTTACTGTTGGAAAAGTTCAGAGGTAAATGAAAAAATAACTTTTGGCATGTTTCTTGCAAGGCTACTGACAGGATAATTGGTTGTGCATCTGGTTGGAAATTCAAAATGATTGTCTACTCTTTGCAAGACTTGTAGATGCAGGCTATGTCTCAACATAGTATTCTCGCTAAGAAACGAGTATTTTATAGGTCTATCATTTCCGACTTGATCTGGCAACTTATTCTCTTTTGCCTTAATGCTGAGATTCTGTGCAGAATTTTAATTGCCAAGGGCTTGGGTGCAGGCATGGGGTTTAATCCCTGAAGATGGCACTAGGCTGGGAACATGATGTGATCGTTCCCGCTTCTGGGCTTCACCCAGGTAGGTTTGTAGGCAAGCGGGGAATTCATGTGCAACTGTTGGGAAAGTCATTTTAATATGCAAAGAGGGAATTAGCTTTGAAACTAATCATGAACTCTGCTTTAACAGTAAGTGCATTGCTTTTCCATGACCGCTGCAACTTGCCAGCTTCCTGAGGAGAGATCACAGCGGGGAATGATTGTTTCATGAAATTGATGTGCTGAGAAGCTTTTAAACAGTGAAATTGAAACACTTTTGGGCGAGCCTGAAATCACTACTTTGTGGATCAGTTTCAGCCTTTTGGGAATACTTTCAACTGCCTTGGGGTATACTCATCTTCACTTCAACTCTCTTGCTGTCAGCCTTCACTGCAGCATGGGAGCAACTTATACAACAGTAGCCTGGACCTCTGATCAGGAGCAACCACACCAATTGCTGCAGCAGCCACATGCTACTCCACAGGTCATAGGGGATAGTCAGAGAGCTGCAGCGTTAAGGGGGAGAAACTCCTATCATAGGGTACACAGAGAGTGAGAATCACAACATGACAGAACAACAGTGCCTGAGGAGGCTCAGCTTTCGTAACCGACATCTGCAGCCTTCTGGCGCAAGACCTCCTTCCAAGAGGACTAGGTGGACGTGTGTTGCCAGTGGCTGTCAAGATCACCGCAGTTCTGAATTTCTTCGCCTCCAGCTCCTTCCAGGGATCTGCTGGTGACATCTTAAGGATCTTTCAATTTGTTGCCCATCAGTGCAATTGCAAGGTCACAGATCCCTTGCAAGGCCACTGCTTATATGCATTTTGCCACCGATGAGGCCAGTCAAACAAAGAGGGCTGTTGGTTTCACGGCACACGTGTGGCAATCAGGGCTTCGCCAGATCAGCCTGGATTCGTCTTCAGTACAGGGATTCTACTTTCTCAATATCCAGTTAATATT
The DNA here is from genome assembly GCF_964194155.1 of Cetorhinus maximus. Lineage (NCBI taxonomy): Eukaryota > Metazoa > Chordata > Chondrichthyes > Lamniformes > Cetorhinidae > Cetorhinus > Cetorhinus maximus. The sequence goes on along the minus strand of NC_135881.1, from coordinate 123,131,927 downwards.
TGACCACCAGAAGGTGGTCAATACCTGGCCTGCACTAGATATCCAAGAACTGCCATGACTCATTAATTTATGTAGCAGTCACATTTTGTCACTTTATGTCTCCACACATCAGCGGCGGCTCAGCCTTGAGGATCATGGGCAATCCTCTGCAGACCTGACTGCTGGCTCCTGGAAGGAGTCCTACTGAGTAAGCCAGAGGTGAGATATAACAGGAGCCACATCACCGCCAGGGCATTAATAAAACAAGCCATTAAGTTGCTCAATTGCAATTTGGGCTTTTCATCAGATCTAAAGACGCCCTTCAGTATACCCCATCAAGAGTCTCCAGAATCATTGTGATCTGCTGTGTCAGTTGTGACATTGTGCTGCAAGTAGGAGTGGAGTTGCAGGAAGAGGAAGGTGCAGAATGCCTGGCTTATTTCCCTGCTCTGACAGATGAGACACCTATGGCAAACTTCCTTGATTTTGGAAACTCTGAGGGCTCTGCCAAAAATTGCACTTACGCAGGGACAGACTCGGTCATTGGGACATGGAGGAGGCATGGGCGACCATGTCGGCAGAGGGGAAAACGGATAGCAAGTGGGAGCACCTTGTGAAGAGTCCCAACCACTATATGCCTTTTTTCCTCTCATGGACCACTTGCACTTCCCTGCGAGCCAAGAGCTGGAGAGCACTCTGCTGCATGTCAGTAAGGTGTTGAGCCAACAAAGGTGAGGCTTTGCTCCATTCTATGTAAAGTGGCAGCCAGAGTGAGCAAGCCATTGGTCTGGGCCAGCATGCACTTGGTGGCTTGCCATGTCTGATTCTCCAGGCAGATGGGCATTCTTTCCATAGAGATGGACATCAGTAGCAATTGCCTGAGACTTTGGAGCTCATGCTAGAGAATGGGCTCCTTCAATCTCTCTCCAAGGGTGCACACTGCCTCTGGAAATGTTGACAGAAGAACACACGTTTCCTGTTGCCCTTCACTGCTGTTCCTGTCTCCTTTTCACGTGATGTGTTCTTCACCATGTGATAATCCAGCTATCCTTAATGTAGTATCCACTGAGGTGTGTATCTGTGCTAGTGGAGGGTGTGCATGAGTCATGTGGCACTCCTATGCCTGAGGACTGTTCCTACCTAAAACTGCCACTACTTAATCTTTCTCAGGAATTACTATTTAATTCTAGCTACTTTATCATCCCCTATTTTGAGACTGGCAAGAAATCTTGTCTGGATGCTATCTTATTCCCACCCCCTATAAGTAACAAGTGAAGAGAGCATTCTGTGGAGCCCAGACCTCTGCCACGCTGTGTTAACTCAACATTATTACAATAACGCAGTTCTTCCTTGCGGCTTCTTCCAGCCTGGTTGATGCTTTTTAATTACAAAGCTGAAAAAATAACTTTTTTATTATAAGCTTTCACCTCATTGAGGAGGCTTCAGGCCAATCCACATCCAACAACCTGCTGTGAAAATTCTGCTCACATTTTGGCTGTGACAAATTCCACCACAGCAGCTGAGACAATCCACAACATTCTAAAACAATTAACAATATTCTAAATAAAACAACTCTCAACATTCAATTCAAATCCAAAGTAATGGAATAAAAGGCCCTTATTAGTTCTACCTGTAGAGGTTCTGATGAAATGATTTGTGTTGTGTCAATCCAGTTCCTAGTAGCTGTTCATAGTATAAACGCTTCATAATTCATACTCACTGGAGAAATTTACACAGATATCATTGTTGCTATTCTAAGGTTGGAGTTAATGCATATCGGGAAATGTAGACTCACCCTCCGGCTTGTGGTTGAATGAAATACTAGCAAAAGTGGGAATGTGTTCAATTCCCAGCCCAACTACCCTTACTTGATCCAAAAAATAATGGCAAAAGTATAATATTGTCAATAAATCTGAGATTCAAAGTTGATGAATACAGACTTATTGATGTGATCAGTCAGAAAGGAGCTGAATATCCCTGCATTACTATGTTATATCCATAAGTGTTATGAAGTGGCTACCCATACACTTACTGGTGACTCTTGAGCTGCTATTGTTATGCTGGTTTGACGTAGCCTGTGTGCAGATATGTGACATTGTGATTTGGGAAAAAATGCAAATTTTGGTTGCTGTCATTTTCTTGGGTAAATTCCATTACCTATCGATGAAGCAATCTTCATTATGTCACGGGCAATTCTATATAAAACAGGCTGTTCTTAATCAGCAGTTTTAGAAACAGGAACAAACAGAATTGAGAGCTTTTCATAAACCCCTACAATGTATTGTTTAAAAAAGCTTTATGCTATTAATAAATGTTGTTAGAACCGCAGGCCTTTTGGTCTAGATTTGATGTCTGGTCCTTGTTTGAATTTTTAAAAACTTACAGTGAATCATTTGGAAATTAATTGCTGAGGCATTTTGGAATTGGGACCACAAACAGTGAAGGTGCCTACTACCTGTTTGCATTTTTTAATGACATTATTGTAATTGTTATGGCCATTTGAGGAGCGGTGAAAATGACTCCCCTAACCTACCGCTCCGAGTCTAGCCGTAACAGAGTTCTTTTTTGTGAATTTAGCGAGTATGTGCTTTGCCAATACAGCAGGAGTCCCCACTATGTACTTTTTGATTATAAAGAATTCGCCTGACAGGTTTCTGAGTTTAAACACAGAACAAGATGTTATTGACATTATTTCCTGACTTAAAAATACGAGGTAAATCGCAACCAATGCAATACGTCTCACACACATTCGCTGGGCCCACACGTACGCTAGTACAGATGGTAGAATAAGAGGATGAGCTTAAAGTTATTTACATTAAAGATTGTGAAGAAGATAAATAATCAAAGAAATATACGGTTAACTGTCCTTTGTTTCGTCTTGACGCAGTGATTCCATGTTGTGGCTGTTGTGTCTTCCTGGGTGTTATATGGAGCAGATGTTCCCAATTTATTCCCAAAAGATCTTGGTTTGCAGAAGATGTCTCTTCTCAGGTTGGCTACTTGCAAATCTGGGTGCAATACTTTTGAGAGAGAGAGCAAGAAACTGTTTCCTTGCAGCTCGTCATACGGCATTCTGATCTCTCTTTGCGATCCCTCTGGCTTGGTAAAACAGTTCTTAAAACAGTTCTGCCGAAGGGCCATGAAGGCTCGAAACGTTAACTGATTTCTTCTCCGCCGATGCTGCCAGACCTGCTGAGTTTTTCCAGGTAATTCTGTTTTTGTCTTAAAAATTCTGCTGGCTGTATATTCCAGAGGAATTCAATTACCATGTCTGCTATGGTCATTGTTTTGTAGAACATGGAATTGCATTCTGATGTCTCATCTCATAAACTTTTGAAGAGTTTCAAGATAGTGTGAAAGCCAACAGAAAATGAGGCCTTTAACACTGCTCAGAGAATTTTGTATGTCTGTCCCCTTTTCATCCCGCTTGGGTCGAGTGCAAGTTGTATATTCTGGCTGGCCGGCAGCTCTTCATAGTTGTAATAGGGTTACAATTTATTGTTTTTTTAAAATCGAGCTGGAAAAAGGAGAATTAGAAATTGTATCCTTTTTAAAAAAAAACACATTTCATAACATAGTATAGTATGTTATGTTGTATATCATTTTAATGATATTTTCCTGATGACATCTAAGGACATAGTTATACTATCTCTTTTGAGCTACCACAAAAAAAATAAACTGCAAATGTAGCAAATCTCAAGCAGATCAATGTGATTCACTCTTAGGGAGGCAGTCCTATACTGCTTGGCTTGGGCAGTGCCTGAATTATTACTGCAGTATGGTGTCATACTGAGTTTAGCAAGTGTAGTCCCTGGGCACCTCATAAACTTATGTAGTTGTTTTAAATATTTTGATATTGCCAACACTCCTGCCTGCTCTCTCAAAACATTTGGAAAGCTAATGGGCAAGAAGGGAGCTCTGCATATGCACATATGTAAGAATGTACAGGACTAACTGCCAGCCATGAAGTTGATTCAGGGTTGGGCAGTGTAATCAATAGTGAAACGGATGCTATCATTGCTGGTTTCTAGTAGCTGTAGTAAAGAATACACTCAAATAACTTGGTACTTCACACCATGTGTGTCTCCTAATCATCTTGTTTTACACTCATGTAAATTTGAGCATTATATTCTTACTCACTTGTCAAATGTGCACTAATTCTGTTAAATTTATTGATGATTTGAAGAATGAAATTATTTGGTTTATAATCTAAAACACAGAGCCAATTGTGCAATCTAATGCTGAAAAAGATGGTTCTCATTAGATCACAGATAACAGAGCTTTTACTATAGTGCTTTTTCTTATAGTATTGTAAATGATTTGGCTAGTTTTCAACTTTGCAGTCCTGGAGAGAATTGCAGATTCATTAATATTTCCTGTAAATGAATAATGAATTAAACATTAGGTTATTAACTGGCTAGAAGCTGAACTCAATCACTGACTAGTGTGGCAAGTGCCAGTTGAATTGATACTTTTTAGATTTTATTTAGCTGTAATGGCTGAATCACTTCAATCAGACTGGCCTTGTGAAATTTGAGTAACAGACATTTTGTGGGTGGGGCAAGGATGATTCAAAAAGTTAGGATGAATGGGTGTTAGTGTTTGTGTTCGTTTTGGATGTGGCAATTTCGGTTTTGGGAGATTTTATTTGAAATACATTTACAGAATTTTCTTTCTTCCATTTTCATAATACAAGTGAATTAGAAGAATCAATCATTTTCTTTGCCAGGGAATATTAATAAGTTTGCAGCGCATGTTTACTTTTTGCACGGTGCTGATTTATTTGGAACACAAATTGTGCCACACTGCTTTGATGCTGTAAAAGTTGCGCATTGATACCAAGCTGTTGTTTCAATCACAGTTAATTTGATGACTCACAGGGAGCGGAACAGTTTTAGACACTGGATATGGGGTGTCAGAATCAGGTTTTTGGGTACAGGGTAAGAAGAGCGATAAACACAAAGTATGTGGACAGCAGGAGAGAACATGACCTGGGAGAACACAAAAAGATTAGAAGTCAAAAAACAGTTAGGGCAAAAATGAACAATGAAGTTGAATTATCAAGCAGCATAAAACAAATAGCAAAATATTTTACTGGCACATAAAAGGAAAGTCAGAATAGGAATAGGGCCACTTAACAATGGGCAGGTCGACATCACAGGTTATGATAGAGAAATGACAGAAATATTAGATAATTACTTAGATTTAGTATTTACTAGGGAACCATGACAAGCGGGCATGACATCGGGTGATAAGATTAGAAATGAGATAACTGCATTTAAAATAAAAATAAGTCAAATATTAAATAAGCTAATCAAACTTGGAGATAAAATCCCAGATTTGGATGGATTACACATTTTAAAAGAATCTAGGGGAGACTAGAAGCATTACTACACATTTTTAATAATCTGTTTGAGAAAGGTGTAGTGCCAGAAGACTGGCAGGTGGCTATTGTTATTTGTAAAAGGAAAAGTCTTGCTTGACAAAACTTGTTGAAATTTTTGTGGAGGTAATAGAAGTAAACAAGGGTAATAGTAGATGTACTTTATCTAGATTTTCAAAAGGCCTTTGATAAGGTATATAATAGACTAATCATTAAGGTCAAAGAATGTAGAGTTGGAGAACAAGTGGTAGAATGGATAGCCAACTAACTTCAAGACAGAAAGCAAAAAAGGAGTGTGGATAGTTATTCAGTGTGACAGAATTTGGAAAGTGGCAATTCACAGGAATCAGTGCAGGGGCCACTGTTGTTCACAATTTATAGTAATGATTTAGACTTTAGAATCAAAAACAATTTCTAAATTTGCAGATGACACCAAATGGGAGGGCATAGTCAATATTGAGGAGGATTGCAACAAAATACATGATATTAAGAAACATGCAGAATGGACATAATAGCAAATAAATTTCAACATTAATAAATGTGTTACATTTTGGCAAGAAAAATAAGGAGGTTGCATATTACTTGGAAATTAAGGATTTCAATGGGATAGAGGAGCAAAGGGATCTGGGTGTATAAATACACAAATCACAAAGAATAGTGACACAGGTTAACAAGACCATAAAAAAACAAACCAAACATTTGTGTTTATTTTTAGATTAGTAGAATTGAAAAATAAAGAAGTTATGCTAAACTTGCATAAACTTGGTTTGGCCACACCTGGAACACTGCGTACAATTTTAGTCAGCATATTATGCAAAAGATATAGAGGCACTGGAGAGGATAAAGTAACATTTAAAAGGCTGAAACCAAAACTAGAGGCCATTAATAAAAGATAGTCACCAAGAAATCAAATAGGGAATTCAGAGGAAGCTCCTTTACCCAAGGAGTGGTGAGAATGTGGAACTTGCTATTACAGGGCAAATCGTATACATGCATTTAATAGGAGGCCTGACATGAAGCCAAGGTGAAAGAAATAGAGGTTATGCTGATAGAGTTAGATGATGAAAGACGGGAGGAGGCTCAAGTAACAACAACAACTTATATTTATATAAAGCCTTTAACTTAAGGGGGAGGCGATGGCATAGTGGTATTGTCGCTGGACTAGTAATCCAGAGACCCAGGGTAATGCTCTGGGGACCCGGGTTCGAATGGTGGAATTTGAATTTAATAAGTCTAACGATGACCATTGTCAATTGTTGTAAAATCCCATCTGGTTCACTAATATCCTTTAGAGAAGGAAATCTGCCGCCCTTACCTCATCTGGCTATACATGACTCCAGACCCACAGCAATGTGGTTGACTCTTAAATACCTTCTGAAATGGCCTAGCAAGCCACTCAGTTGTATCAAACCGATACAAAGTCACAAAAAAAGAATGGAACCGGCCGGACCACCCGGCATCGACCTATGAACCAGAAACGACAACGGCAATCTCAGCCTTGTCGACCCTGCAAAGTTCTGGGGGCTAGTGCCAAAATTGGGAGAGCTGTCTCACAGACTAGTCAAGCAACAGCCTGACATAGTCATCCTCACGGAAACATACCTTACAGATAATGTCCCAGACACCACTGCCACCATCCCTGGGTATGTCCTGTCCCACCAGCTGGAAATTGTGGCACTGTGGTATGCAGTCAGGAGGGAGTTGCCCTGGGAGTCCTCAACATTGACTCCGGACCCCATGAAGTCTCATGGCATCAGGTCAAACATGGGCAAGGAAACTTCCTGCTGATTACCACACACCTCTGCCCTCAGCTGATGAATCAGTGCTCCTCCATGTTGAACACCACTTGCAGGAAGCACTGAGGGTGGCAAGGGCTCTGGGTGGGGGACTTCAATGTCCATCACCAAGAGGGTCTCAGTAGCACTACTACTGACTGAGCTGGCTGAGTCCGAAAGGACATAGCTGCTAGACTGGGTCTGCAGCAGGTGGCGAGGGAAAAACGTACTTGACCTCATCCTTACCTCAATGCCTGCCACAGATGCACCTGTCCATGACAATATCAGTAGGAGTGACCACCGCACAGTTGTTGTGGAGACAAAGCCTCACCTTCACATTGAGGATACCCTCCATCATGTGTGGCACTACCACCATGCTAAATGGGATAGATTTCAACTGATCTAGCAACTCAAGATTGGAAATCCATGAGGCGCTGTGGGCCATCAGCAGCAGCAGAATTGTACTCGAACACAATCTGTAACCTCCTGGCCCAGCATACCCCCCACTCCATCATTACCACCAAGCTAGGGGATCAACCCTGGTTTGTTGAAGAGCACAGGAGGGCATGCCAGGAGCAGCATTAGGCATACTTAAATATGAGGTGTCAACCTGGTGAAGCTATAACACAGGACTGCTTGCATGCCAAACAGCATAAGCAGCAAGTGATAGGGCTAAGCGATCCCTCAACAGACAGATCAGATCTAAGCTCTGCAGCCCTGCCACATCCATGTGAATGGTGGTGGACAATTAAACAACTCACAGGAGGAGGAGGCTCCACAAATATCCCCATCCTCAATGATGGAGGAGTCCAGCACATCAGTGCAAAAGGTAATGCTGAAACATTTGCTACAATCTTCAGCCAAAAGTGCTGAGTGGATGACCCATCTTGGCCTCCTTCGGAGGTTCCCACCATCACAGATGCCAGTCTTCAGCCAATTCGATTCACTCCACGTGATATTAAGAAACGGCTGAAGGCACTGGATACTGCAAAGGCTATGGGCCCTGATGATATTCCAGCAATAGTACTGAAGACTTGTGCTCCAGAACTTGCTGTGCCCCTAGCCAAGCTGTTCCAGTATAGTTATAACACTGGCATTCTACGCGGCTATGTGGAAAATTGCCCAGGTATGTCCTGTACACAAATAGCAGGACATAGCCAACCGGGCCAATCACTGCCCATTCAGTCTACTCCCCATCATCAGTGAAGTAATGGAAGGGGTCCTCAACAGTGCTATCAAGTGGCACTTGCTTAGCAATAACCTGCTTATTGATGCCCAGTTTGAGTTCCGCAAGGGGCAATCAGCTCCTGACCTCATTACAGCCTTGGTTCAAATGTGGATAAAAGAGCTGAACAGCCGAGGTGAGGTGAGAGTGACTGCCCTTGACATCAAGGCAGCATTTAACAGAGTGTGGCATCAAGGAGCCCTAGCAAAACTGGAGTCAATGGGAATCAGGGGGAAAACTCTCCGCTGGTTGGAGTCATACCTAGCACAAAGGAAGATGGTTATGGTTGTTGGAAGTCAGTCATCTCAGCTCCAGGACATCACCGCAGGAGTTCCTCAGCGCAGTGCCCTCGGCCCAACCATCTTCAGCTGCTTCATCAATGACCTGTCTTCCATCATAAGGCCAGAAGTGGGGATGTTCGCTGATGATTGCACAATGTTGAGCACCGTTTGCGACTCCTCAGATACTGAAGCAGTCCGTGTCCTTCGGTATCTTCCAAACCCACAACCACTACCATTTGGAAGGACAAGGACAGCAGATAGATGGCAACACCACCACCTGGAAATTCCCCCCCAAGTCACTCACCATCCTGACTTGAAATATATCACCGTTCCTTCACTGTCGCTGGGTCAAAATCCTGGAACTTCCTTCTTAACAGCACTGTGTGTCTATCTACACCACATGGACTGCAGCAGTTCAAGAAGGTAGCTCACCAACCTTCTCAAGGGCAACTAGGGATAGGTAATAAATGCTGGCCCAGCCAGCGAAGCCCACCTCCCATGAAGGAATAAAAACAAAAGTCCCAAGGCACATTAAAGGAGCATTTTAAACCAAGTATGACACTGAGCCACATAAGAAGACATTAGGTCAGATGACCAAAAGTTTGGTAAAAGAGGTAGATTTTGTGTCTTACAGGAAAGCGAGGTGGAGAGCTGTAGGGAGGGAATTCCAGAGCATGGGCCCTAGGCAACTGAAAGCACAACCATCAATGATGGAGAACTTGTGCTTGGTACTGACAAGAGGCCAGAATTAGAAAAGCGTAGATATCTCGAAGGACTGTGGGGCTGAAGGAGTTTATAGAGAAAGAGAGGGGCTAGCCATGGAAAGTTTTGAAAACAAGGATGAGAATTTTTAAAATAAGATGTTGCTGAACCAGGAGCTGATATTGGCCATTGAGCACAGGGGTGAAAGGGGAACCGGAATTGCTGCGAGTTAAGACTTTGGCAGCAGAGTTTTAGATGACCTCAAGTTTACATTGTTAAAATGTGGGAACCCAGCCAGGAGTGTGTTGGAATAATCAAGTCTAGAAGTAAAGAAGGCATGGATGAGGGTTTCTGCAGAAAATGAGCTCTGCCGGGCGAAATTGAAGGGGTAGAACATGAATACCATCATGGACTGGTGAGGCTGCATGGCCTGTTTTGCGTTCTTTATTCTATGTAATCCTGTATACCCTAGTGTCCGTCATAGTATTATCAGGTGCTATTCTGCGGGAGCGTTGTGCTTTCGCCCCAGCTTTAGGAGAGAACTCCATGTTTGAATTCTTCCATTTTCTCTCCTTTACTGTAACCCCTCTGAGTGAGAATGGTATTCTTCTGCAGGAACGCAAGCAGTTTTGTGTTGTAGCAAGCAGTTTTGTGTTGTAGCATATGTATTAACAAAGATTGGTCAAATGCTTTTTATCCAGGACCTGACTATTGAAGCCAGCAGAGAGGAGATTTCAAGGCATTAAGTAGGCAAATATAACCTAGGGATGAAGAGACAGTGTGTTAACTTCTGTGCCGTCTATCCTTGAAAAGCAAAAAAATTAATCGAGGGTACAGTGTGACAGAAACCATGGGAGTGATGCATACTGTTTCAGATATATTTGTCAGTTTTCTTGTTTTATGTATCAGTGTAGTTACCATTTTGGGTATGAGCCCTTATTGTACTTTATGTCTGGTTTATCAGGAACTGTCCTGCAGTTGATTACTGCAATTTTGTTTGCCAGTGTACATATAGTATTTAGTGTCCCTCTGCTATGCACTGGTCTTCTCTGACTGATGAAATGTGAAGTTTAAGTCTAAATTATGGCTGTGCTTTAGACTTTAAATATATTCCAGATGTTTTCAAACTTGGTTATTTGGATTTGTTGTAAATATTTATTTTATTTTCCTACAGGTTTCAGAAGAGGTGGAGACCCAGGCATGCCAGAACCCAACCTTCTAAGGTAGATATCTGAAACTGCAATAGTCACTTAATATAATGTACCCAGTGTTCCCCTATAAGCTGTGTAGCAACCCAGAAGTTCCTGTGCAGGCTGAGCACAAGTCGGCCCCTTTGAGCTACTACTCATATACAGTCACACAAAAAGATTTAAAGGGCTCTCGCAATTAAACTAATAGGCTGTGTGCTACAAAAAAATAATTGAACTGGAACATTGGGATGTATCTAGTTTGTATATAGGAATATGCCTGTATTTCCAATGAAGAGACCTATTTTGTGGTTTAATTTTTTGGAGTGATAAAATGTAGTTTTATACCTGCAGTTCCCCTTGCAGCAATTTCTCAATATCACCTTTTCAGTGTTTGGGGGAGGGCGCAGATGAGAAGTTTAGGTTCAATTACTGAAGTCTCAAGTCTGGAAGAATTAGTGTCCATTGTATATTGGACACAATTGCCAGTTTCTGCAGCCATTGATTAATGTGAACAAATGTATCAGTATGTTTACAAACTGCTAATGCATCAACCCTGCAACACAGTCCCTTTGGCTCAGCTGTTCGATGCTGACATTTATGCTCCAAGTAAGTTTCCTCCCACTTTTCTTCATCTATTCCAATCAGCATACCCTTCTATCCCTTTCTCCCTCATATGTTTACCTAGATTCCTGTTAAATGCATCTATGCTATCTGCCTCAGCTATTCCTTGTAGCACATTCCACATTCTTCCCAGTCTTTGGGTAAAGAAGTTTCTTCTGAATTCTCTGTAGGATTTATTCATGACTATCTTATATTTATGGCCATTAGCTTTAGCCTACCTGACAAGTGAAAACTCTTGTCTACTTTGTCAGGCCTTTTCATTAGATTGCCAATAAGTGACACCTCTCCCCCACCCCCACCTTCTAGAGAAAAGAGCCCTAGCCTGTTGAGTAGTTCGTGATACTTACATCATCTTAGATCTGGTATAATCCTTGTAAATCTCTTTTGTTCCTTCAATGCCTATACAGTATGTCTTTTTTATTATATAGAGACCAAAACTGTGACAGTCTGGTCTCACCAAGGTTTGATATAAATTAAACAGAACTTCTCTACTTTTCATTGCTATCCCTCCAGAAATAGCCTCCAGTGTTTGGACAATTTTTTTTTTTAAAGGCCATCTGAACCTTTAGTGATGTGCATCTCTACCCCAAAATCCTTTTGCTCGCCTACCCTATTTAGACTGTCATTATCCAAGCAGTATGTGGCTTCTTTCTACAAAAAATGCTCCACTTTACTCATCTGTATTGAAAGCCATTTGCCAGTTAAGTATCCATCTTATAAGTTTGTTAATGTCATGAATTTTGCAAAAACATGATATTTCTTCCTAAGTGGCTACAGAAGCTACTGATTGTCCTGATTGTCTAATTAATATCTTGAATAGTGCCCTAAGTGTGAGTAATGTTAGTTTTATCATTAAGCAAAATATAGACAGATGGAAAAAGCCCACCCCTTGCTCCCAAAATTCCAGAGATGAGGTGAGAGTAACGTTCCTTGACAACAAGCAATGTTTGACCGAGTGTGGCATTAGGGGCCCTAGTAAAATTGAAGTCAATGGGAGTCGGGGAAAACTTTCCACTGGTTGGAGACATACCTAGCACAAAGGAAGATGGTTGTTGTTGTTGTAGGGAGGCAAATCATCTCAGCCCCAGGACATCGTTGCAGGAGCTTGGAGGAGTGTCTTAGGCCTGTCCCTTTTCAGCTGTTCATCAATGACCTTCCCTCCATTATGAGGTCAGAAGTGGGAATGTTTGCTGATGATTGCAGTGTTCAGTACCATTCGCGACTCCACAGACACAGAAGCAGTCCATGTTTGCATGGAGCAAGACCTGGGAAGCATTCAGGCTTGGACTAATAAGTGGGAAGTAAGAGTTGTGCTACTGAAGTGCCAGGCAATGACCAGCTCCAACAAGAGAGAATCTAACCATCTCCCCATGACGTTCAACTGCATTACCATTGCTGAATCTGCTACCATCAACACCCTGGGGTTACCATCGACCCAAAACTTTACTGACCCAGCCGTATAAATACTGTGGCTACAAGAGCAGGTCAGAAGCTGGAATTCTGTGGCGAGCAACTCATCTCCTGACTCTCCAAAGTCTGGCAACCATCTACAAAGTATAGGTCAGGAGTATGATGGAATGCTGTCCACTTTCCCAGATGAGAATAGCTCCTACTACACTCAAGAAGCTTGGCATCATCCAGGATAAAGCAGTCTATTTGATTGGCACCGCATCCACCATCTTAAATATTCACTCATTCTATCACTGCCACACAGTTTGTACTATTTACAAGATGCACTGCAGCAAGTCGCCAAGCCTCCTTCGATGGCACCTTTCAAACTCCCGATCTCTACCATTTAAAAGGAGAAGGACAGCAGGTGCATTGAAATACCATCACTTGCAAATTCCCCTCCATGTCTCACACCATCCAGATTTGCAGCTATATTGCCGGCCGCTGCTGGGTCAAAATTCTGGAACTCCCTCCCTAACAGTGCCATGAGTGTACCTACACTACATGTACTGCAGCGGTTAAGGTGATGGCAAAGGCAGTTAGGGATAAGCCTGGTCTTGCCAGTGAAGTTTTCATCCCATGAATTAAGTAAAAGACCTTTCGTGAAGGAGATTAATTAAACAAAAGCTTTAAATGCTTCTTAGCTTCACTTGAAAGACTCCTCAAACAGCAAGAGTAGGCCATTTATCCCCTCGAACGTGTTCTGCCATTCAGTGATATTATGGCTGATCTACAGCTTAATAACCATAATAACATAGGAGGTCAAATTATGCAGGAGTAATATCTTTGAGGGGTTGAAATCCTTGTATGTTGGAGGGTCAACAGTTATTTTAAAACATGAAAAATATTTACCAATTACCTGTAAGCTGCACCATGCTTTTTCAGTAGGCTAGGCAGTGGTAGCCATAGCCTAAATTTCTTCTTGAAGGCAATACTGCACTCAGTTGCCATATTCCATTTTAAATCTACAAATAAAGATTTATCTCACACCTTAATTTACGTTAATTGTAGTGCCATCCTCTCCCATCGTCTCTTGTAGTAGAGAATTAGTAGATATGACCATAATATCAGGAAATTAAAATTACCAATTGGCTGGTTTAGAGGGTGGGATTGGTGGAAACGCAGTTTCGGATCTGGCAACACAGTTAGTAGCGTTTGTTGTTTTGCTGATGTCCCGCCTCTGAATGGATTCATAACTGATTGTATTTCTCATCTCAAATAGCTTCATAAGACATAACATGGAGTGTGGTACCAGAGGATATTGTGTTAAAGCGTAGGTAATCTAATAGCATTGGTAGTATGACTGTAACATCAGGAAATTTATAATTACTGGTAATATCTTGTGTTCTTACAGTATTTTGGTGTAGCATTGTACAACAAAAACAAGAAAAAACATGCTGTTCTCTATCCCTCAAAAACTGGGGCCGACATATACACTTGAAATGTGAAAAATTAAGGATTTTTTGGCCAAAAGTTGGCGGCTGACTTGTACACAAGATTGACTATTATTCGAATATATACAGTGTACTGCTTACAATCCACCTATCTTTGTGACATCAGCAAATTTGGAGATGTGGCTGTCTATCCCATCATCTAAGTCCTTAATGGATGTCATAGAGTTTTACAGCATGGAAGGAGGCCCTTCAGCCCATCATGTCTGCACCAGTCATCAAGTCCCTATCTACTCTAATCCCATTTTCCAGCACTTCGCCTGTAGCCTTGTATGCTATGGCATTTCAAGCGTTCATGTAAGTACTTCTTAAATGTTGTGAGGGTTCCCACCTCTACCACCCTTTCAGGCAGTGAATACCAGATACCCTCCACCCTCTGGATGAAAAATATTTTCCTCAAATCCCCTCTAAAACTCCTGCGCCTTACGTTAAAGCTATGCCCCCTGGTTATTGACCCCCCCCACTAAGGGGCAAAGTTTCTTTCTATCCACCCTATCTATGCCCCTCATAATTTTGTACACCTCAATCAGGTACCCCCCTCAGCCTTCTTTGCTCCAAAGAAAACAACCCCAGCCTGTCTAGTCTCTCTCTTCATAGCTGAAACGTTCCAGACCAGGCAGCACCCTGGTGAATCTCCTCTGCACCCTCTCCAATGCAATCACATCCTTCCTATAGTGTGGCGACCAGAACTGCCCACAGTACTCCAGATGTGGCCTAACTAACGCTTTATACAGCTCCATCATAACCTCCCTGCTCTTGTATTCAGTGCCTTGACTAATAAAGGCAAGTATCCCATATGCCTTCTTAACCACCTTACCTAACTGTCCTGCTGCCTTCAAGGATCTATGGACACGCACACCAAGGTCCCTTTTCCTAGGGCCCTGCCATTCAATGTGTATTCCCAAGCCTTGTTAGTCCTCCCCAAACGCATCACCTCACACTTTTCAGGATTAAATTCCATTTGCCACTGTTCTGCCCATCTGACCAGCCCATCTATATAGTGCTGTAGCCTAAGGCTTTCCTCCTCACTATTTATCACACCACCAATTTTCATGTCATCTGCGAACTTACTGATCATACCTCCAACATTCATGTTTAGATCATTAATGTAACCTACAAACATCAAGGGATCCAGCACCTGCAGTACACCACTGGACACAGGCTTCTGCCTCCTGCCATTAAGCCAGTTTTCCAATTTACCATGTAGACTACATCAACTGCACTACCCTCATCTACATACCTAGTCACCTCCTCGAAAAATTCAGTCAAATTTGGTAGACCTGATATCCCCCTGACAAAGCCATGATGACGATCCCTGATTAATCCTTGCCTCTCCAAGTGGAGATTAGTTCTGTCCCTCAGAATTTTTTTCAAAAGTTCCCCTACCACTGATGTTACACTCACTGGCCTATAGTTCCCTGGTTTATCCCTACTACTCTTCTTGAGTAATGGCACCACATTCGCTGTTCTCCAGTCCCTGGCACATCTCCTGTGGCCAGAAAGGATTTGAAAATTAATGTCAGAGCCCCTACAATCTTCTCCCCTGCCTCCCACAGCAGCCTGGGATACATCTCATCTGGCCTGGGGATTTATCCACTTTTAAGCCCGCTGAAACCGCTAATACCCTCCCTCTCAATGCTTTTGTTCAAGTTTATCACAGTCCCCCTCTCTGATTTCTATACCAACATTGCCCTTCTGTATTGTGAATACAGATGCAAAGCACTCATTTTAAACCTGACGTCTTCAGGCTCCTCTCACAGATTGCCAATTTGGTCCCTAATGGGCCCTACTCTTTCCCTGGTTTTCCTCTTGCCCCTAATATACTTGTAAAACACCTTTGGATTTTCCTTTATTTTACCTGCCAGTGTTTTTTCATGCCCCTTCTTCACTCTCCTAACTTTTTTAAGCAACTCTCTGTACTTGCTATTCTCCTCTAGGGCTTTCCCTGTTTTGAGCCCTCAGTACCTACCATAAGCTTCCATTTTATTCCTTATCCAACCCTGTATGTTCCTCGACATCCAGGGTTCTCTGGACTTGTTGGTCCCACCCTTCACCTTTACGGGAACATGTTGGCCTTGCATTCTCACTATTTCCTTTTTGAATGGCTCCCACTGCTCTGATGTAGATTTTCCTACAAGTAGCTGCTCCCAGTCCACTTTGGCCAGATCCTGTCTTATCATATTAAAATCGGCCTTCCCCCAATTCAGGACCTTTATTTCTGGTTCACCTTTGCCTTTTTCCATAATTACCCTAAATCTTACTGAGTTATGGCCAGTATCACCGAAGTGCTCCCCCATTAACACTTCTACCACTTGCCTGGCTTCGTTCCCTAAAACGAGGTCCAGCACCGCCCCCTCTCTTGTAGGACTTTCTACGTGCTAGTTTAAAAGCTCTCCTGGATACGTTTTAAGAATTCTGGCCCCTCTAAGCCTTTCACACTTTGTCTTTCCCAGTTAATATTGGGGAAGTTGAAATCCCCTACTATTATTACCCTATTATTTTTACATTTCTCTGAGATTTGCCTACATATCTGCCCTTCTATCTCTCCCTGACTGTTTGGGGGCCCATAGTACACTCCCAGCAATGTGATTGCCCCCTTTTTGTTTTTAAGTTCTACCCAAATGGCCTCATTTGAGGAACCTTCTAAGATATCATTCCTCCTTGTTGCAGTATGACATGGTGAATAGTTGAGCCCCAACACAGGTCATTGCGGGACACCACAATTAGAGTACCTACCCATTAACCCTACTCTATCTCCTTTTGCTCAGCCAATTTCTTAACCGGTTCAATAACCAATTCATATGAGGGAGATGGTGGCGTCGTGGTAATGCCACTGGATTAATAATTAGCCCAGGATACTACTGGAGCATGGGTTCAAACCCACTATGGCAGCTGGTGGTATTTAAATTCAGTTAATAAATCTGGAACATAAAGCTAGTCTCAGCGATCATGAAACTATCATCAATTTCGTAAAAGCCCATCTAGTTCAGCAATGTCCTTCAGGGAAAGAAATCTGCCATCCTTACCTGACCTGGCCTAGATGTGACTCCGGAACCACAGCAATGTGGTTGACTCTTAACTGCCCTCTGAAATGGCCTAGCAAGCCACTCAGTTCAAGGGCAATTAGGGATGGGCAACAAATGCTGGCCTTTCCAGTGACGGCCATGCCCCATGAATAAACCAAATAGCCTTCAATTCAATGAGCTTTAATTTTAGCTAACTGTCCCTTCTGACGGATTTTAAAAAATGTCTTCTGGTAGTCCATATAAGTAACATCTGTGGACATTCCCTGTCCAATACTTTAGTCACTTTTTCAAAAAAACTGAGTTAGCTTCGTCAGGCATGATACACCCTTTACAAATCCATACTGATCTCTCTGATCAGCTGAAAATTTTCAAGATGTTCAGTCATTCTATCTTTAATTACAGACTAGTAATTTCCCAACAACAGATGTTAGGCTAGCTGGCCTATAATTCCCTAATTTTCCTCTGTCACCTTTCTTAAATGGCATGCGCAATTTTCCAACCTAAAGGAATGGTTCCAAAATCAATAGAATTTTGCAGATGCCCTAGCTAACCCTGGGATGGAAATCATCTGTTCCTGGGTCATTATTTTCTTCATTACTGTTTTTTTGCTTAAGTTAATTTTGGTGAGTCCCTATTCCTGATTCAGTATTAGTTTCCTTTGGATTCCTGGCATGCTAACCTCTTCCTGTAATTACTGACGTGAAACGAGTTATCACATTTAAAATTTTCATTGACAATATCACTGTTATCAGTTGTCAAGGGACCCATATTGTTTCTGACCACCCTTCCTTTCTTCATATAATTGTAAATATTTTGCTATCCCTTGCAACTTTCTTCTCACATTCGCATTTTGTAACTCTTTACTGTCTGTTTTGCCATTCTTTCTTGTTCTTTGTATCTTTCTGTGCTTGTTTTTGCATTTTTGTATGTTTTTTCTTTTAGTTTCATATTGTCCCTTCCTGTTTAGTTTTTAGTATGGCTTTTCTTTTGGCAAGTAGAGCTCTTGCTACTTCAGTGTATAAACTGGTTCTGTATCATATTACATTCTTTTTTGAATACATCACGCTGATCTTCTGTTGTTTTACCCATTAACAGATTTGCACAGTTTACTGTGGGCAGCCTCTATGTCATCACATTGAAGTCAGCCTTATCTAAATCTTGAATTTTAGTATCTGTTTTAAGTTTTTGTTTTAAACACTATGCTGAATTCAATCATAATATGATTGCTATTAGATTAATGTTCACATACTGTTAAGTTGTTAACTAAATCTGGTTTATAAATAAATCTAATATGACATGGACCCTTGTAAATTCCAGGACATATTGTTGCAGAAACTGAACCCAGTACACTCAAGGAATTCACTATGTTTCTAATATCTGGTAGTCAGTATATGCCAATCTGTATGAGTTAAAGTCTCCATCTAAACCACTCTGCCTTTGCTAATGCTTAACCTCAGCATTTATTCAAATTAACACTTCACAACTGTTTCGATGGAGTATGTACAAAACTCCTGCTACAGTTTTAAATAATTTTCTCTTTCTTAATTCTACCCATAAAGCTGCCAGCTTAGCTCTCATTATATCCCCTCTTACCATTGAAGTAGTTTCATCCATAATCAATAACCCTACTCCTCCTCCCTTGCTACCATTTTCCTTATCTTTCCTGTAGATGTTATAACCTGAAATATTTGTGTTGCTCATCTTGCGGCCATGTCTCAGTAGTGGCTACCATGACACACCCTCCACCCTGAATTTGTGCGTGCAGTTCATTCAGTTTTGTTCCTTAAATTTCCTGTGTCTGCCCTAATGCTGGTAAAAAGAACTGAGAAATGCTGTTACCCGAAGTTACCTGTGCTCCAATTGAGAGCAGTTTGGAATGAAATGAAATGGAAATTTAGCCTGTCGAACAGCTAAGTGAACAAAGCTGAAAACTGGAGTAGGAGAAAGAATCATAGTATGTTGCAGCCGATTAAATGCTGATTGTGATCTTAATTAGTTCCTCAAGATTGTTGGGAAAAATTTTACAGGAGATTTTACCATGACCATTTTGAAAATAAGACATTTGCAAAACACAAAATACAGCTTGATGCCAGTCTCTGAAGTGTCCGTAATTTACAGATTTCATTGTACAGTTTTCATACCAATTATGCTGTGTTCTGGCCAACCCATGTTGTCTCTAGCCATCAATTTGTTGTTGTAGGACAGCACTTTGTGTAAAATTGTTTGTGATCCACTTTTGAAATGTGCTGATGAAATGAATTCATTCTTTGTAGATCATAGTTCATTCTTATACCACATAACACAAATTGAACCATTATGATACATGACTCTTAATTACTATTATGTAGACATTCCAGTGATCTGTGTAAAAAGTAAAATATGATGTTTAAGATTATCTATATTAGCCTTATGCTCATTGCTGTTAAAATAACTTGTTCTGTCAATGCCTGCCCACTAAGCAGCTGACAAGTTATCTTGTTGAGTAGTTGAACCTGTAAAAATATTTGTCATAAAATTAATGGACGTGTTTGCTGCCAATGCTGCACATGCGCAGCTTTAGTGTTTTGAGCGCTCCATAGTTTTACAGCCATCACTCTGACAGCTGAAGTAGAATATTTATGACTTATCATGATAGTGGCCTCCAACAAAATGAATGGGATTCCTACTTCTGCTATCAATTTTATCTACATCATGATCTAACACACATCCAGTCTTTATGCTGTATGGTTTGAGCAAGGAAACCAAGCAGTATCTTTATCATGAATCTCAAATTCACTCTATGTGAAATCTGCTGCCAGTGCCGGGACAGGGATCAACTCTTTCCTAAGAGACGTGGGTAGCCCTGAGAGCCTTTGGATTCAGATGTTTGCAATTTGCTTGGACTGTTTCACTTCTTTCCTTTCTTAGGCTGCTTTCTTAGCCTTTGCTGCTTTCACTTTGGGCTTGCCATTCTTTTAACAAAAACTTTCTGGCTGGCTAGGTGCAGCAAAGTGATGTCTGCATGGACCAGTGTGTATATACAGGCGACCATTTTGCCTTGGCAGGAGACAGTGAAAATTAATCACTCCAATGATGTAACCAAGTCGATTTTCTGTGTCCTGCAACTTAATTGGTGGAAAATTTGGCCTTAAGCTTGTATTCAGCCAATTAAAGACCATTTTGTATCAAATTTGACCACCCTATGGGGAGGCTTGTATTGTCGCTGGACTAGTAATCCAGAGATCCGGGTAATGATCTGGGGACCAGGGTTTGAATCCCACCACGGCAGATGGTGAAATTTGAATTCAAAATTGAATTCTGGATGATGACCATGAGACAATTGCCGATTGTTGTAAAAACCCATCTGGTTCACTAATACCCTTTAGGGAAGGAAATCTGCCATCCTTACCTGGTCTGGCCTACATGTGACTCCAGACCTACAGCAATGTGGTTGACTCTTAACTGCCCTCTGAACAAAGGCAATTAGGGATGGGCAATAAATGCTGGCCTAGCCAGTGATGCCTAAGTCCCATGAACGAATAAAAAAACCCCCTAAGAATGGAGATTTAATAAATAGAGGCAAGTTTTTAAACTAACATGAAATAAGAAAGTATTAAATGAATCTCAAAAGTGATAATGCATGGCTGATATGACAGTATAAAAAAGTTTGTGAAATAGGGGCAAAGTAGGGAAATAGTAAAAGGAGACAGCACTTCATTTTTATCATTTTAAGTGTCTATTTTTATAACACACTTGGTGTTACTGTAATAAATCAACTCCTAGTAGGGGATTTTTACTGAAGAATATGAGCTGAAATATTTTAAGCAAAAAATTCCCTGGAGCTGCCAACAGTTGCCAAATTTGTAGATTATGGTGTATATTTTGAGCACCCGTGTCTTCTTAATTGAGAAGTGCCAAATATTATGTTACTTAAATAAAAGCAAAGTGATGCTAGAAATCTGAAATAAAACAAAGTACCAGCAAAACGCAGCATGCCTGGCAGCACCCATTGAGAAAGGAAAAGAGTTAATGGTTCTAGTCAAACATGACTTCTTTGGAACTGAAGAGAGGTAGAAATGTGATGGGTTTTATGCTGTTGAGAAAGAAGGGATTCTCAGGTAGAACAAAAAGGAAGGTCAGGAGTAGGTTGGAGGATGGGAAAGATTAAAAAACAAAGATGTCATGGAACAAAAGGCAAAGGGATTGGTAATGGTTGTAGCAAAGAAACAAAGTATTGGTCCAAAGTAAGCGTCAATGGCAGAATAAAGTTTAGCTCTCTGTGAAAGCAAAAACATGAAAACATTTGTTATTTAATCTCTCCTGCCCTGCAACCTATCCCTGACCTTTTTGTTCTACCTTCACTTCCCCACACCACTCCTCCTTTTCAACAGCATGAAACCCATAATTTTCTACCTCTTCTCAATTATGAAGAAGTCATATTGGACTTGAAATGTTAACTCTGTTTCTCTCTCCACAGTTGCTGCCAGACCTGCTGAGTTTTTCTAGCACTTTGTTTTTATTTATTATGTTACTTACTTGTATTAATGATATTAATATTATGCAGATTTTGACAGATATCTAAAAAGTAATGGTTTACCTTTACACGATTACTGCAAATGAAATAACTTATTTGACTATGGGCAATTAAACTTTTCCTATTATCCAAAATCTTCTCAAGTGCAAACCTTTAAGGATCAGTTAACCTCTCAAAAATAGTCACAGGCCAATCATCCAGAAGAATTTAAATGTTTTAGCCATGTTATATAGGAAAGCACTATATTCACAGTCACTGATTTGAAACTTTCATAGAAAAATTGATGAAATTGTGGAACATCATTCACCAAATACTGGTTAAAAATAACCTCAGAATATTTGTTAATTCAGTATAATGAACGTGCAGTTTAATTTATCCAGTGACTATAACCTAATGAGCTTAATTATGAGGTGGATGAATTTTCAGGAAAAAAATGAAAGATTCTACAAGCCCAGATAGAAAAAAAAGGCAATTTGACTTATTCAATTCCTTTGATTCTTTTTAATTGTTGGGAAGCTGAAATTACTTTAGGTTTGCTATGAAGTGAGTGGAAAATAGAAATTAGTTGCTGTGATAGGTGTTTTTAAAAAATCACAATCGATCAAGTGGCACAATGCATTACAGCACAAATGCCCTGTTTTTTTCACGGTGGCACAATACAACTTCATCCTTGTAATTTCCCACAGGAGATCATTGGAGCCATAGATACACCAGAAGCTAAATGCATCCCTATTAAACAAAAACAAAGGGACAGTCTCCTTGGATGGATTTCAGTCTCACTTGAAGTTTAGAAACATAGAAACTAGGAGCAGGTGTAGGCCATTTGGCCCTTTGAGCCTGCTCCGCCATTCAATATGATCATGGCTGATCCTCTATCTCAATGTCATATTCCCGCTTTCTCTCCATACCCCTTGATGCCCCTAATATCCAAAAAATTATCAATTTCTTTTTTGAATATACTCAGTTGACCCTAACATCACCCCTGAATGGCCTATGCCCCCCTGTTCTGAACTCTCCCACCAGAGGAAGTAGTTTCTTTCTCTCTACCCCATCAAGTGGAAATCTCTTTGGATATAAATGAGCAACTATTGTTTCTTACTGGTTGTAAATGGATTTAAAATAATTAAAGGAAACCTTATTTAATGCTTATTTTTTAGGTTACGTTTTCCTTTGTTTTTAAATCACATTTTAATACCTATTAGAGACATTTACTTAAAATTGTATAGAATGTACAGCACATAAACGGCCATTTGGCCCAAGAAGCCTGTCCTGGTGTTTTCGCTCCATACAAGTCTCCTACCATTCCATCCTCCTCATTTTTCTTTTCATTATATCATTCTTCCCTTTTCTCTCATGCACTCGTCTAGTTTCCTTTTGCCCCAACCACTTTCTGTGGTAAAGGGTTCCACATTCAAATCAATCTGAGTAAAGACATTTCTCCTTATTTCCCTATTGAATTTATTAATAACTACCTTGTATTTATGGTGCCAAGTTTTTGATTCTTCCACAGGTGGAAATATTGTTTTCATATCTACTCTCTTCAACCCAATTATAATTTTAACAACCTCTTCTCAGGTCATTTTCTAAGCCTTCATTTTTCTAAAGAAAAAGCCCCAACTGTTCAACCTTTCCCGATAGCTGCAATCTCTCAGTTCTGGTACCGTCCTTGTATATCTTTTTTTGTAATTTCTCCAGTGCTTCAGTGTCCTTTTTTATAGTATGGAGACCAGAAATATGCACAGTACTCATAAGGGTTACCTGACCATAGTCCTACACAAGTTTAATGTAATTTCAATGCTTTCAAATTCTATAGCCGTAGTAATAAATCCAAGTGTTTTGTTAGCATTTTTAATTGCTTTGCTGAACTGCAATGATGCTTTTAATGCTTTGCTCGGCTATATCTTTAGATTCCTTTTGCTCTTCTGCCCAGTTTAAATTTCTTATTTTCTAAGGTACAAATTATGTTTCTATTTTTTCCTGCCAAAGTGCCTCACCTCACACTAATCTGTTAAAGTTCATTTTCCCCACAACTGCCAAGTCTGCAAATTTTCTAATGTTCTTTTATGTTTAATTCTTCCTCCGTATTAGCTATTCTGCCATTTCATATTGCTTTACTTGTTCTTGAGTCCAAACCATTGATGCTAATTATAAATAACAGTGGTCTTTGCAGTTAGTCTTATGGCATATGGCTATGGCATATGGCATTACACCTCCTTCCAACCTGAAAAAGCACCCTTTGCACCTACTTTCTACTTTCCATATTTTTTAAGCCAATTTGCTGCCCATTCAGCTATTTGCCCCTGACTACATATGTCCTAATCCTTTAAGGCTGTGTTATATTACACAAGGTAATAAGTGGAGGCTGTGGCCTACTTGGTCATAGTTCTCCTTTAATCAGGGCAGCCTTTATTTTTATTTATACATGAGTTCATTTAGATAAAGAAATTGTGAATGAAACAATCAGAATTCTGATGAATTAATTATCCTATTTTCGATTTGTAGTTTGCTGTGGGGATGAAAACAGTACAGCAGAAGATCTGTATTTCCATTTTGACTGGAAACGCCATTTGTGGAAAAATTGGGAAGAACAGACCATTGCAGTTGGCAGGTTCAGTGCCTGTGTTCACTACTGATCTACAGCAATAGAATTTCCAGCAGAAAAGTTATGGACTATCTTGCTATCCTATAAAAAAAACTGTATTTGAGACTGGTATTTTTTAATTTATATGATTCATTGCAAATAAAACTTTTCATTGGGAAGAAACAAATCAAAAGAGAAACTACTTGTCTAAAAATGGCTGGATGAAATTTGCTTAAATGCACATTTGTCAGTTTTCTTTGTTTAAATGCTAAGTAAGCACATCTTTAAAATGTGAAGCTTCACAGTATAAACCTGCATACGGTGAAGAACCTAACTGTACCCAAAAAGTTTTAAGTTTTTGTTAAGATAACGGATGTAATTACTGGAGTGTTCTAATTCCTGGGTACACTTTACTTGAAAGTGTTGTAATTTTCAAGTGCAAGAAGCATATTGTAAACTTTGCTTTGAGATTTTACAGTTGCAATGGAAATGTGAAATGGAAATTTGTCAATTCAAATAGTTTGCATTGTGCCAACAATAAACTCATTGTTCCTGTGCAACTAATTAAACATAAGACTTTTTAAAATAATAACCTAAGTGCCTAAATGTACTAGTTGTCTTTCCTGATATAGTGCAATATTTTACACAATTTATCAATATAATGGTGAATTTTATTAACAGAGCAACAGATGTCTGGTGATTGTGACATCGGTCATGATGAGTTGTCAGGTGATGCAGGGGGACCAAATAACTTCTTTTCCACCCCAGCTAATGTGGATAGATGCTGTATTTGGAAAGGGACTTCAGTGGGGGAAAGAGGTCACAAACTGTAAACTCTAATTAGCACCTGCAGCTTTCAAAATCTAACATTCAACAGGTGGTCAAAGGCTAAGAAATTCAACTCCTTAGCATCGGTCTTTCAATGCTATGAGTGCTGTTTTTCCTTTGATGGGATCCCTGAGGCATGCACATGGAGGGAGCATCCACCAAAATAATCTCAATCAGGCTGTATTGCTTTCTTTTGACTGGCAAAGGCAAACCGGCCAAATGGCCTCCTTCTGTGCCATAAACTTTCTATATTTCTAAGTATGCAGAGTAGACAGATTGATGCCAAATCAGTGTATAATCAATTTGATGCTAGTGTTACCATTTTGGAGCTCAGTATTCACCCAGTGCTCTTTCTCAACCTTGCACAGCTGAACATAAGCTTAGCAGCTGGCAGGTAGAACCTACCCACCGCCATCACTATTTCAAGGGATCTGTTATCGGGTTAGTTTCTGATTGATTTCTAATGGCTGTTATTGTTTACAGAAGCAATTGATGGTTTTTAGAGTTGTTTAAAGTTGTTAAAGTCTACAGGGAGTGGTGAGACACTTGTAGAATTTTACCATGACTTCAAGGATCCTGACATGAGTGTGATAGCGTGCATCTCCTCAGAGCAGGACCAAGCTGTGGAAGGGAGTGGGAGAGGAGGGGAGAAGGGCTGTCAACAGAAGGCCATATCCAGAGGTTGTTCAGGGATTAATTCTCCTACCTGAACCTCAGCAAGGAACAGTGTGTCAGACATCTGTATTTCACTAAAAGGAAATCCAAAAATCATCTTTAGGCATATAAATAGTAAAATGAGAAGTGGAGCTGATTAGGGACCGAAAAGGGGATTTACGTATGGAGATGGGGGGGGCATGGCTAAAGTACTAAATGAATGTTTTGCATCTGTCTTTATCACGGAAGATGGATGCTGCCCAGTTCATGATGAAAGAGGAGGTATTTCAGATACCTGATTGGTTCAAAATTGACAAGGAGAAGGAATCGGATAGGCTTTCTGGACTTAAATTTAACAAGGCACCAGGACCGAAGGAAATGCATCCAAAGGATACTGAGGGAAGTGAGGGTGGAAATTGTGGAGGTATGGGCCATAATTTTCCAATCCTCCTCAGATGCAGGGGTAGTGCCAGAGGACTAGAAAACTGCAAATGCTAAAAAAAAAGGGTGTAACGATAAGCCCAGCAATCAGAGGACAGTCAGTTTAACCGCAGTGGGAAGCTTTTTGAAACCCTGATTTGGGACAAAATTAATAGTCACTTGGGCAAATGCAGGTTAATTAAGCAAAGCCAGCATGTATTTGCTAAGGACAAATCGTGTTTAGCAATTTGTTTGAGTTTTATGATGAGGTGAGAGAGAGTTGATAGGGTAAAGCAGTTGGTGTGTATGTGGACTTTCAAAAGACATTTGATGAAGCACCACGTGTGACTTGCAAGCAAAGTTAGAACTCATGGAATAAAAGGGACAGTGGCAACATAGATATGAAAATGCTTGAGTGACAGGAAACACAGTAATGGTGACCAGTTGTTTTTTGGACAAGGGAAGGTTTATAGTGGAGTTCCCAGGTGCCAGTGATAGGACTCCAAGTGCTAAATCTTGGTTTGTAGGGAGCTATTTCAAAATTTGCTGATCACGCAAAACTTCAAAGTATTGTGAACTGTGAGAAGGATGGTGTTAAACTTCAAAAGGACATAAGCTGGTAGAATGAGTGGACAAGTGGCAGATGAAATTTAATGCAGAGGAATGTGAAGTAATTCATTTTGGTCGGAATAATGTGGAGAAGCCATATAAAATGAAGGGTACAATTCTAAAAGGGGCGCAGGAGCAGAGGCACAAATTGTTGAAGGTGGCAGGGCAGATTAAGAGCATGGTTGATACCTTGTGTGGGGCCATGGGCATTATATAAATGGGGGCATAGTGTACAAAAGCAAGGAAGTTATGTTAAATGTGTGTAAAACACTGGTTTGGCCTCAGCTGGAGTATTGTATCCAGTTCTGGGCACCACACTTTGGAAAGGATGAGGAAGCATTAGGGCTCAGAAAATATTCACAAGAATGGTTCCAGTGATGAGGAATTTTAGTTATGTAGCTAGATTGGAGAAGCTGGGATTGTCCTTGGAGAATAGAAGGTTGAGGGGAGATTTGGTAGAGGTGTTTAATATCATGAGGAGATTGAACAGAGTAGATAGAGAGAAATTGTTCCCATTGGTGTAAGGATTGAGAACCAGAGAGCACAGATTTAAGGTAATTGGCAAAAGAAGCAATGGCGACATGAGGAAAACCATTTTTACCTAGCGAGTGGATGGGATCTGAAATGCACTGCCTGAGAGAGTGATAGAGGCAGATTCAATCACGGCACTCAAAAGAGAATTGAATCATTATTGAAAAAGGAAACATTTGCGGGGTTATGGGGAAAAGGCGGGGCAGTGGAACTGGATAAATTACTCTTACGGAGGACCATCACAGACACGACTGGCTGAATGGCTTCCTTGTGTGCTGTAACTATGATTCTAAGGACATCCTGACTGAAATATGCCACCTACTGTAGCCTTGGAGCAGGCGAGGACAGAATTGCCAGTGACTGTGAAGTGGACCTTGGCAATGAGCTCTTATGTAGGCTGGAGCAGGTAATATTCACAACATCTCCCAATTTGCTGTGCAGTGCTGCATAAAGGAGGTCACTGAGACACTTCCAAGAAAGCTAGGCACATTTAATTCTCTCTTGTCAGAGCAAAGTAGTGGAGTGAGCACACAGCTTTGCGAGAAATGCAGGTTTCCCTGTGGTATGGGATTTCATTGACTGCACATATATCGCTTTTGCATGTCAACTCTTAAGATGTACTTCAACTGAAAAAGATTCCACTCTCGATGTTCAGCTGGAGTGTGATTATGCGTATATCATGATCATATCATGTTGGTCATTGTGCAGTATCCTGTGCCATCTGTATTTGAGCCACCACAGTAAACTAAAGGGTGACAACTGGGCAGCAAAGATTGTCTTTTGACAACGTGGCTTGTGACTCCAGTGCACAACCATCCGGAACATGAACAGCATGCATATAATGAGCTGTGCTGCCACACGGAAGGTGATAGAGCAGGCTGCCAGGGTGCTTAACCTATTTGCTGCCTGGACCACCCTACAGGAGCCCTGCAGTACTCAGAAGAGGCTGTGTCAAAATTTGTGGTAGTCTGTGCAATCTGCACAACTTCATGAGGCACAGCCTTTGCTCTACAGACATATGATGATCAGCTCAGATGGAGGAAGGGAGGAGTCGACCAACACCTATGATTGGCAAATTGGACTATGATACCAGTAATCGCAACTCTAATTCCCAATTCACCAACAGTGCACACCCCTTAATGCTGCTACTGACCACCATAGTGTCTGCTTGGCCACAATGGACAAATTAAAGTCAGCACAAAACATTTCAAACCAAATCAAAATTCAAATCAATGCCACATTACATACCTGCTAGCTAATCATCTTTGTGCACTCCCTTAGTGCCTGTCTTACAAGTGCCTTTGTCTGTCCTAGTGCTCCTACACAGTGCTACCCCAGTAGCAGTAGCATAGCTGTTGGAAGGCTGCTGACTTTCAAGGGGGGAGATTGCAGATGGCCTTCTAGGAATGGCTTTGGGCAGTCCAAGAAAGTCCAGGTTCAGACTGTTTATCATTTCGCCATAGGCAACAGTGGTGGGAGGACGAATGTTGTCATGTTGGGTGAGGACAATAGGTTTATGCCCAGCGGAGCCACTACTACTCCTTTTGTGCGCACCTTAGCAATTTTAGTAATCTGTTGGAGGACAGATTGCTGGACTGTCGTGACATCCTGTAAGCCCCTTTGAAAACATATCTCCAGCCATGTTGGCAACAAGCTAAGCTTTCTTGAGAGCCATCTGAACTTGTGGCAGTAAGCTGACCTTACATGACTTCAGTCCGATTTTCCACTGCAGCATCAAGTCATTGAAAGGCTTCTGCTTGTGCTACAATGGGTGCTGAGACATCAGCCGTCAGACACGGTATCATGGTTGGGTCTGTAGTGCGCTAATGGAGTTTGCCAGAACTTCCACATGGATGGATGGACTCCAATCTACGCAAATACCTGCGTTTTCTGGCAGGCCTGCCGCTACACCAAGTATTTCATTGTACATACTGTTACGATCAAGTGGGGAGGGATCGAATGGTTCCCCAGTTCAGTGAGTGTTTAACTATTTACATGCTGTGACTATAAAAGACACACAAAGACAGACTTTCTTGAGCTTTTCAAGAAGGAAAGAGATAGTTTTTATTGTATTTAACCTGGCTAGGCCAGCATTTATTGACCATTCCTAATTGCCCTTGAGAAGGTGGTGGTGAGCTGTCTTATTGAACCACTGCAGTCCATGTGGTGTAGGTACACCCACAGTGCTGTTAGGGAGGGAGTTCTAGGATTTTGACCCAGCAACAGTGAAGGAACGGCAATATGTTCCCAAGTCAGGATGGTGAATAGCTTGGAGGGGAACTTCCAGGTGGTGGTGTTCCCATGTATCTGCTGCCCTTGTCCTTCTAGATGGTAACGGTTATGTGTTTCAAAGGTGCTGCCTAAGGAGCCTTGGTGAATTCCTGCAGTGCATCTTGTAGATGGTACACACTGCATCTACTGTTCGTTGGTGGTGGAGGGAGCGAATGTTTGGATGTGGTGCCAATCAAACGAGTTGCTTTGTCCTGGATGGTGTCAAGTTTCTTGAGTGTTGTTGGAGCTGTACTCACCCAGGCAAGTGGAGAGTATTCCATCACACTCCTGACTTGTACCTTGTAGCTGATGGACAGGCTTTAAGGAGTCAGGAGGTGCAGGATTCCTAGCCTCTGACCTGCTCTTATAGCCACAGTATTTATATGACTAGTCCAATTCAGTTTCTAGTTAATGGTAACCCCCAGAATGTTGATAGTGGGGGTTCAGTGATGGTGATGCCATTGAATGTCAAGGGGCAATGGATAGATTTTCTCTTGTTGGAGATGGCCATTGCCTGCCACTTGTATGGCGCGAACATTACTTACCACTTGTCACCCCAAGCCTGGATATCATCCAGGTCTTGCTGCATTTGGGCATGCTTCTGAGGAGTCGCGAATGGTGTTGAACATTGTGCACCCCCACTTCAGAACTTATGATGGAAGGAAGGTCATTGATGAAGCAGCTGAAGATGGTTGGGCTGAGGACACTACCCTGAGGAACTCCTGCAGTGATGATCTAGAACTGAGGTGATTGACCTCCAACAACTACAACCATCTTCCTTTGTGCTAGGTATGACTCCAACCAGCAGAGAGTTTTCCCCCTGATTCCCATTGACTCCAGTTTTGCTATGGCTCCTTGATGCCACACTCAGTCAAATGCAGCCTTGATACCAAGGTCAGTCACTCTCATCTCACCTCGGGAGTTCAGCTCTTGTCCATGTTTGAACCAAGGCTGTAATGAGTTTAGAAGCTGAGTGACCCTGGCGGAACCCAAACTGAGTGTCAATGAACAGGTTATTGCTAAGCAAGTGCCACTTGATAGCATCGTTGATGACCCCTTCCATCACTTTACAGATGATGGATAGTAGACTAATGGGGCGGTAATTGACCGAGTTGGATTTGTCCTGCTTTTTGTGTACAGGACATACCTGGGTAATTTTCCACATAGCCGGGTAGATGCCAATGTTGTAGCTGTACTGGAATAGCTTGGCTAGGGGCGTGGCAAGTTCTGGAGCACAAGTCTTCAGTACTATTGCCGGAATATTGTCAGGGCCCATAGCCTTTGCAGTATCCAGCACCTTCAGCCATTTCTTGATATCACGTGGAGTGAATCGAATTGGCTGAAGACTGGCATCTGTGATTCTGGGGAGGAGGCCGAGATGGATCATTGACTTGGCACTTCTGGCTGAAGATTGTTGCGAATACCTTTTGGACTGATGTGATGGACTCCTCCATCATTGAGGATGGGGATACTTATGGAGCCTCCTCCTCCTGTGAGTTGTTTAATTGTCCACCACCATTCATGATTCGATGTGACAGGACTACAGAGCTTAGATCTGATCTGTTTATTAAGGAATCTCTTAGCTCCGTCTATCACTTGCTGCTTATGCTGGCACGCAAGTAGCCCTGTGCTGTAGCTTCACCAGGTTGATTCCTCATTTTTAGGTATGTCTGGTGCTGCTCCTGGCATGCCCTCATACACTCTTCATTGAACCAGGGTTGACCCCCTGGCTTGATGGTAATGGTAGAATGGAGGATATGCCAGGCCATGAGGTTACAGATTGTGGTTGAGTACAATTCTGCTGCTGCTGATGGCCCACAGCACCTCATGGATACCTAGTCTTGAGTTGCTAGATCTGTTCAAAATCTATCCCATTTAGCACGGTGGTAGTGCCACACAACACGATGGAGGGCATCCTCAATGTGAAAATGGGACTTCGTCTCCACAACGACTGTGCGATGGCTACTCCTGCCGATATTGTCACGGACAGATGCATCTGTGACAGGCAGGTTGGTAAGGATAAGGTCAAGTATGTTTTTCCCTCTTGTTGGTTTGCTCACCACCTGCCACAGACTCAGTTTAGCAGCTACATCCTTTAGGACTCGGCCAGCTCGGTCAGTAGTGGTGCTACTGAGCCACCCTTGGTGACAGACATTGAAGCCCCCCATCCAGAGTACATAATGCACCCTTGCCACCCTCAGTGCTTCCTCCAATTGGTGTTTAACATGGGGGAGTACTGATTCATCAGCTGAGGGGCAGGGGGGCATTGGGGGTGTAATCAGCAGGAGGTTCCCTTGCCCATGCTTGACCTGATACCATGAGACTTCATGCAGTCCGGAGTCGATGTTGAGGACTCTCAGGTCAACAATCGCTCCCTCCTGACTGTATACCACTGTGCTGCCAGCTCTGCTGGGTTTGTCCTGTTGGCAGGACAGAACATACCCAAGGATGGTGATGGTGGTGACTGGGACATTGTCTGTTAGACATGATTTCGTGAACATGACTATGTCAGGCTTTGCTTGACTACTCTGTGAGACAGTTCTCCTAATTTTGGCACTAGCCCCCAGATGTTAGTAAGGAGGACTTTGCAGGGTTGACAGGTTGTTACCGTTTCCAGTGCCTAGGTCAAGGCCAGGTGGTCCGTCCGGTATTCCAGTTGTATCGTGATTAGATCAGGGCTGGGAATTCCTTTCTCAGCTAGAGTCCCATTGTCCAAGTGATTATGTCTAAAGGTTTGTCTCCACCAGTTCAGTACCCAGGCGATTGGATGCTTTGCTAATGGGATCGGAGATGACCCCCATTCATATTCCTTCAAAGCCATTGTTCCTGGTGAGGCTTTGCTGACAGGTTGGATCCACTTAATCATCTCTATCACCACTTAATGGGGTTTGCAGTTGTGCTAAATGTGAAGGTGAGGTGAATCTATGAATGTTAGAAAAGAGTCATGATTGATAAAGATTACTGGAAGTTGAGCATGGTGTAATATATTTAATGTGTTAGTCTAGTGGTACTGTTGTTGGGATATGGCATTTGAGGATACATTCACAGACCTGAACCATGTGAGGTCATTGATCTTTATGATGCACTGTATGCATGTTCTCGAGGTTAGACTCCTGGCATTCACTACCATGGTTACCTGGTGTCACTGCGAACTTTACAGTTTGTCTGGAGGGCTTCCTGACCCCAGCATTTCTCCTCTTCTCCACCACCTGCACCTAGGCATTCAGTGCAGCATCAGAGAACCTCAGAACATACACTCTGTCATTCTGTGTCATTTTGAGCATTCCCAAATCACTTATAGAATGACTTCCGGTACTTCTTCCAGCCACAATGCGCCTCCTTTTAAGTAGTGCATGGTAGCTTTAACTTCAACTTGTGTTAGCCTCTCATTTTTGCACCCACTGCTCAGTCGTGCAAACACTCCACAGCGTGCTTAGCTCTGACTAGAAGCTACAATCGTTTGAATTAGCACAAATTCTGCACCATAGCAACGGCTCAGTGTGATCCTGCACTGTGATCCCGCCCCTGTTTTCAGGCCATGTCCAATTTGCAGCCACAGATTGAAATGAAGCCCATTCTCACTAATAAAGCTTCCTCCTTCCAAAACAAGAGAATTTTCTAGTGTGGTCCCTAATCCTGTCCAAGGATAATCTTGAGATTAGGCATTAGCTATTAGCAATTCCACGCTTAATAGGCATACAGAATAATTATCAGATGAACAACAACTTGCACTTATATATTGCCCTTAACCTAGTGAAACATCCCAAGATGTGTCACAGGAACATTGATAAGCAAAGTTTGATACTGAACCACGTAAGAAGATATTAGGTTAGGTGGCCAAAAGTTTGGTCAAAGACTTAGGTTTTATGCAGCATTTGAAAGGAGTATTTGCAGAGATGCAGAGAAGTTTAGTGAGGGAGTCCCAGAGGCTAAATCCCAGGCAGTTACAAGAAATGGTGAAGTGATTAAAATCAGGGAAGTGTAAGAGGCCAGAGGAGAATGGGAGCCTTGTCAGTAGATATTTCTTTGTGAAGGGGAAAACCTGGCATTTCAGAAATGGGCACAGCATAGAAATAGCATAAATAACAACTTGCATTCATAAGCACTTTTGAAGTGGGAAAAAGTCCCAATGTGTTTCATGGAGTCGTAATCTAAACATGAACATTGAGCCAAAGGAGGATAAATTACTGAAGCTAGGCTAAAAGAGTTGGTTTTACAGATGGCCTTAAAGGAGGAAAGGAGGTGGAGAGAGAATTCCAGAGCATGGGATCTAGACAATGGAAGGCGTAGTCACCAATGTTAGGTCAATGAACACCCCTGGACATTATGAGCCAACTTACTCTAAAGTTTAAACAGACATGCAAACTAAATATTTCGTTGTGCTTCATTGTTTGTTCAGGAGGGACTTTGTTGGGTGGTTTGGAGACAGGTATCATTCACTGAAAATAATTTCACACCTCACCACTATGGAGTACGGAGAAGAGATTTTTACTGTACCATGTGATTTGGACTCTTTGCTGGGATTGCACTCTGCTTAAGTGCCTCAGTGTGGCACATGCTGTCAGTTAATCCTGCAGCAGGAACGTGAAATCCTAGCCCCAGGGAAAGCACTAGGTTTGTTTGCAATTTGAAGTGCAGTCAGCAACGAGCGCTGTTGCTTTGCTACTGACTGAATTCCATACCAATGCTTTGGAAAAATCTTAGTCTCTTGGTAAGAAGGTTGTATTATGTGCTGGTACTTAATGCCAATGTTTTTAGATAACTGGCACTGTCACTCTGACACAATGATTCATATAAATAGCAGTTAGAAAAATCAAAAATGTTTTTCATTATTACAGATATTTCATAATTTCCAGCAAGTAAAAACCCAGAACAAATGTTGCTTTAGATGCAGCCTATGGTTTCTAGAGTACTGTCCTCAAACTGGTTGTTATTATAAATTAAAAAAAAATCAAACTTCTCATAGGATAGTCTAAATGTTCACAAACTATGAGTTGATAAGAAAATCCTGTGCTATTTCCTTTAAGAGAGATTTTCAACCAGAATTTATCATTACATCCACTTGGAGCATTGGACTGACTTGGGGCCTTAGGTAATTGCACGGATTTTATGGGCCTAATATGGCAGCTGATTGCCAGTGACTGCTAGCTATCAGATGCTTTATTAAATGAAGGTCTCATTAGCCTGTTCAGGCAGAAATTAAAGATCCAATGGCACAATTTCAAGAACCAGTTGCCTGGTAGTACAGAAATTGAATATTGCTGAAAAGAAAGACATGTTGCCGAAGCTTTTCATCTTGCATTCATCAGGACAAATACAAGAATGCCACATTTCAAATGATCACAACAGTTTATACTACAAGAAAAAATGGTGATGATTAGTTGGCAAGTCAGATCCAATTGGTCGAGGCATTACCATGGAGAAAGCAACAGGGAGCTAGCTATAGGTTCCCAAAACTACCAGGTAATTCAAAAAAGGCACAAAGCTTGAACATATTCCCTTTGTTTCCCATATTTCCTGCATCCGAATGTATGTTGCTTCTAGCGAGCATAAATTAAATATGTGATGGGCTCAACTGATTATCTTAAATTCTTTGTTACTGTAGCTACTAGCACATTCAGGATTGTGCAGCAAGTGCTGCCCATTCACCAAATCACATCTCACAGTAGACGTTTTGTTTTGGGTTTTGGAAGCGTGGGTTGGTTGAGTATGGTCTGTACTCTGCCTATTAAGAACAATCAAAAGAACATGCTGTTTGATTTGATCAGCCAATCACTAGTATGTATGGCTTACGCACCTAACATTGCACCAGCACTGAAATTCATCCATGACGTTGCTAAATGTGTGGTAGGCAGAACATCTTTTTGGACTGATGGCAGAATCCTGTTAGTGGAAAATACCACCTCATGTACCAACTGCATACTAACAGTGTGAAACAGCTTGCTTAACCTGTTGTTTAAATTTTTGCACCACTTTGTCTTTCCAGGGTAATATGAAGTAGACCAGGCACTTTCCAGGTCTGAAATGGGTGGCCTTTGGCCCATTCCCAAGTTTGTGCAACTCGCAGTGAACAATATATCTGATCAGGATAGCCATCGTCCACCATTGTCCTGCAGGATAGCCGTGATGTGCTCTATTTTTGCATCAAGCTTGCAAAGTGGGCAAATGGCTAGGATCAAGAAAAGGCCAAAAAAAACCAGGAAGTTTTGCTGGTACTAACACTTGTCCCTGAATCAACCAAAATTGGAAAATGTTCTCCTTTCTGACACCAGTACCAGTATTGAGCATGTCAAGTCAGATGTAGCACAGTCAGCTGTGCAGCATATAATATTCTATGTTAAATAGAGCTTGAGCAACCTCAGTGCAGATCCAATGGTGTCAATTGTAGCTCAGTGGTACCAAGCTTGCTCCTGAGTCAGGAGGTTCTAAGTCCAATTCCCACTCGAGGAAATTGAACACGTAACCTAGGCTGCGGAAGTGCTACACTTCTGAGATGCTCTTTTTTGGTTACTGCATTACACCAAATCCCCATCCGCCCTCCCAGGTGGATATAAAAGATCCTTTGCTGCTATTTTGAAGATGAGCAGGGGAGTTAACTCCAGCATCCTGCCCAATGTTTATCCCTCAACCAACATAAAT
The DNA here is from genome assembly GCF_964194155.1 of Cetorhinus maximus. Classification (NCBI taxonomy): domain Eukaryota; kingdom Metazoa; phylum Chordata; class Chondrichthyes; order Lamniformes; family Cetorhinidae; genus Cetorhinus; species Cetorhinus maximus. The sequence goes on along the minus strand of NC_135881.1, from coordinate 123,095,799 downwards.
AAAAACAGATTCTTTAATCATTATCACATTGCTGCTTGTGGGATCTTGCTGTACATAAATTGGTTACCACGTTTCCTATATTACAACAGTAACTACACTTTGAAAGTATTTAATTGGCTGTAATGCTCTTCGGAACTTCCTGAGGTTGCTAAATAAATGTGAATCTTTGTTTTACTTTGTATGAATGCAGAGCACAAAACTGTACAGAGTTCAACGTTAATTGATGCTAGATTGATGATCTTACTTAAAGGCTATAAGAACTACTAATGTGAAAAAGAGTAATGAATAGGAAATAAACTCTTCTAAAGTTGATGATAAGTAACCTTCTTGGAACTTTACTTTGCAGCTAACTTTACTGTACTTGATCTGAGAGCACATGGTCCTGAACCAGGTTGCACAATGTGCAAAAATCATTTATTCATCGGCACTTGTATCTTCAATAAACAGAAATAATTGCCAAATAATAAAACACAACTTAGAATAAGCCTTTTAAGATAAATTTTCAATATTCCGCTCTTTTTTTATTCTTTCATGGGATGTGGGTGTCACAGGTAAGGCCAGCATTTGTTGTCCATCCCTAATTGCCCTTGAACTGAATGGCCTGCTAGGCCATTTCAGAGAGCAGTTAAGAGGCAACCACATTACTGTGGACCTGGGGTCACATGTAGGCCAGATCAGGTAAGGATAGTAGATTTTCCAGATGGGTTTTTTTCAATAATCAATGGTAGTTTCATGGTCACCATTACTGAGAATAGGTTTCAATTCCACAAGTGTTAATTAAATTCAAACTCCACCAGCTGCCCAAGTGGGTTTGAACCCCACCATCTCCCCCATAAGAAAAGTTTAAGTTACAATATCTTCCCTTTTAGTACAATATATCCTCCATTATTCCTAAAGACAGGACATTTATTTTGTTTTGTGAAAAGTCTTTATACAATGATCCTCATTTGAATGTTAAATTAGTTCCAATGGGTATAATCCATTAGTTATGGTGTCTCGAATAGCATAACACTTAGAAAAAATGCAAACATAAACCTTTATGAGAGATAAAGGAAAGTTTGGCAAGTGAAGTAAAGTGCATAGGTAAATTAGTTTTTTTAAGCCGAATTAATTGGGCTGGATTTTGTGGTCAGCGGCGAATGAACAATGCTGGGCTTTCGCACTGGATGATCCTCTTACTCAATTATCCAAAAAGCACAGCATCCTCCATACAGTACCTGGGACTCGGTAAACAGCTGTGTATCTCCTTAACCAATCAGACTGAACAATCATTAGTGAGAGTGTGAAACAGCAAGTATCTGTTAAAATATTGAATTCAATGTCAAATCAGTGACAAAAAGTGAAATAAAGAGGGGAAGAAAGATTGAGAGCAATAAGAGATAAATGAAAAGTTAAGTATTTATTTGCATTTTAAATTTTTTTTAATTAACTAACAATAAGATCAGAAGGAATTAGACTGCACATTTGTAAAAGTTTATTTTCAGTACCAGAAAGGTTGTTTAGTAGTAATTAAGACTTACCAAGCTATTAAAAGGACACTTACACTGAAGTGGACTTGCCCTAACTTCTTGTGTTGAGTTTAGATCATGTATAACAGCTAACTGCTCCAACATCATGCTGTTCCATATATTTTGATGATGAGTCTATCAGTTAATTATTGTTATACTTCAGCCTTTGGAGGAGCACGGCATCTTGGACAGCAATTTTCGAATTTCGGCATTTAACTGCGCATGTGTGGTCCCTGGAATTTGCTGTCTGATTTCTACATAAATGAATACTATTAGCCTCACTGCTACTTCTATTGAAAAGTACTGCCCATTATGGTTCCATGCTAAGATGTTTGCACAATTACAATTTCATAAGGGGAAGACACAAGGTTTCAGTTATAGGTCAAAAGTTATTTTTTTGATTGAACAAACTTAAAATTTTATCTCTATAGCTGCGGTCCAAAATACTTAAAACCACTGCTCTATAAGTTTCTTTTTTGGTTGAGTGATATTTTATGTTCATTAAAGAAAGTGAACTTAGAGCTAGAAATAAACAGAGCTCATTTTTATTAGAAACTAATGTCAGCATCAAGTCCTCCCTCCTCAGAAACAAAATTCTGTCCCAGAGGTACCTAAACCTCAAGCTTCTTGAACCAGGATGATTTTTTTTTCACTTTCCACATTAGCAACACTTCTAGATTCTGCATAAAAATGCCAATTTAGTGTCACTGCATCCTGAATTATGGGTAGCTTTGTGCTGTGTGCTCTTGCAAGCTACAACTGGATTTGAAACACCAAAATTGACCATTAGAGCCAGCAGGGAGAAGAGAATTTTAGTCCTTTAATCTGGGTTGGAATGGACCCAGTGTTCTAACCTATTGTGCCATGGAATACCTGGCAAAGTACATTTCTTAGCCTATTATAAGGCACTGATTCCAGACATTTAAGTTATTAACAGAACATTTTATATTGTTGATGCCACTTCATATTCTCCTTGTACATTATCATTTATACAAGCAACATAAGAGTAAAATAAATGGCAGACAGGTGAAAGGAATAGTCAAAATATCTCTTTTATTCTGTTTGTTTCATACAGTGTTGTGTACAAAAATAAATAAATAAAATATTTCCAGTGAATGATTTTTATGATTCATTTTAACTACAAAGGACTTAAATACTACACCATAATTTATTATAAATATTCAGACAAATTCTACTTAGATTTCAGATGTGATAATGGTGAAACCAGCAGCAGTTCTTATCACAGTATAAAGGACACTAGTTCAGTAGATTTAAGAACAAAGTGCAAAATTTCACTACAACGCAACAACACTAGATTCATAGTCGTATTAAATAAATAAATATTAATTTAAAATATTACAAATAGGCAAGGGTGTATTACCATTTTCAATCTCACAGAGCTGAACTAAAACCAATACTGCAGGTTCTGAATATAGAACAACATTGTTATCTACTTTAAAAGCAGATATCACCCTGTACCTTGTGAACTAAAATGTTCATACAGTGTCATTACTGCTGTCATAATGGAACAGCTGTAAGGATTCAATTTATGAAACGAATGGCTCGAACAGTGCTCTCCATGAAGAGAGCAAGGTTTCTAAGAATCACGTGAATTTTCAATTGTTTATCCCAGACACTTTTAGGAGGCTTGTCTGAAATAAAAGCCCCCTTGTTCTGGTGTGTAATACTTCCTTGAATCTTGTTCTAGAAAACAGAGAACAAAATAACATTCATTAATACAGTTTACATGCTAGTCTAAGAATATAGTACAACAAAATAAAACCTTATCACTCTGGCATCAATGATGCACTGAAACTATGGAAATGACAAACTGGGATCTGAAGAGAATTGCAGACTCTAATTCAACCACCTCAAGTCAGTCTTTATATAACAGGATTTCTTAGACTTGCTAACCCAATGAAGGAGTGTCCCTTGGCTTAGCAAACCTTATAATAGATCCCTGCCAATGTCAATGCAAGGTTCTGGCTTAATTAATATTGCATATTAATATTCATAATTAAGGGCACACAGTCAAAAGTATCTTCTTATTTGTTCATGAGGGCATTGCTGGCAGGGCCGGCATTTATTGCCCATCAGAACTGAGTGGCTTGCTAGGTCATTTCAGAGGGCATTTGAGAGTCAATGTGGGTGCTGTGGGTCTGAAGTCACATGTAGGCCAGGCCAGATAAGGAGAGCAGACTTCCTTCACTAAAGGACATCAGTGAACCAGAAAGGTCTTCATGACAATTGTTTCATGGTCATCATTAGACTTTTAATTCCAGGTTTTTTATTGAAGTCAAATTTCAGCATCTGCTGGGATTCAAGCCCAGGTCCCCAGAGCATTACCCTGGGTCTCTGGATTACTATACAATACTACTATGCCATTGCCACCCCCTAACTATGCCACTGCCTCCTCTTATTCCTAAAGACTGTACTAAAACATTTGTTGTGAATTACAGTGTAATGTTTGCTGACTTTTTTAGGCTGAGCCTTAAATTGCTGATTTCTGCAAAACCTGAGAGCAAATCTTAGGAATTCACTGACTAAGTTATGCCAGAATCCTAAGTTATTATTAACTATGGCTAAAACAATAATAAGACTAGTTGAAAATCTATTGTCTATGTAAAAATCATTTTTGGTTTGCTTGCCTAATATGCTTCAGTGGGGAATAGCATTTAGTGAATCACAGAATCACAGTGCAGAAGAGTCCCTTCAGCCAAATGCATAGACATTATCTTCCACTTATGTTACTTGCAAAAACAAAATTGGACAAACAAGCTTTCTCATTTAAAGGATTTACTTTTCTCAGAGACATCCCCTTTCCCCACAGTTGAGACTTGAGGGCTGATTCTGTGATTCAGCACTCCTGGCAGATAGTGATATTTGCAGAGGACACTAGTTGAAAATTTGTGATTCCACAGTACCTGCTTTTCTGTCCATTTAGATGAATTTACAGAGAAGCAGGTTCATAATTTTCCAGGCAGCACTTTTCGTGAGAACTGGCTGCTGAATTTAGCCCTTTCGCTTCTATTTCCTGTGTAATGTCCATTCATTGGACTGATTAGGGAAATTTAGCCACATAAGGCTTTTTAAGACTAAGGAGCACTTTGTACTGACAAATTTCCAGTCTCTTGTGCACTATTGGAGCTTTTAACTCCAGTATATATTTGTTCATATGTAATTTCAAACAGGACTAATTGAGAGCCTTTTGTATCCTTGTCTATGAATCTTTTTTTAGTGGGTTAAGTGAATGTTGGCTACAATGACCAGATTAATTTTCTGCAGAAATGTGCTTTGTCTTGATCCATTGATTTATAGTTACTTTCCTGATGCCCTGACTTGCTTAGTAATAGAGCTGTAAACAGTGCTTGCTTAGTGATACACTCTGAACAGTGATTACCTGGAGAGTCAGTAAATCAGCCAGATTTTTCATGCTGACCAGCAATAAATCCACATGCTGCTTTTCATCCTGAATCCACTGGTTCACAAATAATAGATGCTTTCTGTATTCATCAAGGCTCTCGACAATCTTTGCCAAACATTTTTTCTATAAAAAAGACAAAAACTTCTAAAGTTATTGAACACTAATAAAGATGCAAGTATTACCCTCTGGCATCCATGATGAAATCTGTAAATTCAAATCTGAGTAAAATTTACATAAGAAATTGCTATCACATGAAGAGGAATCCCTACTTTGCTACTGGTCCAGTACATTTCTACATGAAGGAAGCGCACAAATTGTACCACTGGCTGCAACAAGGACAAATGTAGAAAATTTATTTTGACAATTTAAAATAAAACTATGATATTGCATTTTTGTAGTGTCTTTCACAACCTCAGGTCATACCTAAATATTTACAGCCAATTCAAAATTTTTGAGTATCGTCATTGTTGTAATATAGGGAAACACAGCAGGCAAATTGTGAACAGAAAGGTCCCACAAACAACAATGTGATAATGATCAGATCATCTGCCCCACGTTCACCCCCCAACAATGATCGCACTCCCTCCACCAGACATATCTTGCTACTGAACTGGGTGGCCTCTGATGCACCAGGCAAGCTGCATCAGGATACCTACCTGGCACACACACTCACAAGTTCAATTAAATTGAGACACAGGCCTAAAAACAACTACAGCCTGTACTGTGGAATGGGTGAACTGTTGGCATGCTCTGAAAGTTGGCCACCCAGAAGGTAAAATCGAGTGTAGTCTTTGGCTGAAGTGGGGTTATAGAGGGAGGGATAATTGGACCTGGGCATGCAGACAAAATTGAGCCTGCATTTTAATTTCTGCCTTTATTATGAAGCAAAAAAGTAGCTTGGAATTTTCACTGTAATACAAATTAAGTGTGGCTGGTGTCTCAAAACTGAAGTGCTGCAATCCCATCCTTGGCAACAGAGTATACTTACAGTACAAGTTTACATGGACATTTTCAATTATAAATGAGATCATAGGAATTTACATTGGAAATAGCTGGGGCAAAAGCGTTGTGTTACTAATATGTAGGAAGTGATGCTTTATAGAAGCAGAATGTGCATTGCAGGTGTAGAATTTTTAATATTTTTTAGATGTCAACATTACCCACTCAACTGTCTTGATGTAATTGCAGGTTTTATGCAGTTAGTCTCTGAGGTCTAACACACAACTCTAAACCATATAATTCATCCACTGACAACACCATCAATAATTTACTGGTATAATTAAAAAGGCAGAAAAAAGTAATCTCCCGGCTATACTCCATTCTGAAAGTTCAGAAACCTGCTATTATTTGCTTGAATTTTGCTCCAGCAGTAAATTAAATCATTGGAAATGCTCAGTGACTGATATACTGGTAGGTACCCGCTATATAGAGGGATACCTACAGAAAATTACTTCAGCAACACTGCATTATTGCTCTGAAAATTACCACGTGAAGGAAAATGAGTTTGCCGACCTACGGTGAAAGCGAATTTCGAAATTAAGTGGAAATAGCTTACCTTTCGGAAGCCCCTGCTGAAACACCTGTCTTTCTTCACAACTTGTGGCAGCTGCATGTTGTACATTTGTAGGGAACTCATCTTCCCGTCACACAACGAAAAAAAGTCACACAACTGGAAAATAACACCCAAATATGTTATTACAATACAACCAATACAACAAAGGAGGTGAACAACGGTTCTATTCGTGAATTTAACAATGTATAATTAAATAGTATCAAACATTCTTTTGCCGAGGGCTGATTGCAGTTAATCGGTAAGGTTTATTTAAATACTAAATCATTCTCGCATTAATTCCTCTTAAAGTCCAGACTCACTTGCCGGTTGCGCAGTTCCACAACAACACTGCGGATGAAAAGAGCCAAGGATTCAAGATTCAAACCCCCCAAATCAGCGCTTGGTTCCGAAAAGTCCTCAGAGTCCCCCGAGGATTCGGGGAGCGGGGAGCTGCCAACGGGGGACATCCAGGCGGCTGTCACCCACAGCGACAGCAGCAGGACAGACTGGCAGAGATCTGGAAGAGAAAAACAAGAAGGGCCGTCAGTAACGATTCTCCCCGGAGACAAGGGCAATCAGCAGAGCCCAAAGAGCCAGAGTTTGTACTAACAGTGCGGAGAGGGCATGCTGAGGCTCTCAGGCTCTGTCAACCGGATTGTCTGTGTGGAGCTGTCTTGGGATCGAGTGCTGAGACCTTTGCTACCATCACCACATCTGGCCCTTTATTTATTGCCGAGGGTAACTTTGTTGGATTCCCCAATGGAAACCCCAAGATCTTGTTTTGAACTTCCTCCTAAGAGGAATCTCCAGCATAGGGGAAGAGTATGACACTGGAGAGACAGCATGTCATTTTTCAACAAAAAGTGAAAGTTTGTCAATATTTTCCGTTGAATGAAATAATCCAAAATTTAACACAGCCAACCAAGCAATTAACATGCACTTACTGGCCGGGCTTACCACATTTAAAAAAAGACACGATTTGCAAATAAGCTAAACATTATAAATAGTTTAACTATGTGCTAACGAAACCAGTTTCTTTTACTCATCTCTTCTGATTCTTCCCTCATCCCTCTTCTTTCTCATTCCCCCAGAAAGATGGATTGTGACTGATCACATCATTTATGTTATCAGCATCTTTTTCTAGAAATTGCACTTGTGAACAGGTGCAAGAGACAATGGGTGGAATTGTGCCAGGTTTGCACTGTGCAGTAGTGGGCAGGAAAAATGACGCTTTACCCGCCGGCCGCAATGGCGGCTTTTCATGCTGTATCGTCCCAAACCCGCCTCATTAATTATGCATTCCTGGGATACATGCTGTTTTGATGGTGGGTGGACTCTGATTCGCCTGCTACGCTGTCACCTCGCCGCTTCATCACGCCAGGCACCACATTTAAAGTACAGCCGCACTCAGTTTTTCCAGCCCAGGACTGCAGCAAAGAAGACATGGCCCCGAAAGGCAAGAAGACGGCAGCCCTCGAGCGCCTTTTGGACACCTTGGAGGCCCGCTGTGACGTCCTGTACCACCGCTCTGGCCGCAGAACGGGCAGCTACATTACCACTCTGGCTTAGTAGGCGATGGCAGTGGTGATCAGTGCCAATGCTGCACAGAAGAGATTGACCATCCAATGCAGATAGAGAATGAATGATCTCATCCGTGCAGCCAGGGTATGGTAACCATCTCATCACTCTAAACTCACACATTCAAGCCCATCATGCATTCACAGGTATCTCACTCACTGCCAGCTCAAGGGACATCACCATCCATTCTCACAGACATAATCTCAAATGTCCATCTGGCCTCATCTCCTCTGGAGACTGCCTCCTCAGCCCTCACCATCTTGAGGCCACTTGCACAGATCAAGATGTGCCCCCACACACACCCTGGGATACCCTCCTTTCCCAGTACAGCCCTCGTTCTGCAGCCTCTTCCCTTGCCTGAGGCCACTTCTCCCCCTTCCCCAAGCAAGCCCTCACCCTGCAGCCATTGAAAATCCACCCACATATGGCTGATCTGGTAGGTAGAGACCTGCCCGTGAGTCCCCCTAAAAGTGATGTGGTGCTGTGTGTGAAGCCTGGTGCTGATGACTGCAAGTGCTGATCGAAGCAAGGTAGGCAAACAAACCTTGAAGTCCCAAGTGAAGTGCAGCCCACCATGTGCGCGCCTTATATATGCTGTTGTGAAACAAGACGGTGTGTTTTCCTGCTGATGTGGCGGACGATCCAGCGGGGGGTGGGGAAGGGATGAATCTGGCGGGCCAGCCTTATAATGATATGTAGATGTATTACAATAAAGTTCCCAATGTCCGATAGTGGGGAACATGGCCTGCCATCAATGGGCTAAGCGGAAAATTGCAAACCGGTTTCAAGACGTCGCAAAACTGATTTTTTGCCTTCTTGCCATATTGTCCACTCACGCCATCAAATACGCCCAACACCAGCAGACACAGAAGACCCCAGCCAACAACTCAACTGCACGAAGCCTTTACACAATGCCGAAAATGTTACTTCTCCATGCAATGAAGTTCAATGCATTTTATAGTCTACATTTATACCCAGGTTTTACTAGGTTGTGCCAGGACTAAAAAATAAACAAAAATGTATAACACAAACTATTCATCAATATGCAAGTTCCACATAAAGCAAGGAATCTGCACAGATACAACACTTCCAATCTGTAATGTCAGGCCAGCCAACCCTAACTGATTCTCAATCAACAATTCTCACAAATTTTGGATTTACTCAGAAGACATCTAACAAGGCTTCATGGAAAAGATTATTGGTTTAAATGCAAGTATGTAAAATTGGAGACAACTTCATGGACCGAATTGAAATCGGTCGGGAGGTAGGAGGGAGAGAGGCAGGATAAAGGGACACTCTTAAATTAACATGGAGTGACAAGGCCTGACAAATGTCCCACTGGACCTGAACTTTTCACTAGATGACCTGGATGTGTGGACAGTGTAGGTATATTCAAGTTTGTAGGTGACACTATAGACCAGTGAGATTGTATGAAGCTAGCCAGTATGTGATCTGCTATCTATTCTTCCTAGAATGGAAAAATTACTGGAGCCCCTGGACTAGTAAAGCTGTTACTGATGTCATGGTGAAGTGCTGGCTGTCCTAAAACTTCACTGTCTGTGTGTGTATTTGATGTTCTTACTTATGAGTGTATTAGTTGTGTAGGAAGAAAATGTATCAAAAGATAGTCTTTGTATCCAAAGACAGACAGGGGAATGGCATCCCTGTATGAGAATCAGATTCCTTTGATGTCCTCCTTAAAGCAGGCTAAGTTAGGTATAAATGTAGGTAGCACAACCACTGAACGGAACGCCCTCAAGAAGTTAGCATGCTGAAGTGACAATAACTCTTTTCCCTTGAATAGGTAATGGAGCTATACCCCTTGCTGTAGTTTGCAGTGCTGCAAATAAAGTCATGAAAGATAACTTGTTGTTGTGAGCCTGATTATTTGGTGTCCAAAGTCATAGGAATCCACCTTTAGATGTATTGTACATAAAGTGAGTACGCAGTCACTATACAGAACACTAGTCAGACCTCATTTAGTTATCGAGTTCCGTTTTTGGCACCCGTCTTAGGGAGATTATATCGTACAGTAAAAATTTAAGTTGATATCTGAGATTGAAGGGACTCAACTATTAGAAAGAAAGACTTGCACTGTATAACACCTTTCACGACCACCAGACGCCGCATAGTGGTTTCCAGCCAATAAATACTTTTAGATGTCTAGTCATTGGCTACAATGTGGGAAATATAGCAGCTAATTTGTACACAGCAAACAGCAATGTCATAATGGCCAGGCCATCTGTTTTTGTAATGTTGGATTGAGGAATAAATATTGGCCAGGACGCCAGGGGTAACTCCCCATTCTTCTTCTTTTATTTCCATCTGAGAGGGCAGATGGGGCCTCAGTTTAACATCTCATCTGAAAGACAGGCATCTCCGACAGTGCAGCTCTCCCTCAGTACTGCACTGGAATATTAGCCTTGATTTTTGTGCTCAAGGCTTGGAGTGGTCTTTGAGTCCACAACCTTCTGACTCAGAGGCAAAAGTGCCCAGCTGAGCCATGGCTGACAGGTCCTCTCAAGTAAATTTAGATTGTAGTTTCTAAAGATGAGAAGGTTAGGAGGTTGGCTGGAGGAGTACCCACTGCTGGTGTGCCAAATGATTTAGTGCTGCGACCATGATTGTTTTTAATCCATACCAATGACCAATAATTTATAACAAGCTGGTTTTAGGTAATCTCAGTCCACTTCATGGTGGAAAGGCACACATGAAAAACTGCCTAGAATCATTAACCTAACTAGCATGACTTTGATTGACAAAAAATATGCTATTCTGAAATGTGAGAGAAATGCTTAGACTGAGAACGTCATTTTCTTTTCCCAAGAAGGAATCTTAAGAATGAAAAAAAATTAAAGTGAAAATAATAGGTTTGCTTAATCAATATTGCCATCTAGTGTCATCCATGGCTTAGTTGTAGCACTCTTGTCCCTGAGCCGGAACATTGTGGGCTCAGGTCCCACTTGAGATGTTTGAACAGATAATTCAAGCTGACAGTCCAGTGCAATATCAAGGGAGCATTGCACTGTCAGAGGAGGTGCTATCTTTCATTTGAGATAAGTTAAGCAAAAGGGGGCTGGTTAGCTCAGTTGGCAAGATGTAGTTCAGAATAATATCAACAGTGCTGGTTCGATTCCTGTCCCAGCTGAGGTAGCCTTAGGACCTGCCTCCTTGCCCTGACCCTGAAAGAGGAAGGCGAAGGCAAACCATTACTGGCAAAAACTGCCAAGAAAACAGCTCAGGATGCAGCAGCAGCAAACAATGAACCAAAGACTTGCCTTTGGGCAGAGTACACATGAGTAAATGAAAAACATGATGTTAAACCGTCAGGAAGTTGTGAAAGATTCCATGGCACTATTTGAAGAGCGGGACTGCCTAAAGTTCTGGTCAATGTTTACACCTTAATCAGCACAACTAAAACAAATTACCTGGTCATTTAATTCATTGCTGCTTGTGAGTGCTTGCAAATGGCTGCTACTGTATTGCATCTTATCTTGATGGCCTCTAGTGGCTACACTTCAGAAAAGCTTAATAGGTTGTAAAGCACTTTGTGGTGTCCCATGGAAAGGTGCAAAATGTTTCTTTCTTGATAGGAAAACAAGTTTGATATGAATAGATTTTGAAACTTCAGTCTGCGTTTAGTTTTTCTCCTATCTTTGGGTTTTCTCCCCTAGTTGTAACCCTAAACCCATAATTCCACCAGTTGGCCGGCTGCTAGCTCAGACTGAACCCAACTCTGCTCAGCTTCCATCCAACCCTTATCCACCATCAAAACCTCTAACAATGCCTACCTTGATTACTAATTCATGTTCACTGTTGCTGGAGGTGTAATTCACTTTTCTCAACCTCCAGTCTTGAATGATCTGATTATCTGATCACCTGCCTCCTGAACTCCCCCACCCCCAGCACCCACCCCACCCCCTGATATGAATTTCAACTCTGCAAACTGCATCTTGTCCTGCTCAAGTGTTGCTCATAAATTATCCTTGTTCTCTCTGATTTCCATTGATAGCACAATCTCTAGAACATTAATTTTAAAATCCTTTCGTGCTTCAATTTTAAAGATGCTTTAAATCCCAAAGGCTATCTCAGGGCATTCAGTTTCCTATCCATCTTACCAGCAGACATCCCAATAGAGCTTTGCAGGGGATTGTTCTCATGTACTTGCTACTAGAAACTGCGTTTTAACAAAGATTTCACTCTTTCTTTTAAAACCTGCCCATTTATTGGGGCTAGATTTCAAAGAATGCATTGCTTGCTGACAGTAGCAGACATATCAATTGTGGATTATGTAGGATTCCATAGGGTATACAGCACAGAAATAGGCCATTAGGCCCAACCAGTTCATGCTGGTATTTATGCGCCATTCAAGCCTCCTCTCATCTTTCCTCATCTAAACCAGCTTCCTCTTAAATGCATCTGCACTATTCACTTCAGCCACAGACTGAGATAGTGAATTCTCCATTCTCACCACTTTTTAGGTAAAGAGGTCTCTTCTGAATTCCCTATTGGAATTTTGGTGACTATCTTATATTGATGGCCTCTAACAATGCTCTTCCTCACAAGAGGAGACATTCTCTCTGTATCCACTCTATCAAAATCTTACAGACTGAGGTCACCCCTCAGCCTTCCTTTTTCAAGAGAGAGGAGACCCAGCCTGTCTATTCTTTCTTGATATGTATACCCATGCATTTCTGGTATCATCCTTGAAAATCTTCTCTGCATTCTATCCACTTCTTCTATATCCTGTTATAATATGGCAACCAGAACTGCATGCAGTACTCTAAGGGCTGCATTTTATGTGCTCCAGCTGGGTGTGTTTTCGGCAGGGGGGGGGGGGGGGGGGGGGCACTGTACCACCTTCCCGCCACCCCCCAGCTCCCAGCTCACCCCCAAAATATGGCGGTGGATGGGCACTGAAATCGGCAGCCTGCCTACCATATTTAAATAAATAATCAAGGGTCAATCGGGCTTGTTAACAAGCCAACTGATCCAGTAATATGCTGACCATGGCATAAAATGGTTGGCGTTGGCAGTTGGATGGGATTGGGCAGGCCGCTTTTTTACAAAATCTTTTCAAAGGGTGGGAAGGAAAAGGGTACTTTCTTCGCTGGGGGTGGGGCAGCCCCCCTAAGATAGAACTCTGCCCTTTCTTCCTACCCACCTGCTCCATAAAACACATCACCTCCTTCCCTCTCCCCCCTCCCTAAACTACTCAAACCCTTCCTGCCCAAGGCCCCAGACTTACCTGGCTCTGGGATCCATCCATGGGCCTTCTTCTTGTTCCTGGCTGCAGTCCCAGCAGTGCCAATTAATGCAATCTGATTGGCTGGCAGCTCCAGAGGGCAGGACTTCCTCCCCAGTGAGTGGCAAAAGTCCCACACTGCCCCAATGTAGCCTGCCTGCAGTGCATTATGGTTGCAGGGTAGACCAGTGTGGATGGGTCAGCTCCAAATTGACGTTGTTTCCGGGGGAACGACACATCCTCTGGCAGCCCCCCCCTTTGCCCCTCCCCCCATCAAAATATTCTGCCATAAGTGTGTCTAGCCAAAGTTTGATACAGCTTATTATAACTTCCCTACTTTTCAATTCTATCCCTCTAGAAATAAAGCATAGTACTTGATTTGATTTTTTAAGGGTCTTGCTAACCTGTGGCTTTTAGTGATTGATGTATTTGTATTCCAAGGTCCTTTGTTCCTCTACCTCACCTAGACTTACACCCTCCAAATAATAAGTGACCTTCCAAATTTAAAACTTTTTGACAAAAATTCAAAAACTCAAAAAATAAGATTTTGAGTCCAATGTCCAAATCATAAAATAAACTGTGAACAGCTGTGGTCCCAGCACTAATCCTTGTTGAACACCATTTTCTACTTTCTGCCATTCGAAATAACTACCCTTTGTTCCCACTCTCTTCTTTCTGGCTTGAAGCCAGCTAGCAATCCATTCTGCCACTTGTCCCCGATTCCACATTCTCTGACCTTTTTCATTACACTTTATTATGTGACGCCTAATTGAAGGCCTTCTGAAAATCCAGATAAATTGCATCTACTGCATTACCATTGTCTCCTCTCTCTATTGCCTTCTCAAAAAATTCAATTATGTTTGTTAAGCAAGATTTTTCCTCTCAAAACTATGCTGAGTATTCATTATATTTCTCATTTGTCTCCTTTAGTCGGGATTTCATTATTTTCCTGCAACCAATTTTAAGCTGACTGGTCTGTAATTCCCTGGATGTGTCCATCCTTAAATATAAGAATTGTATTAGCTATTTACCAGTCCTCTGCACTATACCTTTTTCTAATGAATTATTAAATATGTGTAGTGATGCCTCTGCTATCTCTCCCCTAGGTTATTTTAAAATATGTGGATGCAATCCATCTGGACCAGGAGATTTATCCTCTTTGAGTTTGTTGAGGTTATTAAATACACCCCCCTTTTTAATTTTAAATGCAATTATCTCATTGCCCATCTCATCATTCAATGTCATATCTCCCCAGTAAATACAGAAGCGAAACAATTAGTTAATTTTTCTGCCAGCTCTGTATTGTTACCTGTGGTATTATCCTTAATCCCATCCCAGCCTTCCTTATTTTTTATTGATGTGCCTGTAAAATATTTTACTATATTGCTTTATGCTCATTGGTAATTTAATTTCAAATTTCCTCTTTGCCTTCATTATTTTTTAAACTTCTCTCCTAATCTCTTCATATTCTCTTATCATGCATTCCTCTGCTTTCTATGTACTTAATGTATGCTTCTTTCCTAACCCTCAATTATTCTTTTATGTCTTTATTCATCTGTGGAGCCTCACTAGTGCTTAATTTGTTCTTTTCTTTTAGCAGAATATATTTTCTTGTACTCTGTTGAATACCATTTTAAAATTTCCCATTGTTCTGCATCGTTGTTTGCCAATATTGTTGCCCATTCTATTTTCCCAAGTACTATTCTTAGCCCCTCAAAATCAACTTTTCTCCAATCTATTAACCTGGTCTTTGTTGTACTTAAGCCTTTCTCGATCATCATTTTAAAGTGTATTATATCGTACTCACTATTGCCTCGATGGTCCCCTACTTTGTCTTCTCTTATCTGTTCTAGTTCATTCCCCATTATTAGATCCAATAGTGAATCCTCCCTTGTTGGGCTTTTTACATATTGGGTAAGAAAGGGGTCCTGTAAATATTGAAGGAACTCCATTCCCTTATCCCTTTACTTATCTCTACTGTCCAATCAATATCAGGGTAATTAAAATCCCCTATGATTATTATTCTGTTTTTTTTTTTAACTCAGTTTTCTAATTTGACCTTCAGCTTCTGTCTACTATTAGGCGATCTGTAGACTACACTATTATTGTGACTGATCCTTTATCATTTTTTATCCCTGTCCATATAAATTCTATTTTTGTCCTGCTGAGAGTTGTGTTGCTTTTTCTTACTGCCGTTATGTTATCCCTAATAAGTGCAGTTACTGCACCCTCCCATTCTCCCTTTCTATCTTTTCTAAATATGTTATACCCAGCAATGTTTAATTCTCAGTCCTGATTTTTCTGTCACTATCTTGAGTAAACCCTATTACATATGGTTTCTCCCAGCTCATGATCACCTCCAGCTCCCCTTTTTTATTCCGGACAATGTGTGCATTGTTATACAGATATTTTAACTCATTTTAAATAGGATTTCCTCTCATTTTATGCTTAACCATCATTTTTGGACTCCTCATAAGATCATAAGAAATGTGAGCAGGATGAGTAGCCAGTTGGTCCCTCGAGCCTGCTCTGCCACTCAATAAGATCATGGCTGAACTGATTGTGGCCTTTCATGCCTGCTTCCCATAACCCTTGACTCCCTTGTAGATCAAAAATCTGTCTAGCTCAACCTCGAATATATTCAATGACCCAGCCCCGACTTCTCTTTAAGGAAGAAAATTCTAAACACTAATGACCCTCTGAGAGAAGAATTTCCTCCTCATCTCCTTCTTATATAGGAGACCCCTTATTTTTAAACAGTGTCCCCAAGTTCTAGATTTCTCCATGAGGGGAAACATCCTCTCAGCATCTATTCTGTTAAGCCCTAAGTTTCTCGTTCTTCTAAACTCCAATGAGTATAACCTGTTCAACCTTTCCTCATATGACAACCCTTCATCCCAGGAATCTGCCTGGTGAACCTTCTACTTCCAATGCAAGTATATCCCTCCTAAGTAAGGAGACCAAAACTGTGCACAGTACTCTAGGTGTGGTCTCACGAATGCCCTATAGAGTTGTAGCAAGATTTCCCTAATTTTATTCTCCATCCCCCTTGCGATAAAGGCCAACATTCCATTTGCCTTCCTACTTGCTGTACCTGCATGCTGACTTTTTGTGATTCATGTACAATGACACTCAGATCCCTCTGCACTGCAGCATTCTGCAGTCTCTCTCCATTTAAATAATATTCAACTTTTCTATTCTTCCTGCCAAAGTGAACAACTTCACATTTTCCCGCATTATACTCCATGTGCCAACTTTTTGCCCACTCACTTAACCTATCTTTATCCCTTTGGGCAAAATCATCCCAGATTTTCACTAAGTGCGGTAGCAGGTGTGAAAAAAGTCATTTTACCCACCGGCCACAATGGTGGGATTTCATGCCATATCACACTTTTCCCGGCACTCATTAATAATGCAGTCATGGGAAACATTCCAGATCGCTGGTGGGTGAGCTCAGATGTGCCGGCCATGCCATGACCTCAGCGCTTCCTCATTCCAGGTGCCATCTTTAAAGTGCACCAGAGCGCAGCCTACTTCATGCCTCCAGACCAAGACTCCTCCAGGCAACAGATGGCCCTGAAAGCAAAAAAGACAGCAGCCTCCAAATTTAGCCTCTCTGGGGTGCCTGCTGGACGCAGTGGAAGGCCGCCGTGATGTCCTCTACCCCAGCTCTGGTCGCAGGAAGTCCACCAGAGTCATCAATCTGGCCTGGGAGGCAGAGGCAGTGGCGATCAGCGCCACTGGAGTATAGAGGTAGTCAGTCATCCAGTGCAGGAAGAGGATGAGTCATCTCATCCATAGCGCCAGGGTAAGCCAACCTCATAACTCTCAACTCACACACTCTCAAACCCATCACACATCCACAGGGATCTCACACCACAAGGGACGAAATCACTAACTCTCACACACACCCTCACATCTCCATCAGACTCATCCTCTGGAGCTCACATCCTCATCCTGTCCACGGCTCTGCTCACAACACAAATATTCCATCCAGTGCCATGCATCCTGCTCACAATCTCTCCAACTGTTTTCATGCAGGAGAAGCTGGCTCACAACAGCTGGGAGAGGTCCCAGACCGGGGGTGGAGTGGCCCACATTAGGCCCCTCACTCACTTTGAGAAGCGTGCCATCGCACTGACTGGTGAGGATGTGGACCCTGCCTCCGGCGATGGTGAAGTTGGTGGCAAACACCCACCTGAGGATCCTGCACCACATCATCCCTCTCTCAATGCAACTGTGAGTGCTCTCTCTCCTGCTTTTGACTCTGCACTAATTATCTCTACTTTGGTTCACAGGGAGCTCTGCCAAGCGACCGACACCCTCAGCCAGCCAGTCCTTCAGCTTCATCCAGGTCCTCACCTCCTGCAAGGGGACACCTCCTCCATTGAAGAGCTGGAAATAAGCAGCCTAGAAGACCCATCACAGCGCTTACCCACACTCTCCACCAGCACAGAGACACACCCCTCAGTGGGACCTAGATCTAGAGCAGGCTCAGGTTCACAATCTCGTGGCCACCACGTGGACACGTGTTTGCAGCAGAATGAGGCAGGTTTGGCTGAGCTCCCTGGCACTTCCAGGACTGCTGGGGAAGAGGCATCTGTGAGGTCCAAGTCAGATGATGAGCCTTTGGATTCAGCCTTCCAACTCATCCTGGAGAGTCAGCAGAAGGCAGGGGAACATCGTGCAGAGCTGTTGGAAGCCCTCAACAGAGTGGCACATGGATCGGAGGAGTGTGTACCCATATGCACCCATACCTGATGAAGTGGCACCCATATGTGCATGCATGGCTGTCTCCACGGGAAGGATGATAGACTCCATGGAGACCCTGGTCCAGCAGAACGTGGCGGTGTGCATGGACCTGCACTCCATCGCAGTAGCCACGGGTGAGTTCCTGCAGTGGCAATGCGAGAGGGAAATGGGGCACCTCGACATCCCTCCAGGTGCTCCTTCCCCTCAAGGAGTCAGGCCGTGGACCTCGGGCACCTGAAAGGTGGAGAGGTGGTAGCTGGACACCCCTGTGTCATCTGTTCAGGAATCTCAGAGGCTGTCCATTCCTTTTAAGTCCCCTTTGCCTGTGACTCCCTCAACCTCATTGGCTGGCCCACAGGAAGACAGCCAAAGCAAGTCGGGGCCTTCAAGGCCTCGTCTCTCCAGAGGATACACACCGAAGTCATCAGTGGCAACAGGGCCAACCATTGCACAGGTTGTCTCCACCCCTGCTGCGGATGTCAGGGCAGCACCTAGAAGAAGGGTTAAGCCTAGAAAAGCTAAGAAATTCTGATCACAAGTGGTTGCATGGGATAATACATTTTGTCACTTTATAATCTGAAAATATATTCATTTTTACTGAATAATGTTTAACGTTGTCTTTCAGCTTCATTGACAGGCTTCGCGAGTCCTCCCACTGCAGCACCCCACCCCCCACTAGCAGCCGGACCATGAGTGATTCTGGAGGGTGAAGTGTGTATGTGGCAGGGCCTTTCGGAGCCTCGTGCAAGCACTCTCCCATGCACATGGAGCCTTCATCCATCACACTCATCTTATTGTCCCGAACATTTTCAATGCTGTCTGCTGGGGATTTCTTTTAGTTGTCCATCTGAGCCTAAGTGCATCTCCACCCACCCACTGATCACACTCCCATGCAGCACCTGTTCCTGCCCAACATGAGGCTTCGCTCACTTTCAATTTCGAAAACCATGGTTGTAGTGAAGTTTTGGATCAGCTGCCCTGTCTTTATCCCCCCCCAGTCACCCATGTCCTTTCCCCCATCACTGCAGCCCCGCCTCCCACAGCATCACCTTCCACATCCTCACCATCACCTACCAACCCGAACCTGTCATTTCAGGATGTCCAGGTGAATGTGCACATTCCCTACCTTCTTGAGAATCCCACCTCCATCCGCATTGACCTCCCCGACCTCCTCCTTCCCACCCCTAGGGTGATGTCTGCCTCTGAGTTCCCACCAACCACCCTCACCGTCCCTTCCACTGATACCGATGCACCCTCATCCTCCCACCCTACCAGCTCACTCTGCCCTCTCTCATACTCACCATTCCCTCATACAATGCCCACCTTCAGTTCGCTTCCCAGGAGTCAGTCATTGATTCCACAGATCCCTCCCTTACACCTTCATCTGGACATCCCCCCATCTCTTATTCCCTCCTCCACCTTTACTCCCTTCTCCCCCCGGACACCGTCCCCACTCCGATCTCCCTCCTCCCCCCAGATGCTTTCCTCCCTCCAAACTGCCCCCCTTACACCTTCCTTCCCCCTTACGCCTACCTCCCCACTTACTGCATTCTCCTCCGTTATACCCTACCCCCTATACTCCCTCCTCCCCCCCCTCCCAACCTCATCCCCGACAACACCTTTGTTCCCCTCTCCGAACCTCACCCCTACCATACCCCCCACCCCAACCCCAGTACACCTTCCCCTCCCAGGTACTCCAAGACCTTCCTCTCCACCCCCTTCGCCGATCATCTGTAGCAGCCCATGGACAAGTCCGTGATGACTGAGACGTCAGTGGAGACTTCCCACCTATTGAGAGCTGCTTTGCGGTGGAGCCATGTCCATGAGAACCCACTCAGCCTGCAATGCACTTTTTCCTCCAGTAGCTGTAGGGCTCCAGCATTTTCTTCTCCTCGGACGGCCGTGATCTGAGCAAGGCCCTAACGGTGAGTCCCGACTTCTGTACGTCTCGCTAGTCCAGGCGTGTTCTGGGCCGGCGTGTTTTACCGCCAGCGTAACAGTAAATCAGGCATGGGGGGCAATTCCGGTTGGGCCTTACTTTTGAGTTCACGCTGGCCTCCAGTGGGATTGGCGTTCCGCCATGGCGGACACTGTCGGTTGATCCCGCTGTGCTTACAAGCCGGCATGAAACCAATTTCTGCCTCTCCCCCCACCCCCACCTGCCATGACGCCCGCCACCAATGGGACTGCATGATTCCGCCCTTTCTATCCATCTCACAACTTGCTCTCCTACCTCTCTTCTTATAGTTAGCAAATTTAGCTACAATACAGTCTATCCCTTCAACCAAGTCATTAAAATAGACCATAAATAGTTGAGGCCCCAGCATTGATCCCTGTGGAACTCCACTAGTTACAGTTTGCCAACCTGAAAATGACCCATTTATTCCGACTCTCTGTTTCCTGTTGGTTAGCCACTCCTCTATCCATGCCAATATATCATCCCCATTACCATGAGTTCTTATCTTTTGCAGTAACCCTTATGTGGCACCTTATCAAATGCTTTTTGGAAATCTACCCTTCCCCCTCACATACCCACCTGCCACCCTAACCCCTCACATATCCACCTGCCACCCTATTTCCTCACCAACCCATCTGCCAACCTACCCTCCTCATCCACTTACCTTACACATTCATCTTCTCTCCGTAGCTTCTCAAAGTAGCTTTGGGGTATTTGAACTCTTTACTTACTGGAATACGGCAGCTGGTGCCATGAAAAGGGGGCGTAGCTTCTACAATGATTCTCTCTGCTGCTTGCTGCGAGGATTGCTGCATTGCCTGAGCTTGGAAAGATCCTCTATTGGAAGACAGGCCCAAAAAATCATAGGAAAGGGAGTATGTCACCTTTTGTCTAATCTGGGTCAGAAATAGGGATTCCAACCCAGATTGGAAGCTCTGGCCCAATCAACTGGAAGATCTTTCTATCTCAGTATCTAACTGTTTCTTAAATGGGTTCAGTGTCCTGCCTCAATCACCATCTTGGCTGTCTGTTCTAGCTATTGATCTCCATCTGTGTAAAGAAAGGCTTCCAAATATCTGTCTTGAATGTGTCTTTCACAACTTCTCACTTTGCTGCCTCAGCACATCTGAAGACACTATTTTGGGTTTTGCCTTCTCTATCATGTTAAGTACCTTCCAGACCTCTATAAGATCCTATTTGAGACCCCTCTTGTCCACGCTGAAGAGCCTTAGCTTATCAATTATTCTTCATAGCTCTTCTAACTCACTGGCACAAGAGACAGGGCCAGTAGCAATGTGGATACCAAATTGGATGAGGGGTAGGAAACAGAGAGTAATGGTTAATGGGAATTTTTCAGGCCGGAAGAAGGTTTGTAATGGAATTCACCAGGGAGAGAGTGCAGAGGAGGTTTATGAGAATGGTTCCAGGGATGAGACACTTCACTTATGAGGAGAGGTTGGAGGAGTTGGGCCAGTTTTCCTTGGAGAGGGGAAGGCCAAGAGGAGACTTGATAGAAGTTTTCAAAATCATGAGGGGTCTGGACAGAGTAGATAGGGAGAAACTGTTCCCGCTTGTAAATGGATCGAGAGCCAGAGGGCACAGTGTTAGTGTTTTGCAAAAAAAGCAAATACGAGGCGAGAAAAAGCTTTTTCACACAGTGAGTAGTTATGGTTTGGAACGCACTGCCTGGAAGTGCGGTGGAGGCAGGTTCAAGTGAGGCATTCAAGAGGGTGTTGGATGATTATCTAAATAGAAACAATGTGCAGGGTTACAGGGAAAAGGCAGGAGATTGGCACTAAGTTAAAATGCTCAGAAAGCTGCTGCAGACATGATGGGCTGAGTGGCCTCCTTCTACACCGTAAAAATTCTGTGATTCTGTGTGATCAGCCTCATGAACCACATCTAGACATTATCACATGATGGTCATATTAATGTAGTATTCCAGGTGCAGCCTGACTAAGAAACTACATCTGATTTACTTGATTAGCTCAATTCTGAATATCTCATCCCTGACAGAATTTGCAATCGCAACTGGGCAATCTTAAGTAACGTCTAGGCGAGAATAGGAAATAGAATTTCATCAAGTTACTAGTATCATCACGCAGTCAGACAATCGAAACTGAATTAAGGAACTACTAAATTTTGAAAAAGTTTATTAATGAAACAAAGAAAGAATAAATTTTTAAAAAAACAGACCCTCTCCACCCTCTGGGTGAAAAATATTCTTATAAACTCCTCTGTAATCCTTCTATCAATTACTTTAAATCAATGCTTGGTTATTGCTCTCTCCATTAAGGGAAATACGTCACTCCTAGCCACTTCATCTAAGCCCGCCATAATTTTATACACTTCAATTAAATCTCCCTTTGCCTCCTCCGTTATAAAGAAAAAAACTGCAGCCTATCCAATTTTTCCTCAGAGCTAAAATTACATGACACAGTGTTCTAAGCAACATTTTCCTGGGGTATTGACCATGCATTTACACTAATACATATCAATGAAGCAATTTTGCTTAAATTAAATCTGGATTTAGGGCTTGGGGTTAGCATTCATACAGATGCTATCATTATAATGTTAGTGGCTGGGTGAAGTCCATGAATGAGCTGAATCTGTGGAGCAAATTGAAACATAGGCCAGAAATTTACATCCTGTGGGCGGGCGGGGCAGGCCCCCGACCTGAATGTGAGTAAAATCACGTGAGAATACGTCGGACGAGCGTCCCGACGTCATCACGCACTCTCGTGACATTTTGCTCGGCGGGCTCGTGCATAAGTCGGAAGAGTGCCCGTCGACAATTAAGCGGGCAATTAAGCTCATTAACGGCCCAATTGTAAGTGATTTTTTTTGTGGCCCGTCCAACCCTACAACTGGCGGACGGGCCAATCGACCAAGCAGCCTTTACATTTTTGGTGGAACCTCATCCAAGGGCATGATGAAATCTCTGTTAGGATTTAATATAAAAAGAAATATCTGGGAACTATTTTTTTATGAGGTATGCTTTCAGGTGCTTGATTGCGCTGCATGGACATTTTTTTGCAGCATTTTTGTGCTTTCTTTTATTACTTGGAAGTCTGTAGCTCCCTGAGGCACCTGTCTACTTTCAGGGAGCTCACTGGAAGCGCTCACCAGCACCCGCGGTGACGTCAGCGCCCGCCCTCTTCCTGCCCCCACCGGCAGCGCTGAGCCTTTCTCCGGGTGTGTTTCACGCTGGCCAACCGCTAATTGGCCACCCAGTGTGAAATCAGGGTCAAGGGCTAATCGTGATTGGGGGACGGTTTCCTGTCTGCTCCCGGGCCCGCCAATCGTGTGTGCCCGATGAGCGCAAAATTCAGGCCATGGAAACATAGAACACTTGCAGCACAGAAGGAAACATCATCTGGCCAAAAATAAAGTTACCCAACTGAATCCCACTTTCCAGCTCGTTGCCTGTAATTCTGTGTGTTACAACATTTCAATTGAATATCCAAGTATTTTTTAAATATGATGAGGTTTCCTGCCTCTGCCACCCTTTCAGGCAGTGAGTTCCAGACCCTCACCACCCTCTGGGTGAAAAATATTCTTATAAACTCCTCTGTAATCCTTCTATCAATTACTTTAAATCAATGCTTGGTTATTGCTCTCTCCATTAAGGGAAATGCATTACTCCTACCCACTTTATCTAAGCCCCCCATAATTTTATACATTTCAATTAAATCTCCCTGTGCCTCTGCCGTTCCAAAGAAAACAACTGCAGCCTATCCAATCTTTTCTCAGAGCTAAAATTACATGACTGGTGGAAGTGCTGACTGACCACCAAGCTGGCTGTCAGCTGTGGCTCAACTGGGTAGCACTCTTGCCTCTGAATTGCAAGGTTCTGGGTTCAGGCCTGCTTCAGCCACAGAGTGAGGGCTGGTGCTCCTATGCAGAACTGAGGGAGCATTGCATCTTTTGAATGAGACATTAAACCGAGGCTCCATCTGCCTGCTCAAGTGTAAAAGATCCCATGGCACTGGTTTGAAGAAGAGCAGCGGAGATATCCCTGGTGTTCTGGCCAATATTTATCCCTCAGTCACCATCAAGAAACAGATTATCTGGTCATTATCATATTGCTGTTTGTGGGAGTGCGAATTAGCTGTTGCATTTCCTGCATTACAACGGTGACCACACTTCAAAAAGTACTTCATTGACTGTAAAGTGCTTTGAGATATTCTGTAGTGCTACATAAATGCATGTCTGTCTTTTTTTCTTTCTTCCTTTGGTATTTGTCCTGATTTTTGGGTAGACCTCCATCCTGGGGGCCAGAAATCCCCATTGAAACAAGTAGGAGCTCATACACATTGCAAATCAGGAAATGATGTGGTTAGAATCCACCACCATTTTCATTGTAGCCTGCCTGACTGCGGCCTGTTCCCACTAAGAGTGATACAAGTTGGTAGATGGCCATTTCCAGATAAAATGAAAGGGATTCTCAGCTGAAAAGCTGGCTGAAGCTTTGGCAGAGATTTTATCCTGTTGTGCATGTGCCCTGATGTAATAAATTGCTGCTGGTTTTCATTCCCGTTGCTAGTAGCCATCTCTTTTATTTACAGGACAAGCATGACACGGCAAGATGCAGAACAATAATTCCTCAGGTCCAATACAGCATTGTCTCATTTGTGTAATTGCTTCTGCAATATACATTAGTATCCTTAAGGCCTCTTTGCATGAGACTGCCAACCCGCATCAATACTATCAATGCACTATCAGGCTATGTCTGCTGGGACAAAAACAGAATTACCTGGAAAAACTCAGCAGGTCTGGCAGCATCGGCGGAGAAGAAATCAGTTAACGTTTCGAGCCTTCATGGCCCTTCGGCAGAACTGGAGCATAGTTAGAAGAAGGGAGAAATATAAATTGGTTTAAGGTGGGTGGGTCGGGGGGGGGGGGGGGGGGTGGGAGGGGTGGAGAGACACATTGAGGGTGTGGTGTGGTGATTGTGGAGATGAGCAGATAATCAAAACATGTCACAGACAAAAGGGTCAAAGAGGTGTTGAAGGTGGTGGTATTTGTCTGAGAAAAGTGCTAATTAAGAATGGAAGACAGGATATTCAAAGTACAGCTCTAGTGGGGGTCTAGAGCTGTACTTTGAATATCCTGTCTTCCATTCTTAATTAGCACTTTTCTCAGACAAATACCACCACCTTCAACACCTCTTTGACCCTTTTGTCTGTGACATCTTTTGATTATCTGCTCATCTCCACAATCACCACACCACACCCTCAATGTGTCTCTCCCCCCCACCACCACCCCCCCCCCCCACCCACCTTAAACCAATTTATATTTCTCCCTTCTTCTAACTATGCTCCAGTTCTGCCGAAGGGCCATGAAGGCTCGAAACGTTAACTGATTTCTTCTCCGCCGATGCTGCCAGACCTGCTGAGTTTTTCCAGGTAATTCTGTTTTTGTTTTGGACTTCCAGCATCCGCAGTAGCTTTTAGCTTTTTGTTTTTATCTTTATGTCTGCTGGGAAGTGGCTATCGACTGCCCAAATAGGATTCTATACCTATTAAAGTGAGACACCTCAGGTCTGAGAGTTGAAAGACCACCAGCAGGCCAATCCAGTGCTTTCATTTTTTCCCCTGTTATGGACAGGGGAGAGATGATAGGCATGATTCTCCTCCTTTATTCACCTATCCACTGACTGAAAACTGGGTTTTTTAAAAAAAAAAGTGTTTAACTCCTTTTAATTCAGTTTCACAGGAAAGGTTGTTTGCATCTTAATGACATTGCCAAGACTTTTCTAGACATGAAAATTTGCTCAGTGTTTTTACAGTTCCATGTGTTGGCAAGAAAAAAAAGTCACCTGACCTCTCAACTCCATTTTGTGTTACATGAAAGTTCCCATTTCAGATTTATACTTCATAAGTTCATATTTATAGTTCATAAGTATGTGTTGCATGCGAATGACACCCCAGAATCTGGAAATTTCATCAATGGTCTTCGTTCCTTACAATCCCAAGACAGTACATGTGTATGTATCTACATTATTAATGGAACTCTGCCCAACCATAATTCACTTTCTATGATCTTATTGATCTGTTAACTGAAGCCATTAATGTTTTCCAGTTCTTAGTTCATTATCTGAAGCCAATGATGAAGCTGAAGCAGTGTTGAAGTAATTAATCTGTCTTACTTCTATAAAGTACAACCTCACAAAAATTACTAATATCAAATTTTAAAAAAATATTGTTTTCAGTCGCTGCTGTTTAGCCCCTGGACACTTTGGATCTGTTTCCAAGTGCACAGTTGTTCCAGATCCTTCCTATTTCTAATCCTGGGATTGAGAGAGAACATTTTATTGAGGAGTAGTAGAGATAAAGAGTGAGAGAAGTTGTGTGAGTGACAGTATCTCCCTCCCTCCCACCTTAACAGGGCTTCTCCATTTCTTCCTATGAACAGTGTGGCTGTGAAACTCAGCTCCTTGGTGCCTGTTCTTCAGTACTACAAGTGTCATTTTGTTTTCAAAATGGCATCGAGAACGTGCACGCCCATTTCTGGTTTTGGTGACAGGGGTTGGAAACACAAGGAATGACTGCTGGAAGTATGAACAAAAAGCTGATCATGACATCAATTTGACACCAGTGCTGCCATGTTGCAGCTCAACGGTTCTGCTAAGACCCTCTTTTAACCTCACATAGCTGAACATATATTCATCAGCATTTGGGACACGCTCTCTGGTGAGTACTGGAGAGCTGCTCCAAAATGGTAGAGACATTGGAACCATTGCTTCAGTACTCCTAACATCTGCTTGATAATGCTTTTTATGGCAGTGTGGCTCTCATTGTACGCATGCTGGCCATGTGTGGAGAGGCGTCATGAGCCTGGTGTAGGAAAGATGGTCTGGTTTGCTGTGTTGATTGCTGGAACATAAGAACATTAAGGAATAGAACAGCAGTAGGCCATTTATCGCTTTGAGCCTGCTCCACCATTCAATAAGATCATGGTGGATCTTCTACCTCAGCTCCACTTTCCCACAGTATCCTTCATTCCAAAAATCTATCAATCTCTGTCTTGATTACACTCAACAGCTGAGTCTCCACAGCTCCCTGTGGTAAAAAAAAATCCACAAAGATCCACAACCCATTGAGGAAGAAATTTCTCTTCATTTCAGCTTTGAATGGCCACCTTCTCAGACTGAAGATAAGACAGTGGTTATGTCATTGCACTATTTAATCCAGAGGCCTGGGCTAATGATTCAGTGATCTGAGTTCTAATCCCACCATGGTTGTTAGTTAATTTAAATTCAATTAATAAATAAATCTGGATTAAAAAGTTACTATCAGTAATGGTAACCATGTAACTACTGGATTGTCATAGATGCCCACCTGGCTCACTAATGCTCTTTAGGGCAGGAAATTTGTTCTCCTTACGTGCCTGGCCCAGATGCCTTCCACTGCCTCCTCTGCTTCTCCCTTCTATTGTAAGAGAGAGGGCAGAATGTCAGTGATTGTGTTGCAGGGCGGTTGGGTGATGTGTCTACCATAGGTCTATAGCTGGAGGTATGTGAAGACAGCGAGAGGTGGGTGTGAGGTTGTCAGCATTAGGTGTGTGGAGGTGAGGTGGAGTATTTGAATATTCGACTTGAGTCCTGAGAGCCAGGGAATGATCCTGATTAAGTGTTGGGGGTGTGGTGCATTGAGCAGGGTGAAATTTGAGGTAAAGATGCATTCACAGATGTGAGAGATTTTAAAAAAATTTCGAGCACTGCTGTTGTGTCCTTGGGGCTAGATTCTGGGAATTCACTTTCCAGCCTCCTGCTCCACTGTCTTTGCGGGACGATCTATGAGAATTTCCTGCCTGCCAGCAGGAATATTGCCTCTCTCCTGGACTCCACATTTATCACCAGTGCTTCCAGTGCAGTGTCACTGAACCTGAGAGCCCAGACCCTGGCCTGCTGAACCATTTTCCTGCACCTGCGGTCTTCCACTCTCATTACCAGTAGCCTTCAATTCAGCATTGCAGCTTCTCTTTAATAGGTAGTCTGCCTTTAAGGGGAGCTGGTTGGATCGCATGGCTCCCAAACAATGCTGCCTGCCACCCCCACCCTCCCTACCACTGAGTGCAGAGGCCACAGGCAGTGCTTAGGAGAGGAGTACAGCATTGGATCTGCTACAATTGTTCAGAGATGGCTACACAGGTCACACATGAATCACGACTTTTTCACTCAAAAGAACAGGGCTTACCAATTTCCAGTCAATGTACAACAATGAGATCACCTCTTATTCTTCTAAATTCTATGGAATATGAGACTAGTCCACTCAAATTCTCCTCACAGAGCAAATTCCTCATCCCAACAATCAATCTAGTGCACCTTTGTTTCATTGACAAAGGAAAGGAAATGAAATCTGTACATGGTATCCAGGTTTGGTCTCACCAAGGCTCAATACAATTGCAGTTAGGTGTCTCTATTCTTGTACTCCAATATCTTTGTAATAAAGGCTAACATACCACCTGCTTTCCTCATTGCTTGCTGTACCTGCACGTTGACTTTCTGTGATTTGTTCCTCTGAATGCCAACATTTTCCAGTCTCCCACCATTTAAAAAATATTCTACCTTTCCATTTTTCGTTTGGAAGTGGATGGTTTCACACTTACCGAGGTTATATTCCATTTGCCATGTTCCTGCCCACTCAATTAACCTGTCTATACCCCTCTGCAGCCTCTTTGCATCCTCCTCCCAGCTTATTCGTCGACCTAACTTTGTGTCATCAGCAAACCTGGATACGTGACACTCAATGCAGAATGAACACACCATGAATGCAGTCACAATATTCAGTGACTAATAACCTTTGTGATGGTGGTGCATCTCATTATTGTAATGCAGAGCCCGCAAAGCCGCTTGTGTGTAATCAGTGGCACCCTGCACCATGGGAAAGCCCACTATCCTGGCAAAGCGTGCTCTCTCTCTTCCAAGGGAAGACGATGAAGTCCTCTCTCATTGCATGAAGAACCTCTGACATTTCATTGCTACAGCACTGGACAGTGAACCAGGAGATGTTAGATAGGTCACCTGTTCCAGCCTGGAAAGATCCAGACGTGAAGAAATTCAGGACCTAGGTCGCCTTGACAGTCACTAGCAGTGCTTCCCTCATCCTGCTTTGAGGCAAAAGATCAGGTTCCAAGATGTGCCAGAGTTCTGTGAGTATCTCCATCATGAATTGCAAAAGCCAAATACACTGTTCCTGGTTTAGGTGGAAGTAAGAAAAATGCTGCTGGAAGATCCTAGCTGGATAAGACCTCCTGCTGAGAGCCCTTTCCCCCCCACCCCCCAAACACTCCTCCTTCCTTTGTGAGCCCCTTCCTCATTATTTCCTCTGCACATTTCCCTTTTATGCTGTAGCCAAAGCTGGACTCTTACTATGGCACACATGACTGCAGCAAGTGGTGTGCTCAGGGGCCTTGCAATCACAACTGCTGCCTTCCTCACAAGCAGCACCACTCAGTACAGATTTCACCAACTGTCAGCAACTCTTCTGCCTAGGATTCCCACAAAATCAAACAAAGTGAGCGGAAAGTAGTCAGCAACTAATCTTCAAATTGCTTTTGTCATTCTTTCATGGAGCATGGGTGTCATTGGCAAGGCCTAGCATTTGTTGCCTATCCATACTTTCCCTTGAATTGAGTGGCTGCCATTTCAGAATCAACCATAAGTCACATGTAGGCCAGACCAGGTAAGGATGGTACATTTCCCTTCCCTAAAGGGTATTAGTGAACCAGATGGGTTTTTGCAACAGTCAACAATAGTTTCATTGTCACCATTACTGCTTTCAGTTTCAGATTTATTTATTCAATTATACCAAGCCACTCTGGCAGGATTTGAACCCGTGTCCCCAGAGCATTAGGATGGGTCTCTAGATTACTAGTCCAGTGACATTACCACTATGCCATCACCTCCCCCATATTGTTGATGATCTCTTTAAATAGCACAGGTGTGGGGTCCCTCATGCTGCTGAATGCTTGTTCAGCTGTGTGTGTTTAAGACAGGATGTTAACCAGTATGGTGAGCTCCAAAATGACAGCACCGGTGTCAAATCAGCTTTAAGATATTGACTGATGCCACATTCTTCAAGTTCATTATACTTCCGGAGCATGCTCATAATGCCATGCTAACGCCCTTACTGAGATGGTATTTGACGTAGGCCATGCGAGAAATGAGGGTGAATGGTGCATAGTTGGTACTAAAATGGCACCTGTAGCACCAAAACTGCATGAACCGAATTTTGCAGCCAAAATTTTTATATTTTGATGTCAATAGCAAACGATGCAATTTTGAAATACCAATGAACAATCAGCGCAGCATGTATTCTCCTTACATTATTATTTGATGTTGAGTGAGTTAACCATGGCCCGGGTGGCAACAGACTGCTTCAAAAAACTTTTAACAGTGCCTCTTAATTGATTTTTGTGGGGCCAGGAGGAGCATGAATGCTGAGAGCTGTGGAGGGGGAAGGCAGTTGGGATTTCCTGCCTTCTCCAATTGGCAAGATGTTTGCAGTGCAAAAGCAGCACCCCTCTTGAATTCAAGTTTGGTGCTAGCATGCAAATGATTTGGGCCTCTGACCATTTCCATCAGATGCACGGCAGGCATGCTCTCACTTTGTCCCACACAATGGAAGTTGACACATCAAAACTGGTCTCAGCAACTCTATAAAGTTTAGATAAGGCACAATTTTTCAGTTCTGCCTTTAGACCAGCTCCCTACACAGAGTCAAAGCTGTACAGTGAACTGTAAATAATTAGGAAAATGAGCTGACACTGGAAAAGTGCACCGCCAGTTCACTGTAGCATATGGGTGGCTTTGCAACAGAATCTAATCATTCCTGAGTGGACTGTGCCAAGTCTGAAGAACTGCTATTCTAAATTGATACCACATGTTATGTCTGCATTACATGTTTACAGATAATCTAGTTTAACTTTTCTATAAACAATCCTGCAAAAAAAGAGATAATTTCTTTTCAGGCAACATCTAAGTATCAACTACTCAGGGCAGAGAGGAATGGGAGCAAGACTCTGACACACTTCTTAAGATGTTGGAAGGTATTGATTGTCAGTTTGTTTTGTAATCTGTAGAGAAGAACAAGGGGATATAGCAGCAATTATTCCCTCAGCAAAAAGATATACAGTGGAACCTGCCCCCTAGTGAGTTAATGTAATAATGACAAACCCATTTAAAATTTGTTTAGTTGTGCTTTGTTGCTGTGGCGTGTATGAAAACCACAGACAATGCATCTACTTCATAAGATAAAGACTAAGGGCAGAATTGTCCCAGATTTGCACTAAGTAGGGCAGGAAAAAAGATATTTTACCTGCTGGCCGCAATGGCAGATTTTCGCGCCGTATCGTTCCCATCCCGCCTCATTAATTATGCATTCCCAGGAAACATGCCGGGTCGCTGGCGGGGCAGCCTCTGATTTGCCCGCCCTGCCGTCACCTCAGGCCTTCAATAAACCAGTTGCCATATTTAAAGGCCACCTCTGCACTCTTCAAAGAATAGGAAGCTGCTGCAAAGTCATGGCTACCAAAGGGAGGAAACATGCTGCCTCCAGATTTAGCGATGCTTCCCTCGAGTGTCTACTGGACACAGTGGAGGCCCGCTGCAAAATCCTCTAGCCCCACTCTGGGTGAAGGCCAGCAAGCAAGGTCACCGATCCTGCATGGGAGGTGGTGGCAGTGGTGGTCAGCGCCAATGCCCTGCAAAAGAGGACAGCCACCCAGTGCAGGAAGAGGATGAATGATCTCCTCCGTTCCGCCAGGGTAAGTCACTTTTCTCATCACTCTCAACTCACACAATCACAAACCCATCACATATCCATAGGGATCTCATTCACTGCCAGTTCAAGGGACATCACCATCCACTTATGCCTAGTACAAAAGAAAATGGTTGTGGTTGTTGGAGGTCAGTCATTTCAGCTACAGGACATCACTGCAGGAGTTCCTCAGGTTAGAGTCGTAGGTCCAACCATCTTCAGCTGCTTCATCAATTACCTTCTTTCCATCATAAGGTCAGAAGTGGGGATGTTCGCTGATGATTGCAAAATGATCATTGCCATCCACGACTCCTCAGATATTGAAGCAGTCCATGTCCAAATGCAGCAAGACCTGGACAATATCAAGGCTTGGGCTGACAAGTGACAAGTAACATTCGCACCACACAGGTGTCAGGCAATGACCATCTCCAGCAAGAGAGAACCCAGTCATCACCCCTTGATATTCAATGGCATTAACATCACTGAATCCCCCACTATCAACATCCTGGGGGTTACCATTGACTAGAAGCTGAACTGGACTAGCCATATAAATGCAGTGGTTACAAGAGCAGGTCAGAGGCTAGGGATCTTGTGATGAGTAATCCACCTCCTGACTCCTCAAAGCCTGTCCACCATTTACAAGGCACAAGTCAGGAGTGTGATGGAATGCTCCCCACTTGCCTGGATGAGTGCAGCTCCTACAATACTCAAGCAGCTTAACACCATCCAGGACAAAGCAGCCCACTTGATTGGCATCATGTCCACAAACATTCACTCCCTTCCAACTGACACAGTAGCAGCAGTGTGTACCATCTACAAGATGCACTGCAGGAATTCACCAAGGCTCCTTTGACAGCACCTTCCAAATCTATGACCACAACCATCTAGAAGGACAAGGGCAGCAGATAGGTGGGAACACCATCACCTGGAAATTCCCCTCCAAGTCACTCACCATCCTGACTTGGAAATATATCACCGTTCCTTCACTGTCGCTGGGTCAAAATCCTGGAATTCCCTTCCTAACAGCACTTTGGGAGTACCTACGCCACATGGACTGCAGCAGTTCAAGAAGGCAGCTCACCACCACCTTCTCAAGGGCAACTAGGGATGGGCAATAAATGCTGGGTCAGCCAGCAAAGCCCACATCCCATGAATGAATAAAAAATAACCTCTCTCACACATACCTTCATTTGCCCTACATGTGTCCGATGTCAGTGTGGACCTGAAGAGTCCTTTTTTTTGTCTGCACTTGGGTGCTGTGTTTGGCTGCAGTAAAGAGCTTCAGTTGGAGGTTGGTGACTGAGGGAGTTTAAGTGTTAAATTATATATAAAGTCTAGTCTTTCTTTAATTTAGCAATTAACTGAAAGTTGCTGTTAGGGTTGGAAGAAGGTCAGTTTTAGACCACAGAGGGGAGGCCAGTGAGAGCACTATAAAAGGGCACGATAAACAGAGGGCGAGACCGGAGAGGGGAGGCCAGCGAGAGCGGTATAAAAGGGCACGATAAATAGGCTGAGACCGGAGAGGAGAGGTGTACCCTCTCAGGCAGTGGAGTTTGAAGTTATGTCACGATTCAAAAAGTGATGCAACGCAGGAAGGCAGCTGATTGCTAAGTAGGGTCAGGTGAGTACTTCTACTTCTACTTTTTCTGCTAATTAAACTGCTGCAGTCCATTAGCTTAAGCAAAATAAGGTGAGGACTTTGGACTGTAGTGAGAGTGTTTGGAGTAAGACCCCTACCGTAGTTAGTATTTAAAGGGAATAACTAATGAGCTTAATCTAAAGGGAAGTCATGGCAGCAGAGCTCACACCCGTGATATGCTCCTCCTGCGCTATGTGTGAAGCCATGGACACTTCTAGTGCCCCTGGTGACCATGTGTGCAAGAAGTGTGTCCAGTTGCAGCTACTAGCTCACCATATTTCAGAGCTGGAGCTGCAGGTGGATTCACTGTGGAACATCCACGATGTTGAGATTGTTGTGGACAGAATGTTCAGTGAGGTGGTCACACCGCAGGTAAAGACTGAAAGGGGAGAATGGGATTGGGTGACCACCAGGCAGTGTAGAAGAAGGCAGATAGTGCAGGAGACCCCTGTGGCCATCCCCCTCTCTAACAGACATATCGTCTTGAATGCTGTTGGGGGGAAACGACTTCTCAGGGGGAAGCAGCAGGAGCCAAGTCCATCGCATCACAGGTGGCTCTGCTGCACAAGAGGGGAGGAAGAAGAGTGGCAGGGTTTTAGTGATAGGGGATTCAATAGTAAGGGGAACAGACAGGTGTCTCTGAAGCTGCAAAAGAGACTCCAGGATGGTATGTTGCCTCCCTGATGCCAGGGTCAAGGATGTCTCAGAGGGCATTCTGAAGGGGGAGGGCAAACAGCTAGTGGT
This sequence comes from Cetorhinus maximus, assembly GCF_964194155.1. NCBI lineage: Eukaryota > Metazoa > Chordata > Chondrichthyes > Lamniformes > Cetorhinidae > Cetorhinus > Cetorhinus maximus. Next base: position 123,061,635 of record NC_135881.1, on the reverse strand, counting down.
TGTGGTACATATTGGTACCAATGACATAGGTAAAAAAAAAAGGGATGAGGTCCTACAAGCTGAATATAGGGAGTTAGGACATAAATTAATAAGTGGGACCTCAAAGGTAGTAATCTCAGGATTACTAACAGTGCCACATGCGAGCGAGAGTAGAAATAACAGGATATATTGGATGAATATGTGGCTGAAGAAATGGTGTAGAGGGGAGGGATTCAGATTCCTGGGACATTGGGATTGGTTTTGGGGAAGGTGGGACCAGTACAAACATGACGGGTTGCATCTGAGCAGGACCGGGACTAATGTCCTCAGGGCAACGGTATGCTGCTTGTGCTGTCAGGGAGGGTTTCAACTAGAATGGCAGGGGGATGGGAACCAGAGCAGGGAGACAGGGGAGGGGGAAACATGGATAGAAACGAAAGACAGAAAAGTAAGAAGCAAAGGTGGAAGGCAGAAAAAACAAGGGCGAGAAACAAATGGGGTCATAGTGCAAAATAAAGCTAAGATGACTAACAAGGTTAAAAAAACAAGTCTAAAGGCATTATATCTTAATGCACGGAGCATTTGCTAAGGTAGATGAATTAACAGCGCAAATAGATATAAATGGTTATGATATAGTTGCAATTATGGAGAAATGGCTGCAGGGTGACCAAGGGTGGGAACTTAATATCTAGGAGTATTCAACATTCAGGAAGGACAGACAATTCGGGAAAGGAGGTGGGGTAGCACTGTTAGTAAAGGAGGAAATCAATGCAATAGTGAGGAAGGATATTGGCTAGGAAAATCATAAATGTAGAATCTGTATGGGTGGAGATAAGAAACACCAAGGGGCAGAAAACATTGGTGGGGGTTGTCTATAGGCCTCCAAATAGTCATGGAGATGCAAGGGAAGGCATTAAACAGGAAATTAGAGACGCATGCAATAAGGGTACAATAAGGGACCAATATGTTGAGGGACCAACTAGAGAGCAGGCTATCCTAGACTGGGTATTGTGCAATGAGAAAGGATTAATTAACAATCTTGTTGTGCAGGGTCCCTTGGGGAAGACTGACCATAAAATGATAGAATTGTGCATTAAGATGGAGAGTGAAGAAGTTGAATCCGAAACTAGGGTCCCAAATCTAAATAAAGGGAACTGTAAGGGTATGAGGCATGAGTTGGCAATGATGGATTGGGAAACCTTACTAAAAGGGTTGATGGTGGATAGGCAATGGCTAATATTTAAGGAACGTATGCATGAATTACAACAACTATTCATTCCTGCCTGTCGCAAAAATTAAACAAGGAAAGGTGGCTCAACCATGGATTACAAAAGAAATTAGGGATAGTATTAGATCCAAAGAGGAGACATATAAAATTGCCAGAAAAAGCAGCAAGCCTGAGGATTGGGAGCAGTTTAGAATTCAGCAAAAGTGGACAAAAAGATTGGTCAAGAAGGGGAAAATGGAGTATGAGCGTAAACTTGCAGGAAACATAAAAATTGACTGTAAAAACTACTATAAATATGTGAAGAGAAAAAGATTAGCAAAGACAAATGTAGGTCCCTTACAGTCAGAAATGGGGGAAATTATAATGGGGAACAAAGAAGCGGCAGAAGAATTGAACACGTATTTTGGTTCTGTCTTCACAAAAGAGGACACAAATAATTTCCCAGAAATGTTAGGGAACCAAGGGTCTAGTGAGAGGGAGGAATTGAAGAAAATCAGTATTAGTAAAAAAAATGGTGCTAGAGAAACGAATGGGGTTAAAGGCTGAAAAATCCTCAGGGCCTGATAATCTATACCTCAGAGTACTAAAGGAAGTGGCCCTGGAAATATTGGATGCATTGGTGGTCATCTTCCAAAATTCTATAGACACTGGAGCAGTTCCTACAGATTGGAGGGTGGCAAATGTAATCCCACTATTTAAAAAGGAGGCAGAATTACAGACCAGTTAGCCTATCATCAGCAGTGGGGAAAATGCTAGAGCCTATTATAAAAGATGTGGTAACAAAACACTTGGAAAGTATTAACGGGATAAGACAAAGTCAGCATGGGTTTGTGAAAGGGAAATCATGCTTAACTAATCTACTGGGGTTTTTTGAGGATGTAACTAGTAGAATAGATAAGGGAGAACCAGTGGATGTGGTATATTTGGATTTCAAGGCAGCTTTTGATAAGCTCCCACATAAGAGGCTAGTGGGCAAAATTAAAGCACATGGGATCAGGGGTAACATACTGGCATGGATTTAGAATTGGTTGACAGACTGGAAATAGAGAGTGGGAATAAATGGGTCTTTTTCCGGATGGCAGGCAGTGACTAGTGGAGTACTGCAGGGATCAGTGCTTGGGCCCCAGCTAATCACGATATATATAAATGACTTGGATGAGGAAACGAAATGCAATATTTACAAGTTTGCTGACGACACAAAACTGGGCAGTTTTGAGAGTTGTGAGGAAGATGCAAGGAAGCTTCAGGGCGACTTAGACAAGTTGTGTGTGTGGGCAAACACAAGGCAGATGTAGTATAATGTGGATAAGTGTGAAGTTATATGCTTCAGTGTGAAAAGCGGAAAGGCAGAGTATTATTTAAATGGTGATATATTGGGAAATGTGGATGTACAAAGGGATCGGGGTGTACTTGTACACCAGTCAATGAAAGTAAACAGGCAAGTGCAGCAAGCAATTAGGAAGGGGTATGGTATGTTGGCCTTCATTGCAAGAGGATTTCAGTAGATGCAGGGAGGATGTTTCTCCTGGTTGGGGAGTCTAGAACCAGGGGCCACAGTCTCAGGATACGGGGCAGACTATTTAGGACCGAGATGAGGAAAAATTTCTTTACTCAGAGGGTGACCAACCTGTGGAATTCTCTACCACAGAAGGCTGTGGAAGCCGGGTCACTGAGTATATTCAAGAAAGAAATTGATAATTTTTTGGACATTAGGGACATCAAGGGATATGGAGAGAAAGCGGGAATATGGGCGTTGAGATAGAGGATCAGCCATGATCATATTGACCGGCGCAGCAGGCTTGAATGGCCGAATGGTCTACTCCTCTTTCTAGTTTCTATGTTTCTATGGTTCAGCTTGCAAAGGATGCCATAGGATTAGGGACAGTTAAAGTTTCCCCACTGCATCTCCATGATATGACCCTGTTCACAGAGCGCAAGCAATCTGCCATCAGCCAGATAGGAGTCAGCCATTCATATAACCTATGTGAGGATCTATGGGGTGTCCCCACTGCATGTCATTATCATCCTTCTGGAATGTGGAGACCACAGACATCCACTGTATCTCCAGACAGGAGCCTTATCACAGAGGTATCTATGGAGTGTCCTCACTGCATGTCATCATCATCCTCCACAAATCTAGCAGCTATGACGGCTTCCCGAGCGCGCCTTCCTCATCTGGCCAGTGCAATAGCCTCATCGCTGTTTTCCTCGCCTTCAAGGACCTCCTCACCCTCATCCCCAATGACATCCTCCTCATCAAAGGAGACATGCAGCTCGTCCATTGCCTCCTCAGCTAGCTCCTCTCCACCTATTGGTTACTACAGGTCATGTGATTATGTTCCTCCCCCTTTAACTCGTCTATATATATTATAATTTACAAGTATATTTTTTCATGACAACATAATACTTAAACTGGGTATGGAATTTACAAGTTCAGTCTTTCAGGTGGTTTCCTGGTACGTGTGGAACGTTGCAGCTCCACAACTTCAGATGCTTTTTCAGGAACCTCCTTTTCCGGAGTTGCCTGAACATCAGGTGCTTCGGTTGGCACTTGCAGTTCTTCATCCTCACCTCTTACAGGAACATCTGACATGTCAGTCCTGGGTTGAGTATCCTCAATAGGAAACGCAGACCCAGTCATGATCACTGGTGGAACCATATCTTGACGATTTGTCTCTCTCTTCCTTAAATGGCCCACATGTTTATGGATGATCTGGCCTTCCACCTCCACGTGGTAAGGCAGTGGTCCAGTCATCTCACTTATTTCACCCGGTAACCACTTTGGTCCTTCCACAAAACTTTTCACTTATAACGGCTCTCCCACGGTAAATTTCCCCTTGCGGCTATGCCAGTCATGTTTGGTTTTCTGGCTTTCCGGACTCCTCTCCACTTTCCCCTCTAAATTCGGCATTATTAAACTCAATCTCGTCCTGAGACAGCGTTTCAACAATAACTCCGCAGGTGTGACACCTGTTGTTGTGTGAGGGGTGGTCCTGTAATGAAAAAGAAAGCGTTCCAGCTTGGTTGCCAAGGAATCGCCAGTTAACTTTTTCATACCTGCCTTGAAAGTTTGAACCTCCCTTTCAGCCAGTCCATTTGAGGAAGGTTGCATGGTGCAGTCTTCACGAGTGATTCCGTTGAGACTGATAAACCGTTGAAACTCAGCACTCGTAAATGCCATGCCGTTATCTGAAACAACTACTTCTGGTAGCCCATGAATGGCAAAACTCTGACGTAGTTTCTCAATTGTAGCGGCCGATGTTGGTGACTTCACCTCATATACATCCAACCATTTTGAATGGGGATCGACAATGAGCAGAAACATTGTTCCCAGGAAAGACCCAACATAGTCAATGTGTGACTGCACCCAGGGTCTACCTGGCCACTCCCATGGGTGTAATGGAGCTGTCACTGGCAACTTGTGCAGGTGCTGACATTGCACACAGCGCTTTACTAAACTCTATTTCGCCATCCATCCCAGGCCACCATAGATAGCTGCATGCTATGGTTTTCATTCAGGAAATTCCTGGATGGGCACTGTGTAGTTTAATTAAAAGTGGCTCTCTTCCCTCTGGAGGAACTATCACTCTCCACAATAAGATGCCATCCTGGCTGGTTATTTCATGTCTGCTGTTGAAGTACGGTTTCATTTAATCAGATATGGGCTCCAACCATGTAGCACTTGTTCTCGTACCTGAGATAGGACTGGGTCCCAACTTATCTTGTCTGTGATCTGTTGAGCACATACCAGTGAGGAATCTAAGAAATTTAACAGTAAAACAAGTTCCTGTGGAACTGGGACGTGCTCATCATTTTCTTGTAAAGGCAAATGACTAATGGCATCAGCGTTTGCGATTTGATTGCCAGGCCTATGTACAAAAGTGTATTCGTATGCTGCCAGAATTAAGGCCCATCGTTGCATTCTTGTTGAGGCTATGGATGGTATAGCCTTGTCCTCACTAAACAGTCCTAACAATGGATTGTGATCTGAAATGATTGTAAAATGGCGGCCGTGTATGTACTGGTGAAATTTCTAGACACCAAAGATGACGGACAGGCCTTCTTTTTCTATCTGCAAATATCCCTTTTCCGCTGTGGCGAGCATTCTTGATACGTAACGGCTGTTCCATGCCGTTGTCCATCCGATGAGAGAGTAGTGCTCTCACTCTGTAGGGAGATGCTTCACATGTCAGCACCAACTCTTTCACCTGGTCATAATGCACTAATAGATTGGACGAGTGCAACAATTGTTTCACCTTTATGAAAGCTTCTTTCTGGGGTGCCTCCCAAGACCAACGTTGGTTCTTTTTGAGTAGAGAATGCAGGGAGGCCAGCACTGTAGACAAATTGTGTAAGAACTGCCCATAATAGTTGATCATTCCTAGGAATGATCTGAGCTCTGAGGCGTTCTTTGGTACAGCTGCCTCTCTTATGGCTCTCACTTTCCCCTCATCCAGGTGGAGGCCCTGTGAAGCTACCTGGTGACCCAAATAGGTTACCTCCCTTGCTTGGAATGTGCACCTTTGTTTTTTTTAAAATGCACTCCAGCTTGCAAGAAATGTTAAGACTTCTTCTAATTTTCCTAAATGCTCATTTTCAGTGAATCCTGTCATCAATACATGGTCTAAGTAGACGACGACCTGGGGCAGTCCCTGCAGTAAGCTTTCCACTGTCCTCTGAAAGATAGCACAAGCTGAAGAGACATCGAAAGGCAATCGTGTATATTGGTACAACCCTTTGTGGGTATTAATTGTGACAAATTGCCAGAAGGGAATTGTTGTTGATAAGCATGACTCATGTCAAGCTTTGTGCACGTTGCCCCTCCTGACAGCTTGGCATACAGGTCTTCGATTTTTGGAATGGGGTGCCTGTCTAGCTGAACTACTTTATTAATCGTCAGTTTGTAGTCTCCACAAATTCAGATGTTTTGGCAGGGTTTAAGGATAGGGACTATAGGTGCTGCCATTCTGAGAACTAAACAGATTGTATAATGCCCAGTTTCTCTTGTCAGTTTAGTTCAATGTCGATTTGTTTTGCAGGGCATATGGCACTGGTCTCACCTTCATGAAGTGAAGGGTTGCTTCTGGATCCACATGAGTCTTGTCCTGCTGGCCCTGGGTTTTCCCCAGTTCATCCTCAAAGATGGTGTCGTACTTTGTAAGTAGCTCTGGTACTTGCTCTCAACTGGAAAATTTCATACCATTCTAACTTAATCTCCTTTAACCAATTTCGTCGTAGGAGGCTTGGCCCTTCACCTGCTACCACCATCAAGGGTAGCTTTGCCGATTGGCTTCCATAATGGACAGTTACTCCGCTTATGCCTTTTACCTGAATGTCTTCACCCTTGGCAGCTGTTTCTTCTAAACTTAATTGATGTTCACCATTATTCAAATATCTGAAGGTATGTTCCCCAATTACTGTAGTGGAAGCTCCCATGTCCACTTCCATTCTAACAGGTTTGTCATTTACTTTCACTGTGACAAACATTGGTTCTGTCTTTCCAACTTTCAAATTAAACTATGGGTAAATGTCTGAATTTGTTGTTTCAGGCTCTTCTACATTGTAGATTTCATTGGGCTTCTTCTTTTGTTTACAAGCCTGTTTGAATCTTTCCTGGCATTGCCTCATCATATGTTCATTTCTGAGACTATAGCAGCATTCGATTTTTTTAAACTGCCAATCGCTAAAAGATTGAATGTTCCCACCTCTATTAAAATTATTCTCAATTTCGCTGATAAGTTATTTTTCTTTATTCCTCGGCTAGCAGGGGTTGTTACCCGCCTCTCAGCAGAGTCTCGCTTTTTTGCACCTCTTTCGGCTGAGGTTTCCCACCCGATGTGGAGGACGGCACCATTTTGCGCACCCTGAATTGATTTTGAACCTCTTACTGTGCTTTCCATGGCCAGTGCTATCTCTAGCACCTTCTTGAAATCCAGATTCACTTCAGACAATAATCTTTTCTGAATAGTGTCCTCTTTCACACCACGCACTGAACAATCACTGAGCATGTCGTTCGGAGTCGTACCGAACTCACAATATTCTGTTAGCTGCTTCAAATTTGCCACATAACTTGCAATTACCTGACCCGGAGCTCGATTTCATGATTTAAACCTGAACCTCTGCATCGTGACTGAGGGCTTGGGTTGAAAGTGACCCTTCACAAGGTCCACCAATTTTTTGAACCTGGGGCACTGGGCGCCATCAAACTTCGAATCAGGGCAAGGAAACCTCCTGCTTGTTACCACGTACCACCCCCCCACCACCTCAGCTGATGAATCACTGCTCCTCCATGTTGAACACCACTTGGAGGAAGCACTGAAGATGGCAAGGGTGCAGAATGTACTTTGGGTGTGGGACTTCAATGTCCACCACCAAGAGTGGCTAGGTAGCACCACTACTGACCGAGCTGGCTGAGTCCTAAAGGACATTGCTGCTAGACTCGGTCTGTGGCAGGTGGTGAGCAAACTAACAAGAGGGGAAAAACATACTTGACCTCATCCTCACCAACCTGCCTGCTGCAGATGCATCTGTCCATGACAGTATCAGTAGGAGTGACAACCACACAGTCACTGTAGAGACAAAGTCCTGCTTTCACATTGAGGATACCCTCCATTGTATTGTGTGGCACTACCACCATGCTAAATAGGATAGATTTCAAACAGATCTAGCAACTCAAGACTGGGCATCCATGAGGCGCTGTGGGCCATCAGCAGCAGCAGCAACAGAATTGTACTTGAACACAATCTGTAACCTCATGGCCCAGCATATCCCCCACTCTACCATTACCACCAAGCCAAGGGATGAATCCTGGTTCAATGAAGAGTGCAGGAGGGCATGCCAGGAGCAGCACCAGGCAAAACTAAAAAATGAGGTGTCAACCTGGTGAAGCTACAACACAGGACTACCTGTGTGCCAAACAGCATAAGCAGCAAATGATAGACAAAGCTAAGTGATCCCACCACCAATGGATCAGATCTAAGATCTGCAGCCCTGCCACATCTACTCATGAATGGTGGTGGACAATTAAACAACTCACTGGAGGAGGAGGCGGCTCCACAAATATCTCCATCCTTAATGATGGAGGAGCCCAACACATCAGTGCAAAAGATAAGGCTGAAGCATTTGCTACAATCTTCAGCCAGAAGTGCTGAGTGGATGATCCATCTCGGCCTCCTCCAGAGGTCCACAGCATCACAGATGCCAGTCTTCAATCAATTTGATTCACTCCACACGATATCAAGAAACTGCTGAAGGCACCGGATACTGCAAAGGCTATGGGCCCTGACAATATTCCGGCAATATACTGAAGACCTCTGCCCCAGAACTTGCCGCATCCCTAGCCAAGCTGTTCCAGTACAGCTACATCACTGGCATAGACCTGACTATGTGGAAAATTGCCCAGGTGCAAAGCAGGACAAATCCAACCTGGCCAATTAATGCCCCATCAGTCTACTCTGGATCATCAGTAAAGTAATGGAAGGGGTCATCAACGGTGCTATCAAGCGGCACTTGCTTAGCAATAACCTGCTCACTGACGCCTGGTTTGGGTTCTGCCATGGCACTCAGCTCCTGACCTCATTACAGCCTTGGTTCAAACATGGACAAAAGAGCTGAACACCCGAGGTGAGGCGAGTGTGACTGCCCTTGACATCAAGGCTGCATTTGACCGAGTGTGGCATCAAGGAGCTCCAGCAAAACTGGAGTCAATGGCAATCAGGGGGAAAACTCTCCGCTGATTGGAGTCATACCTAGCATAAAGGAAGATGGTTGTGGTTGTCGGAGGTCAGTCATCTCAGCTCCAGGACATCACTGCAGGAGTTCCTCAGGGTAGTGTCCTCGGCCCAACTGTCTTCAGCTGCTTCATCAATAACCTTCTTTCCATCATAAGGTCAGAAGTGGGGATGTTCGCTGATGATTGCACAATGTTCAGCACCATTTGTGACTCCTCAGATACTGAAGCAGTCCATATCTAAATGCAGCAAGACCTGGACAATATCCAGGCTTGGGCTGACAAGTGGCAAGTAACATTCGCACCACACAAGTGCGAGGCAATGACCATCTCCAACAAGAGAGAATCTAACCATCGCCCCTTGATGGCATTATCATCACTGAATCCCCTGCTATCAACATCTTGGGGGTTACCATTCCTGGAACTCCCTTCCTAACAGCATTGTGGGTGTACCTACACCACATGGACTGCAGCGGTTCAAGAAGACAGCTCACCATCACCTTCCCAAGGGCAACTAGGAATGGGCAATAAATGCTGGCCAAGCCAGTGAAGCCCACATCCCATGAATGAATAAAAAAAAAATCAATTCTCCACAAATTGTGGCATTTTGAGAAGGGATAACTTCTACAATTCTAACAGAGCTTGTTAATTACAATCACTGGGCGAGGTGCATTGCCAATTTCTTTTTAACTTGATTTCTTATGTTCAATCCTGTTTTATCCTCATTGCCAGTTTGTTGTAGGGTGGCTCAGTTGTGCTATTAATGATAGAGTTCATCTGCAGACACTTTTTGGGTAGAAACATTGGGCAGAATTTTACGTTTGTCAGGCGGGCAGGCCCGACCCAATCGACGGCGGGTGTGTAGCCGATCTCCGCCGGCGAAACGGGCTGCTCCGCCATTTTGCACGGGTGGGCCAATTAAGGCCTGCCCAGCGCGTTGCAGACTCCCGTGTACAGCAGGACTTACAAATGTGCGGCGGGCGTGTACAGACCGCTGGTTCCAATGGGGAACCGGCAGCCTGTATAAAGAAAGGCCAGGCAGCCTCCCTTAGGCTGTTCACCATGGCCAGTGACCAGTTTGCACAGGGGGATCTAGAGGAGGGCAGGGCAGAGAAGGAGGGGGGCAGGGTAGGCCAGCGGGGGGCCAATGTGCCCCTCGGTTCTCTGATGCCTGCCTTCCTCGAAGAGGTGTCACAACGTCGGGGGGTGTTGTTTCCCGAGGATGGAAGGAGGAGGGCCCCCACATTACCAGGCAGGCATGGCAGGAGGTGACGGAGGTAGTAAGCTCTCAAGATGCTGTGCGGCGCACAGGAACCCAGTGCTGCAAATGTTCTGGAAGGGTGAGTACCATGTTGGCCTTGGCCATTTGACCCAGCAGGTAGCCTTAGACTTTGAGCACCCCCACCACGTCTTAGTATCGTTACTGCATTGGGCATTTGGCGCACGCTGGGTGGGCAAACAGATAATTACCATACTTACATCAGCCTTAGTGGTTGAGGAGAAGACGGGTTCTCCCTGCAGCATATGTTGGTGTTTGTTGCATTTGAGTAGTCTGGGGGCAACCTGCAGGGGAGGCAGCTAGACACATACTCAGAACTCCAACACATGTCTTATTGATAGTGATGAGATAGTGGAAGGGGAGCCTCAAGGTGTCTTGGCCAAGAGCCATCTGCTGGCCTCGGCGCCGCACCTAGTTGTGCCTCCTTGCCATGGGCGCTAAGACCTGTGTGTTATTCAAAGTGATGGATACCGAATGTGTCCAAGGTGACTGTTGAGGGAAGGGGTTGGGAGCAGCCGTACTATCTTCTGGGGACTGATCTCCAGTAGTGTGGACAGGAGCCGCTGGAGGCCTCAGATGGGCCACTGTGGTTGGCGTGTGGCGTGCGCGTGCAGAGTACATGAGCGATCAGCCCCAATAAATGCTCTTCACTGTTCTGCAGGCAAAAACAGAACACAATAGCCGGGAGTGTTTGTGGACTGGTGGTGGGCACGCCGTGCTGCAGCATGTCACCACCGTTGAGGAGCAGGCCATGGAGCTGGGGAGGAGGCAGGCGGCCAGGTCGGCAGGTGTCGGTGAGGCTGGGGTGCAGCGGCCAGGTATTTGAGGCCCACAGTCCCATCCGCTCTGTCTTCCCACCAGCCAAAGCACTGATGGTTGCTGCAATCATTAATGCTGAAACACTGCTCATTCACAGACTGATACAGTCAGACGTGTGGGTCATACACAAAGGTTCCTCGGCCCCCTGAGGATGTGCGTATCTAGCACCTTCCAAAGTCGCCTTATCCCATTTGTGACCACTATCCCCATGGCCTAACATGTCATGGCATCGCTGCTGCACATCCAAAGGCTTACTGCATCTTAGGAGGGTTTGTACCTCCACCACCCTTTCAGCCAGTGCGTCCCACATTACTCTGTCTAAAAGGTCCTCAGCACCTCACCTATCAACCTCATGGCCCACAACTTAAATAAATGCCACCACGTTAGTCATCCCTGCGCCAAGGGGAAATGTTGCCTTCTGTCCAACCGGTCTATGCCCCTCATAACGGTATGAAGGTCAATAATGTGATCTGTCAATCTCCTGTGCTCCACAGCAACTATCGCAAATGTATGCAATGTTTCCTCATAACTCCAACTCTCCAGGCCAGCATGCATCCAGGTCAGGAACCTCTGCACTCTCTCCACTCCAATGCCATCCCTCCCATGAAGCGCAGGTTACAAGTGAATGCAGAAGTGTAGCTGTGGCCTCGACAGCGTTTTCTGCACTGGCAACATGACCTCTCTTTTCCTACATTCTATTCCTCGGCTAATAAAGGCAAGTCTGGCTTTTACCTTGTTAAACGCCTTATGTTCCTGTTCTGCTACCTTAATGGGTCTGCCCAGCATGGTCCCTGTAATCATCATGACTTCCCACGGTCCTACCATTTCTGCTGTATTCCCTTACCTTGTTTGTCTTGCCCAAGTGCTTAACCGCACACTTATCCACATAACATTTCTTGTGGCATTCCTTAAGCCATCTGACCAGCCTGTCTGTATGCGCGTGTAATGTTTGGGCCGCCTGTTGACTATTTACCACCCCACCAATGTTGGTCTCCTTAGGTTCTTGAAGGGTGAACGACTTATGAGGCTGGGGGGGGGAAGAGGGATGAAGGGTATTACTGACTGAACGCTAACTGATCCACTGTCCTTGTTGTTAATTTCAGCATCACCACCGCATGGCCACCAGGAGGACGTCCAAAGTCCCCCTTTCACACCTGAGGGACATCACTTGCAACTTGCGTCACATCCTTTCAGCGACCGAGGCACCAGCGCAACGACTACCATATCGGTGGGGATTATAACGTTGGCTAGTGTCCCGGGGCACAGTGGAGAGAGCACTTCACAATCGCTGGAGGAGATGGCACGGACAGAGAGTGCTGGTGGCGCCAGCAGCCAGAGGACTGCGGGTGACCAGGCACATGCTGAGTCGGGCAGTGATGATGTGCCTCTGGAGGTGTCAGCCATGCAGCAACTGCAGGACAAGCGGCAGGGTGCGCGGTAGCATCTGGCAGGGTTGCATGAAAGTGTGCTTCACTTGTCTCTGTGGTGGAGGAATCCAGGCAGAGTGTCAGTGATGGCATGAACCTCAGGACAGAGCTTCAGGCTTCCTCCATTGAGAGATTGGCGACTCTCATGGAGAGGGTCTTCCAACAGATTGATAATCATCTGATTGGGTTACGCAAGCCATCACAGCGCTAATGGCCACACGTGGTCATTGGCAATGTGGGAGATGTTCTGGGCACCAAGTGTCCCAGCTCGGTGCCCATGCATCTGCGGTGAGCAGGGAGGTCCAATGTGACCTTACGTCGGTGCAGCAGCTGCCTGTCGTCGCCGCGAGCTCCTCTCAGGGCGCTCCGGATGAGGGCAGCAGCTCCTCCGCCCCTCTGCCAGTGACATGCATTCATTGAGGCTGCGACAACTGGGGAGGTGCCAGTTCTGGAACTGGCCACTCCCTCCCAGGTAGGGCCAGCACAGGCTCCATGGGCTAGAGGACGGCCGTCAAGGTCAACAAGGCCAACAGGACAGCAGAGTCAGCAGGCTGTCTCACAACCCACTCCGAGCAATGGGGTGGCACCTAGACGTAGCGCACGCAAACGTAAGCATAAGGCACGTTAGGCACTCCACGGGGTTGTCACTGGTGATTTTGTGTTGGCCCTAGATTAGGGAATGTTTGATTCTCAACATCAGAGCAATGTTTGTTCATTTTTTTGGTGGCAATAAAGTCCACATTTGTGACCATGCTGAGGGTGTTTCCTTTGTGCTGCAATTGTTTGTTTCACAGACATATCATGAGTGTTTGAGTGGACATTGATGTTTCTGTACTAAGCCCTTAGTTGCAGCTGATGAGGTGGAAGATGTAGCACCTAAGTGCCACGTGTGGAAGCGCCAGGCAATGCTGGTCCTGCTGATCCATGTGTGTGGAGCTAGCTGAAGGTTCGTTGGATTAAAGTGTCCCGGATGGCCCTGCCTCCTTGGTGTAGTAGCGGGTCGGTGTGTTGCCCCTCATCATTGCCCTGTGCTTCCTCATCCTCTGAGCCACTGCTGGATTCATCATGTGCAGCCGCATCCACTGCGTCAAGGTCTTCATTGTCAACTGCATCCCCCCTTTCCAGTGCAAGATTGTGCAGAGCACAGTATGCTACCACTATCAGAGAGACGCGATCTGTGGGGTACTGGAGTGCGCCCCGAGCGGTCCAGGCATCGGAAGCGCATCTTGAAAAGACCGATGGTTCTCTCCACCACAGCCCTTGTGGTGCCCTGGCTCCTATTGTAGCGCTGCTCGGCCTCTGTTCTTGGATGACGGAGAGGCATCATGAGCCACCTTCTGAGTAGATAGCCCTTGTCACCCAGCAGCCATCCATCCAGCTGAACTGGAGCACCGAAGAGCCTCGGCACCTGGGAGTGTCTGAGGATGTAGGCGTCGTGGGAGCTGCCTGGGTACCTTGCACAAACTTGCAGAATCTGCATCGTGTGCTCACATACTATCTGCACGTCCATGGAGCGGAAGCCTTTCCTGTTGATGAAGGCACCGGGCCCACCTGCTGGCACCTCGATGGCCACATGTGTGCAGTCTATAGCACCCTGGATGTGGGGGAGGCCAGCAATGGCTGCGAAGCCTCTGGCTCGCTGTACCTGACTCGCCTGGTCGTAGTGGAAGTGGATGAAGGTCAATACCCATCTAAACAGAGTGTCTGTAACCTGTTTGACACAAGTGTGGACAGTTGATTGGGAGACACCAGAAAGATCACCCACTGAGCCCTAGAAGGAGCCAGATGCATAGAAGTGGAGGGCAGCTGTGACCTTCAGAGCCGCTGGCATGGGATGTCCACCCACACAGTTAGGGGAGATCTCAGGGCCAATCATCTGACAGATATAGTTGACTGTCCCCCTTGACAGTTGGAGCCTCCTTCGGCACTGCACCTCAGTCATATTGAGGTAGCTGCTTCGCTGCCTGTATACCCTGGCAGAAGGATAGTGGTGTCTTCTGTGGCCCCTTCCACCTTGGACAAGCTCTTGGCCCTACGGGGCGTAAGGGGCTTATGCCTGCGCCTTGCCTCCCAAAGGTGGCTCCCCTGGAGGCTGATTGTCCACTCCTGGACTCCTCCTTATTCTAGCCCTCCCTTCCTCCTCAGAGGAGCTGCCTCCAGTGGAGATGTCAGAACCCATACCCAGGCTAAATGGAGGCCTCCGGAAAGCTGCAGGCCTGATAAAGATTCCTGACTGCAGAGTGCTGAGCTGAAGCTTCAAAGTACAGAGAAAGCTATTGGAAATCGACTTGAACTGCTAACAATCACACAGGCAAGTTTAAACACTTTCTGCAATAAATACTTCAGAAAAAAACATTAACAACCCCTCTGAGCCAACATATCCTGCCTGTGGATGAGGTTTGTTAAAAAATCAGTTACCCACCTGCCCATTGGGCCCTTGCGCCGAGGTAAAGATCCCACGGGCTCCTCAAAATCAGCTTCAATTGCCGAGTTAAGGGCCTTAACAAGGCCTTTAATTAATGGCGGGCACGTGTCACGCTTCATCGCGTGCCCACCCAGCTAAATATCGCGATGGCGTGTGGTGATATCGGGACGCTCGCCCGATGTCAGCGTGAGACATTTTAAGCGCTAACGTGCAAGGCCCGCCACCCACACGTCATACATAAAATTCTGTCCATTAAGTTTATTTACAATATACTCAGCAGCAACTACATGTGTGCTTTTAACTCAAACGCTATATTGACTGCTGAGGTAGCCCGAGCTACTCTCCCACTGGCTACTACAGATCATGTGATCTTCCTTAACAAGTATTATTCTTAAAGGACATTACACACTAAATAAAACCATAATTACTTTAATTATGCAATCATTATGGGATTTTTGCTTTGCTATGAGCAACAAGTTTGCGAAATCCTGGAAATCTGATGGATGGTTTAAATTTGCATATCATATCCAACTCCACCAAAAAATCCAGCTTCCTGATTATTTTGCTTTTAGGAGATTTCCTTCTACATTAGTTGTTCAAATGTCTATAGTAAGAAGGGTAGCAAATTAAAGCAATACCTTCAAAATTGGTGAAGTTTTTCTTTGTACACTGGGTGTAGTCAAATTGTACAAAAACAAAATAGTCAAATTGTAAATGTGTTCTTTACAAATGTTTTATGATTTCAGTACATCTAGCGTACAAAGGAAATCTTCTCCCATAATTGTCATTGGGTTGCAGGTAAGGGCACAACCCCTTACTATGTGATTCATTGGAGTTGTGAATGATGAGTCAACTTATAAGTCATTAAGATTTTTCAGGATATGCTGAATATGACTTTGACTTTTAAGAATTAAGTGATTTTGAATTAAAAGCTTCTCATAGTTATGAGGGGAATAAGCAAAAATGAAATTTAAATTTCTAATTTGAGATTATAATAACATCGTGCCTTGAGTATATCATTTTTCTGCTTTTAAATGTGAAGCATTCAGAATAGTAGTTACATATTTTCACATCTGAAGTTGAGCCTTAAAGAAAAATATTTGCCATGATCACCAAAGAGAATTAGGGAGAGAAGGAAAAGTACTGGACTAGGCTTGAAGCTTTTGAGTAAGTTCCATTCAGTTTTAACTTTAAAATATTCCCTTATTGGTTAGCAAAAAGAAACTTCACAGCAAATTGGAAATTGAAGATAGCACAATCCCTCCCTTAAAATATTCCCTTTTCTAATGCAGCTTTTTTAAAAAGAAGAGACAACACGATGTCAGTTAACCTGGAGAGCAACCACCCATGTCATAGAGTGGTATGATTATCAGTAGCCTGTCATTCTTCTGCGGTGAGCTTCCAGATTCAATTGAGACTGTTTGGGAAGGCAGAAACTTGAGAGAGAGCTAAATAGGGCAAACAAGCCAAGCTTTAATATTATCAAGATCCGGTACCAATTTTCTGGAGACTCAGAGACAGACCACCAGCTGGAGTGTTCATAAGACATTCCCAGAACAAAAAAATGATTGAAAAGGGTGAACCATGTACAAGTCAAAAATGTTCAAGTAGTTTCCTAGAAAGATAGATAATCATGGTTTTTTTTTTCCCCTGCTTGAACTGATATTCAGATTTGCAAATTATGAAATCTATGGGTGGAATTGCCCGGTCCTGTTGGGATCGGATGTCATGGTGGGTGGGGGGGGTGGACAATTCAGTGTGAGGGGAAGAAATCAGTTTCACGCCGATGTGAAAGCACAGCGGGATCATCTGATGGTGTCCGTCATGGGGAACACGAATCCCACTGGAGGCTGTCATAAACCCAATTTGCATCCCGCTAATGGGGTGCAGAGTAAGGCCTGACTGGAATTGTCCCCCCATGCCAGAGTTACCATTAGCCTGTGGGAAAAGACGCCGGCCCAGAACACGTCTGGACATATGTGAAGTGTAGAGGTCGGGACTTACCTTTAGGGCCTTGCTCAGACCACGGACATCTGAAGAGGTGAAGATGCTGGATCTGTAAAGATACTGGATCCTGGAGGAACATGTGCATCACATGGTGGGTGGATCCTCATGGACATGGCTCCACCGTGATGCAGCTCTTGGAAGGTGGGAGGTCTCCGTTGATGCTTCGTGTCTGCTTCGGAACATCATAGTCTTGGCCGTGGACTGCTATGGATGTTCAGCGAGGGTGCGGGGTACAGGTCTAGCTGTGAGTGGGAGGGGAAGGTGTACCAGAGGTGGGTTGGGGTGTGGCAGAGGAAGGTCTGGGTATAACTGGGAGAGCAAGGTGTATTGGGAGGTGGGGTGTGAGGTTGGGAGGTGGGGGGAACAAAGATGCTGGGGGGGGATGTGAGGTTGGGAGGGGGGATGAAGGTGTTGGAGGGGTGAGGTTGGGAGGCAGGACAAAGGCAATGGCAGGGTGAGGTTGGGATGAGGGAGGAAGGAGTACGGGGGAGGAAGGTGTAACGGGGTAGAATGCAGCAAGTAAGGTTGTAGGTGTAAGGGGGGAGGAAGGTGTAGGGGAGGGAGTTTGGAGGGGGGAAGGTGTCAAGGGATAAGGGTGTAGGAGGGAGTAAGGGGCAGGGTGGGGGAGGTCCAGGTGAATGTGCAAGGGAGGGATCTGTGGAGTCAATGACTGCCTCCTGGGGAGCAAATTGAGTGTGGGCATAGTAGGAGGGAATGGTGAGTGTAAGAAGGGGCAGAGTGAGCTGGTAGGGTGGGAGGATGAGACTGCATCGGTTGTGGTAGAAGGGACGGTGAGGGTGGTTTGTGGGGACTCAGAGACAGACACGGACCCTGGAGGTGGGAAGGAGGAGGTCAGGGAGGCCAACGTGGATGGGGGTGGGATTCTTAGGAAGGTAGAGAATGCGCACGTTGACCTGGATATCCTGGAATGACAAGGGTTCGGGTTGGTAGGTGATGGTGGGTGGGTGGAAGGTGATGCCTTAGGGGTTCGACAGTGATGAGGGAAAGGACGTGGGCGACTGGGGGAGGGGAAAGGATGGGGGAGCTGACGAGATACGTGACCACAACCATGGTTTTCGAAATTGAAAGTGAGCGGAGCCTCGTGTTGGATGGGCACAGTTGCTGCATGGGAGTGCAATGAGTGGGTGGGTGGAGATGCAGCTCAGCTCAGATGGACAAGTAAAAGAGATCCCCAGCAGGCAGCATTGAAAATGCTCGGGACAGTGAGATCAGTGTGATGGAGGAAGGCTCCGTGAGCGAGGGAGAATGCTTGCACGAGGCTCCGAAAGGCACGGCCACACACACAATCAACCTCCAGAATCAAGGGGAGGTGGTGTCACTGGACTAGTAATCCAGGGACCCAGGGTGATGCCCTGGGGACCAGGGTTCGATTCCCACCATGGCAGATGGTGGAATTTGAATTCAATAAAAATCTGGAATTAAAGGTCTAATGATGACCATGAAACAATTGTCGATTGTTGTAAAAAGCCATCTGGTTCACTAATGTCCTTTAGGGAAGGGAAATCTTCCACCCTTACCCGGTCTGGCCTACATGTGACTCCAGATCCACAGCAATGTGGCTGACTCTTAAATGCCCTCTGAATGAGGGCAATTAGGGATGAGCAATAAATGCTGGCCTAGCCAGCGACACCCACTTCCCATGAACAAAAAAAAAATTCTCCCTCCAGAATTGCTCGTGGCCTGGTTGCGTGCAGCTGAACTGCAGTGAGTGGCCTGTTGATGAAACTGAAAGACAACATTACACATTATTCAGTGACTGAATACATTTTGAGATTATAAAGTGACAAAATGTCACCCGTGCAATCACTTGTGATGAGAATTTCTTAACTTTTCTAGGCCTACCACTTCTAGGTGCTGCCCTGTCCTGAGATCTGCAGTAGGGATGGAGACAGCCTGTGCAATGGTTGGCCCTGTTGCCTCTGATGGCTTCGGTGTGTGTCCTCTGGAGAGCAGAGGCCTTGAGGTCTTTGGCTTGCTTTGGCTATCCTCCTGTGGCCCAGCTGCTCCCTCTACAGTGACAGAAGATGAGGCTGAGGGGGGGTCACAGGTAAAGGAGACTTGGAGGGAGAGGACAGCCTCTGAGATTCCTGAGTGGATGACCCAGGGGTGTTCAGGTGCAGCTCCTCCTCCCTTAGGGTGCCGAAGGCCCCGGCCTGACTCCTCGAGGGGAAGGAGCACCTGGAGGGACGTCAAGGTGCCCTGTTTCCCTCTCATGTTGCCACTGCAGGAACTCACTTATGACTACTGTGTTGGAGTGCAGGTCCACGCACATCTCCACGTTTTGCTAGGCCAGGGTCTTCATGGCGTCTGCCATCCTTACCATGGAGACTTCCATAAGTGCACATGTGGGCACCACTTCATCAGAGAGCAGGCGGACACACTCCTCCGACTTGTGAGCCACTCTGTTGAGGGCTTCTAACAGCTCTGCATGATGTTCCCCTGCCTTCTGCTGACTCTTCAGGATGAGATCGAAGCAAAATCCAGAGGCTCGTCATCTGACTCGGACCTCACAGATGCCTGATCCCCAGCAGTCCTCCAAATGCCGGGGAGATTGGCTGAACCTGCCTCCTCGTGCTGTGGACACCTGCTGCGACCACCAGATTGTGAACCTGAGCCTGCTCTAGATCTAGGTCCCACTGAGGGGTGTGTCTCTGCGCTGGTGGGGGGTGTGGGTAATCGCTGACAGGTCTTCCAGGCTGCTTATTTCCAGCTCTTCAATGGAGGAGGTGTCTTGGCTGGAGGTGAGGACCTGGGTGGAGCCGAGGGACTAGCTGGCTGAGGGTGTTGGTTGCTTGGCAGAGCTCCCTGTGAACCAAAGTACAGATAAATCGTGTATGGCAGCAGAGTCAAAAGCAGGAGAGAGAGCACTCACAGTTGTGTTGAGAGAGGGATGATGTGGTGCAGGATCCTCACAATGGTGTTCGCCACCGACCTCACCATCACAGTCCATGAGCTCACCAGTCAGCACGATGGCACGCTCCTCAACGTAAGTGAGGGGATTAATGTGGGCCACTCCAACCCCGGTCTGGGACCTCTCCCTGCTGATGTGAGCCAGTTTCTCCTGCATGAAAACAGATGTAGAGAGTGTGAGCAGGACACATGGCACTGCGTGGAATGTTTGTATGGTGAGCGGAGCCATGGACAGGCTGAGGACATGAACTCCAGAGGATATGAGCCTGACGGAGATGTGAGGGTGTCACTGAGAGTTAGTGTTGTTGTCCCTTGAGGGGTGGGATCCCTGTGGATGTGTGGGTTTGGGAGTGTATGAGTTGAGAGTGATGAGATGGTTGACTTACCCTGGCAGAATGGATGAGAATATTCATCCTCTTCCTGCACTGGATGGCTGACCTCCTCTGTGCTCCAGTGGCACTGATTGCCACTGCTACTGCCTCTCAGGCTGGGATTGATGACTCTGGTGGGCTTTCTGCGGCCAGAGCTGGTGTAGAGGACATCGCTGTGGCCTTCCACTGTGTCCAGCTGGCCCACCACAGAGGCATCACTAAATTTTGGGCGCTGTCGTCTTCTTTGCTTTTGAGTCCATCTGTCGCCTGGAGCAGTCCTGGTCTGTAGGCATGGAGTAGGCTACACTTTAAACATGGTGTCTGGAACAAGGAAGCGCTGAGGTCATGGTGTGGCAGGCAAAACCGAGCCCACCCACCAGCGATCCGGAGTGTTTCTGTGAATGCAATATTAATGAGGTGGGATGTATTGGGAACCGGACAATATGCTACCAACATATTGCTACCAGCAGGTAAAACATCTTTTTTCCCCACCCGATTCCACACTTAGTGCAAATCTGAGAAGATTCCATACCTTATAACTCAGTCATCTAGCAGTCCAATCATAGATCCTATCTCTTAGTATTTCTCAATTATTTACTCAACTATAATTGAGATCTGAGTTGCCTGTGAATTTCAGATAGGTTGCACGTTGCTTGTTTGAATCTGCTGGTGGCATGGAAGTCTTGGAAAAAGTTGCTTTGTTCACGAGAAAAAACACTCGGGAAACTAATGGGGCTAAAGGTCGATAAGTCACCTAGACCTGATGGGTTGCATCCTAGGAATTAAAGGAAGTAGCTGCAGAGATAGTGGATGCACCGGTAGTAATCTTCCAAGAATCCTTAGATTCTGGAAAAGCCCCAGAGGATTGGAAAACTGCCAATGTAACACCCTTATTCAAAAAGGGAGGGGGACAAAAAAAACAGCTTAACATCTGTCATTGGGAAAATGTTAGAGTCTATTATAAAGGATGTAATAGCAGGGCAATTAGAAATGCATAATATAATCAAGCAGAGTCAGCATGGCTTCATGGAGGGAAAATCATGCCTGACAAATTTATTAGAATTCTTCAAGGAGGTAACAAGCAGGATAGATAAAGGGGAACCAGTAGATGGAATATATTTGGATTTCCAAAAGGCATTCGTTAAGGTACCACACATAAGGCTACTTAATAAGATAAGAGCCCATGATGTTGGGGGTACAATATCAGCATGGATAGAGGATTGGCTAACTAATAGAAGACAGAGAGTTGGGATATGTGGGGGGCATTTTCAGGTTGGCAACCTGTAACTAGTGGAGTGCCACAGGGATCAGTGCTGGGGGCCACAATTATTTACAATATATATTAATGACTTAGATGAGGGAAACGAATATATTATTGCCAAGTTTGTAGATGACACAAAAATAGGTGGGAGGGAAGTGGTGAGGATGACACAGAGTCTACAGAAGGATATAGACAGGTTAAGTGAGTGGGCAAAAATGTGGCAGATGGAATATAATGTACGAAAATGTGAGGTTATGCACTTTGGCAGGAAGAATAGAGGAGTTCAATATTATTTAAATGGAGAAAGACTGCAGAAGGCTGCAGCACAGAGGGATTTGGGAGTCCTTGTGCATGAATCATAAAAAGCTAACATACAAGTTTAGCAGGCAATAGGTAAGGCAAATGGAATGTTGGCTTTTATTTCAAAGGGAATGGAGTATAAAAATAGGGAAGTCTTGCTAAAATTATACAAGGCACTAGTTAGACCACACCTAGAGTACCATGAACAATTTTGGTTCCCTTATCTAAGGAAAGATATACTGGCATTGGAGACAGTCCAGAGAAGGTTCACTAGGTTGATCCCGGGGATGGAGGGATTTTCTTATGAGGAGAGGTTGAGTAGGTTGGGCCTGTGCTCATTGGAGTTTAAGAATGAGAGGCGACCTTATTGAAACATATAAGATTCTTAGGGGGCTTGACAGGGTAGATGTTATGAGGTTGTTTCCCCTTGTGGGAGAGTCTAGGACCAGAGGGCATAATTTCAGAGTAAGGGGTCACCCATTTAAAGCAGAGATGAGGAGGAATTTCTTCTCTCAGAGGGTTGTTAATCTGTGGAATTCTTTACTGCAGAGGGCTGTAGAGACTGGGTTGTTAATTATATTCAAGGCTAAAATAGACAGATTTTTAACCAGTAAGGGAACCAAGGGTTAAAGGGAAAAGACAGGAAAGTGGGGTTGAGGATTATCAGGTCAGCCATGATCTCATTGAATGGCAGAGCAGACTCGACGGCCCAAATGGCCTACTTCTGCTCTTATGTCTTGTGGTCTTAGCTTTTGACACATGGTGGGTGTAGCGGGGGGGAGGGGGCGGGTGTTGGTGGGGAGTGTAGAACTGCAACCCTAACCAAATCATTACCTCTCACCTGACACCCACACATAGATACTTTCTACTTGGGTCACCAGTTCCTGCCCTGAAATTGTTAACTCTTTCCTGGAATATGGCTTCACAAAT
Organism: Cetorhinus maximus; assembly: GCF_964194155.1. Lineage (NCBI taxonomy): Eukaryota > Metazoa > Chordata > Chondrichthyes > Lamniformes > Cetorhinidae > Cetorhinus > Cetorhinus maximus. The sequence goes on along the minus strand of NC_135881.1, from coordinate 123,038,949 downwards.
GTGTATTGTCCTTAGCTGCCTTGTCCAGTGAGCCTTGACAGTCAATACCAACAGTCAAGTCAACTGCAGATTCAATCAGTTCAATATCCATACAGGAGCACTTCAGGCAGGGATCACTGGATAGCATTCAGGAGTAAAATCAAATTGGATTTCCTCCTTCATAGCCAGGGCACTGAAGCCGAGTGTAGTGACCCTGGCTAACAGCACAAACCTAGGACCTCCTGGTTTTTGTGACTCAGTTCCACTTTACCTTTACTAACTGAGAGAAGCTTAACGGAGATTTAATTAAAAAATTGAGGGTTTTAAGGATATGAAGAAAATGGAATCATGTCTTCATGCCTCTCTGGATTCCATGAAACAAAAATACTAATTTAACTAAAGTACAGCATCTTAGCTTTCCATTACACAAGAGCACCACTGGAGGAAAAGGTGGCTAGCAATGTCTCTAATATAGTTATCGGGATAGTAGAAAGCATCCACTTTGAAAATTTGTACAGTGCAAGTAGGGTGCTGAAAAAAGTGGAGCCAGTTGAACCATGCATAATTCATTTCTTAATTATTCATTGCAACTAGTGCCCCAAAACTCCTAAGGTATCCACTTACATTATTATACAGTGACAGCTCTGACTCAGTGAGGGCACCTCGTCTCTGGCTCAGGGGGTGGTGTGTACAAGCCTCATTCCACAAACATGAACACAAAACCTAAGCTGGTAGCCCAGTGGGAGTGTGGCACTGTTGGCAGTGCAGTTTTTTGAATGAGATGTTAAACCAGACCCCCATCTATCCTATTGTGTAGATCTAAAAGACCCTTACATTATTTTGGAGTGAACAGGGGAGCTATTCCTTAAGAGGAGACTTAGGAGATACTATAAAATAAATGAATAATTTCAAATTTAAGCCTCAATCAACACCTGAAAGCAGATTATCTGGTCATTAACACATTTGCTGTTTGTGAAATTAGTTGCTGCATTTCCTACATTACACTTCAAAAGAATTTAGCTGGCTTTGAGGCATTCTAAGATTTAGGGTATAGAAATGTACATTTTTTTATATCTTTACATTAGAAGATCTCCATCTCCATCACCATCTCCATGTCCATTTTTTTCAACCGGTTTACTGCATAAATATGAAGTCTATTAAAAGAAGTGTGTAATGAATCCTCCATACCTTGTGCTGTGAGTTTAACCTAAAATAAGAAATAGTATTTCAGAATGATCTGTATCACACAACCTGAATCAGAAACAGAGTGTGCCTGACTGCACAGGAAAGTAATGAACTGCAAAAGTATCTTTGCCTTGTCATTTTGAGAATAATAAACTTTGTATTTACTGTAGTCAAAAGGACTGTAACTTCTGAGCTTCCCAGTGTCAGATTGTGTGGGTTTCCCACGGATGCGCTGGAGAACCCCTCTCGGAAATTCACAGGTAAGAGTTTAGCAGGGCAATTACTCAGAAGCGGAAACCTCCTCTGGACAATGCTCTGCACTGGGTACCATCTGAAAACGCGATTTAAATCGCAAACTTCGGATGGTTCTGACAGGGTTACACCAATAGTTACCCAGAGAAAGTTAGAAGAATTAAAACCTCTTCTAACTTCTGGGCAACTATTGTAAAGACCCAGACCGACCCTGCCCACTGCCACACCCACACCTCAACCCCCCCAAAGGATTTCCCCCACATTCCCAAAGTCCACAGGGAACTCCACCCATCTCCTGACCAACCATCCCCCATGCTATTCCTCATGCCTCTGGCCACCCATGGGATTCAGCGCCCCCACTCGCCCGAGGCCTGACCTGCCAACACACACCTGACCCTCAACCCCCAACCGGGCCCCCATCATACCCAATCCGACCCCCTCCCACCCTTAATGCCCAACCCGACCTGACCAGTCCCCTGCAGGCCCAACCCGTCCTAGCAGGAAAGACAGTGGAACAGCAATGGCAGGAGTTTCTGGGAGTAATTTGGGAGACACAGCAAAAATTCATCCTTAGGAAGAAGAAGCATACTAAAGGGGGGACGAGGCAACCATGGCTGACAAGGGAAGTCAGGGACAGCATAAAAGCTAAAGAGAAAGCACACAATGCGGCGAAGAGCAGTGGGAAACCAGGGGATTGGGAAGCCTACAAAGACCAACAGAGGCCAAGTAAAAAAGAAATAAGGAGGAAGAAGATTAAAAATGAGGGTAAACTAGCCAGTAATATAAAAGAAGATTGCAAGAGTTTTTTTAGATATATAGAGGGTAAGAGGGAGGCAAAAGTGGACATTGGGCCGCTGGAAAATGACGCTGGAGAAGTAGTAATGGGGAACAAAGAAATGGCGGAGGAACTGAATAGGTACTTTGCGTCAGTCTTCACGGTGGAAGACACGAGTAACATCCGCAAAGTTCAAGAGAGTCGCGGGGCAGAGGTGAGTATGGTGGCCATTACCGAGGAGAAGGTGCTAGGAAAACTGAAAGGTCTGAAGGTGGATAAATCACCTGGGCCAGATGGATTACACCCCAGAGTTCTGAAGGAGATAGCTGAAGAGATAGTGGAGGCGTTAGTGGTGATCTTTCAGGAATCACTGGAGTCAGGGAGGGTCCCAGAGGACTGGAAAATCGCTAATATAACCCCCCTGTTTAAGAAGGGAGTGAGGCAAAAGACAGGAAATTACAGGCCAAATAGCCTGACCTCGGTCTTTGGTAAGATTTGAGAGTCCATTATTAAGGATGAGATTTTAGAATACTTGGAAGTGCATGATAAAATAGGGCAAAGTCAGCATGGTTTCATCAAGGGGAGGTCATGCCTGACAAATCTGTTAGAATTCTTTGAGGAGGTAACGAGTAGGTTAGACAAAGGAGAGTCAACGGATGTTATCTACTTGGACTTCCAGAAGGCCTTTGACAAGGTGCCGCACAGGAGGCTGCTCAGTAAGATAGAGCCCATGGTGTTAGAGGCAAGGTATTAGCATGGATAGAAGATTGGCTGTCTGGCAGGAGGCAGAGAGTGGGGATAAGGGGGTCCTTCTCAGGATGGCGGCCGGTGACTAGTGGAGTTCCGCAGGGGTCAGTGTTGGGACCACAACTTTTCACTTTATACGTTAATGATCTAGATGAAGGAACTGAGGGCATCCTGGCTAAGTTTGCAGATGATACAAAGATAGGTGGAGGGACAGGTAGTATTGAGGAGGCGGGGAGGCTGCAGAAGGATTTGGACAGGTTAGGAGAATGGGCAAAGAAGTGGCAGATGGAATACAACGTGGGGAAGTGTGAGGTCATGCACTTTGGTAGGAAGAATAGAGGCATAGACTATTTTCTAAATGGGGAGAGAATTCAGAAATCTGGAGTGCAAAGTGACTTGGGAGTCCTAGTCCAGGATTCTCTTAAGGTTAACCTGCAGGTTGAGTCGGTAGTTAGGAAGGCAAATGCAATGTTGGCATTTATTTCGAGAGGACTAGAATATAAAAGCAGGGATGTGCTACTGAGGCTTTATAAGGCTCTGGTCAGACCACATTTAGAATATTGTGAGCAATTTTGGGCCCCGTACTTCAGGAAGGATGTTCTGGCCCTGGAGAGGGTCCAGAGGAGGTTCACAAGAACGATCCCAGGAATAAAAGGCTTAACATATGAGGAATATTTGAGGACTCACGATGGAGTTTAGAAGGATGAGGGGGGAATCTGATTGAAACTTACAGAATACTGAAAGGCCTGGATAGAGTGGATGTGGGGAAGATGTTTCCATTAGTAGGAGAGACTAGGACTCGAGGGCACAGCCTCAGTAAAGGGAAGTCCTTTTAGAACAGAGATGAGGAAAAACTTCTTTAGCCAGTGAGTGGTGAATCTATGGAATTCATTGCCACAGAAGGCTGTGGAGGCCAGGTCATTGAGTGTATTTAAGACCGAGATAGATAGGTTTTTGATTGGTAAGGGGATCAAAGGTTACGGGGAGAAGGCAGGAGAATGGGGTTGAGAAACGTATCAGCCATGATTGAATGGTGGAGCAGACTCGATGGGCCGAATGGCCTAATTTCTGCTCCTATGTCTTATGGTCTTATGGGACCTGAGCTGACCAGTTTTGGCAAAAAGTTACATCGCTCAGCAGCATTGTGGGGAAGATGATGGCATAGTGGTGATGTTGCAGGGCTAGTAATTCTGAGGTACAGGCCAATGCTTTGGGGGACAGGGGTTCAAATCTCACTGCAGCAACTGATGGAATTTAAATTTGATTACTAATTCAGGAATGTTTTTAGTTTCAGTAATGGTGACCACAACACCATTGTCATAAAAGCCCATTTGGTTTGCTAATGTCCTTTAGGGAAGGAAATCTGCCATCACTACCTGGTGTGGCCTACATGTGACTCCAGACCCACAGCAGCCTGGTTGACTCTTAACTGCCCCTGAAATGACCAAGCAAGCCACTCAGTTTACGGGATGGGCAAGAATTGCTGGCCTTGCTAGTGCTGCCCATATCCCATGAAGGTGTTATGGACAGGAGAGAGAGAAACTGAACTTCTTTATCCTCTCCCCATCTGTCTGTAAGCAGAGGTGTTTTTGAATTATTTTTAAAGTAGATTGCGATGTGTTTCTCCAAACCCTTAATTTGTGTGATCCAATTTAATAATAACTCACAGCAAACTTGAGTTTTGATTAACTCAGAAGATTAATTTAATCACATTGAAACCTGGGTTGGGGGGGTCGTGGGGTAGTGTTCACAACCTCTCTCTCACACACACACACACACACACACACACACACACACACACACACACACACAGTAAGTGGAGGAATAGAAAAAATATTTACAACTATGGGCAGCAATGGTAAAAGAACACAAATGAATATTAGTTCACATGATTTCCAAAGTTTGAGAAGTCAAAGTCCCGAGGCTGTTTCCTTCATGGTGGAGTTCAGTCCAGATGAGTTTCTGGTTGGAGATAACAGCACAAAAGTCCTTGAAACAAATGATGATGCGGCACCATGGGATTCCTGTGCTTAGATCGCTTGGCAAGCGATGATCAGAGACTTAAAATCCAGCAGGCTTTGAGGAATTGAGAGATGGTGGTCCGCTGCTTGGTTAGCTGGAAGCTGCTGGAGTTCTTCCCAGTTGGTGTTAAATCAGCAGTCTGAGCTGTGAGGCTAGAAACGTAATATTAAAGCGATCCAAAAGACCATAAGACATAGGAGCAGAAATTAGGCCATTCGGCCCATCGAGTCTGCTCCGCCATTCAATCATGGCTGATAAGTTTCTCAACCCCATTCTCCCGCCTTTTCCCTGTAAAAGGCTAGAAGCATGGGGGTCATGTGACATAGCCCATTAATAAGTTAACTGCAGCTCCAAAAGCAGTCACTGTGCTTCTGACCAAAATCCATTGTTTCCCTTAGGAGTGAATTGGTGGCTTTTAACACTTCAGGTATAACGAGTTTTGATGTCTCTGTCTTTGTTAGCGTTCCAGCTGGGGGAGTCAAAGTTCACCTGTTAGTTGTCTAGTTTTGTGATTATAATGTGGCCTTACAATGGGATGTGACATTCTACAAGGATGAGATTGGAAACCTTTTGTTCTTGTAATTTCCAATCTTGTGAATCATGTGACCTGTAGCAGCTATTTTGTGGTTCAGCAGAAGTCCAATTTAAAATAGCAAATAAAAACATTTTGGACACAGTTTTGATTTTTTTCATGTCTTATTGACACAGCAAAAGAAGTAAAAAAGGCATGCATTATATCATCTGTGTAATTGAGATTTCACTGTCCTGTTCAAAAGTTAGTTATCTTTTTTTTTCTCTCCACAGATGCTGTCAGACCTGCTGAGTTTTTCCAGCATTTATTGTTTTTGTATTTTTTTGCTTCTGTCCTTGTCCCACCTACCCTTTGTTCAAAACCTATTACATCTCAAACTTTTCCTAGTTCTGATGAAAGGTCACAGACCTGAAAGGTTAACTCTGTTTCTCTCCACAGATGATGCCTAACCTGCTGAGTTTTCCTCTGCATTTTCAGTTTTCATTTTAAACCCCGGCACAGGCATGAGACCCACTAACAATGTCGTGCAACTTTCGGAGCATTAAGTAACTCACACACATTTAGGCACCATTATTCATCTGATGGAGATGCCTGCCACACAACCTCCTATGTAGCAGCCCTCTGCAGTCACAAACTTACAATGCTTCATCCTCCTATGAGTGCGACTTTGCATTGAGTAGACAGGGGCACTTACCCTGGTGGCGTGCAACAGATGATTCATCCTCTTGTGGAACTGGAGCCAGGTTCTTTTGTCGGCCCCATGGCTGCTGACCTGCACTGCTACATCCATCCAGGCTGCCTTGGTCTGGCGAGATGGCCTCTGGCAGCCATCCCTGAGAGAGGGCAACCCTCCTTTTCCAGATGGCTTGGAGGAGAACCTACAATGAGGCGTCACTAAAAACGTGGGGCCGCACGCTATCTGGTGAAAGACACCTGTCTGTGGGAGGGGTCAGCCTCCAAAGATGGTGCTCGGTGAGATGAATATTTGTCCGGGTGCCCTTTAAAGATGGCGTCTAGATCTTTGCACCTGTGAGGTAGCCGGGTGGGGGGATGGGGCGGGGAAGGTTGTCAACTTCCTGCTCGCCCGGCTTGAAGATTCGCTGCATTTCACACGCATGAATAGATAATGGGCTGAAGGTGCGTCATTGCAGCAGCTCATCCCACCTGCCAAGGAGCAGGTTCAGCGCTGACTTCTGGTCCCGTGCGAGAAATGGAAGATTCCGCGCAATAAATCTGGTTTACAGCCTAAGCTATGACCTGAGAAAATATATTCTCTGCTCTCTTTTTAAAACAAAGATGTTGCATGGTGCATGTGATATATTCTAGTCAGGTGGAGTGCATTGACAGTGTTTAGCCCTTTGCAATTGGTTAATTATTATAATTAGATGAATTGCATTTATCTAAATATTATGCAAGTGAAAGCATGCCCTGGCCCACAGGTTAGATAATAGGTCCATTTATAGAGTGGTTGGTAGCACTGGATCCAAGGAGAACATTTAGTGCAAAAATCTAAATTTTTAGCACTTCTCCTCGCTCAAATGATAGTAGAGTCCTCCCCGGATTTCCCTTAAGTTAAATCTTTTTCTGTTCTTCTTGCTTTTTGCCTCCCAAATACACATAATGGGGATTCAACTGTCACAACAACTGAGGCTAGAATTTTACATTGATCTTGCAGGCATGTGCCCAAGCTGAACTGGGGGGAAATCGTGCGAGAAGACGTCGGGCGTGTGTCCCAACGTCATCGTGCACTTGAGCAATATTACGGTCAGTGGGCACCCGTGGGAGTAGTAATCGTGCCCGTCAACAATTAAAGGGGCCATTGTGCCCATTTAAAAAAGCAATTGTGTAGAATTTTACACCTGTGCGATTTCATGGTAGGCGCACAGGCGACATGGGCAGGCGGACATTTCGCTTTGAAGAATTTCTGATTCAAGGGCAGGATAAAAGGGGTCTGGAGCATTGGCAGTGTGAGTAGTTAGGAGTTTAGGTGAGAGTTTGCTTTTGGTTTGTTTCTGAGATTTGAGAGCTTTCTCTGTGATTTTTACTGCAGTCTTTGTATTTGTAGCCTTTTTTTTGAGGGCTCATTTGTTTTTCCAGCTTTCTTGTAGGGTGCCTGCTGAGTGCATCCTTAAGTGTATGAGACAGTGCCTTCTGAATCTCTGTTAATGGGGGTTGTATACTCCACTAGTGGGACCTCCTCAGAAGAGGAAGAGGGGGCCAGAAGGGAGATGAGGCCAGGAGTCCGCAGGCAGCATCCCAGGGAGCGACCTGTGGGAGGAGAGGCACATGTACATGGGGTACAGGGGCAGCAAGGAGTGCAAGGCGGAAGGGTCCACAGAAGATGCCACTATCCTGCAGCCAGTCTACAGCTCCAGCTACCTCAACATGCCTGAGGTGCAGTGCCAAAGGAGGCACTGCCTCTCTCAGGAGACTGTTACCTCCATATGTCAGATGATTGGGCTGGAGATTGCCTCCAACTGTGTGGGAGGGTACCCTATATCAGTGGCTTTAAAGGTCACAGTAGCCCTCACCTTCTATGCCTCCAATTCTTTCCAGGGGTTACTGGGGGATCTATGTGGTGTGTCCCAATCTGCTGCCCACAGATGCCTCAAGCTGGTCACTGACGCTGTCTTAAGACGGGTCATGACATTCATTTTTGGATGGATGAAGCCAGCCAGGCTGAGGGGCCAGAGGCTTTGCTGCGATTGCAGTGTTTCCCTCATCCAGGGTGCCACGAACAGTACTCATATGGCCATCAAGGTGCCAGCGGGTCAGCCGAGTGCCTTTGTGAATTGAAAGAGCTTCTACTCCATGAATATGCAGATAGTCTGCGGTCACACTGCAAGTCGTTATAAGATACCTGGGCAGCTGCCATAATGCATACTTCCTGCAACACTCCCAGGCTCTTTGTTGCTCCAGCTCAGCTGGATGGTTGGCTACTGGGTGACAAAGGATATCCCTTGAAAAGGTGGTTCATGATGCCACTCTGGCACCCAAGGTCAGAGACGGAGGAGAGGTACAATAGGAGTCATGCCTCCACAAGGGCGGTTATTGAGAGGACCATTGGGCTGCTCAAGATGAGGTTCCGCTACCTGGAGTGATCAAGGGAGCACTGCAATATCCTCCAGAGCACGTGTCACTTATTGGCGTAGCATATTGTGCTCTGCATAATCTGGCTCTAGCCAGGGGTGACCCACTGGAGGATGAGGATAGTGAGGCAGCACTGCAGGCCGCAGTGGACAGCTCTACTGATGGATCTGATGAGCAGCCCGGAGAGGCACAGAGTGAGGACATGGGGGCAGATGTGAGGAACTTTCAGGGAGGCAGCGACTCCAGGGAAGCCTTGATTCTACACACGTTCGGCTAGGCTGCTTCTAGCTCATGCCAAAGGCGCTGCCGACTTACCAGACATTTACCAAACCTATGACACCAAAATTGATTCACAACCTCGGTCATAAAGTTTCCAGTCCCTGCTGTCTGTCATAAGCCACTGCTGTGCCCTGCACCTATAAAAATACATCAAGCATTCTCAGGCCATTATAACTAAATCAATATTTATCTCTTCTCAAGAGTCACAGAAAAGGAAACTAATATAATGTGCTTATATCATTCACACCTAAAAAATACATAACATTGATGAAATGAAATAATCTCACCTGTGAAAACCCCCTCTTGAGCACATGGTGCCTTAAAGTTACTTCTGCGAGTGCTGTGTCTTGAGTGTCCCCACCCCTACCCACCCGACCCCTCACAGGCACCATCATTGGAGGCAGCCTGCAGACTCTGCTGTCTGCCTTGGTGACTCTGGCTGGTGGAGCCTGAGTGGCCACCGCCTGGGAGAGTGTGTCTAGCGCCATGGCTGGGCATTCCTCAGTTATTGTGGCCTCATCAGATGACACGGTCACTGACAGGGAGGTGGAGGAGCTGCTGCTGTCGTCTGGAGCATGCTGAGAGGAGCCTGCAGAGATGACAGGAAGCTCATCCACCAGTGTCAAGTCGGTTTGGACCTCCCTGCTTGCCAATGATGGACTAGCACCCGGCAGTGCCTCACCCATTTCTCACCCTGGCAGTGACCTCCTGAGGTCATTGCCTGTGTAAGAGCGTGCAGATCTGAGTGCAGCCCCAGGAACTACTGATTCTGTTCCTGGAGCTGCCTCTCCATGAGAGTCGCCCTCTCAAGAGTCTCTCAATGGAAGAGGCTGTGCGCTTTGTGCTCAGGGTCAATGCAGTGCTCATGCTCTGCATGGATTCCTCCATGACAGAGACCATGGCACGCAGACCCTCAGGGATCTCTGCCAGATCTTCCCACGCATCCCGCTGTACATCCAGCATCTGCTGCCTGATGGACGACTCCAGAGGCTCATCATTTGCCTCAGACTCAGCATGGTCCAGGCCTCCAGCAGTGGTCTGACTCCAGCGCCCTGGGCACTCTCTGTTTCTGCCAGCTCCTCATGTGAGTGTGCCACGCCCTCCCCCTGTGCACTACTATTGGAGCTGATGAACCCACTGATGTGCTTGTATCTGCTCTGGTGCCTGGTTCTGAGAGAGAGTTTGACACAGGTCCATCTGTCTGCTGCTCCTCCTCGGGTGTCAAGGGAGGGTCCTCGGGGACCTGATTGCCTCTGGAGGATGGAGCATGTGAGGGAGGAGACGACAAGTCTGTGGTATCAATCATTACTTAGTCAATGTGCATGCTAGGCAGCTGGGGAGATAATGGAGAGCTGCATCATGGTGCCACCATGATTAGAGGATCGATGGGCACTCTTGCTTTGAACCTTTCATTTCAGATGAGACAACCCTACATTGTTTGCACTCTCCGCCACTCTCGTGTCTGTCCACTGCACTCTTACCTTCCTCTGAGACCCCTACATCTCCACGACCGGTGGACCAAGCTCCACGGTGGCATTCCAGCTCCAGGGCATCCGTCTGGTACCTTGTGAGGGTGAGCATGTTGGGCACCACACTGCCTGTTCTTGTCCGCTCAATGGATTTATGGCTTCTCTTCTGAAGGGGCAGGAGAGAATTCATTACTGCTCCCTCTCCCTGCAGCACCATTCCAGCCTTGCCCACCTACTGAGAACCAGGTTGCAGGGCATGTCAGAGGTAGCACACCTCACCCTTCATGCACTCAGGCCAAGCGGGCAGGCCTCCCAGCCTTGGCTGGCAAAGGCTTCAGTGCCAGTTGGCACACACTCTTACATCCCTGAGCACCATGAGGAACAGCAATCTGTCAACACATCTCCACACAGTCCGATGTCAATTTGGTGCTCACCCTTGCCAAGCGCAGAAGATTGTTAAGCTTTTTGTGGCACTGGAGCCATGTGTGGCGCACCACATCATGCCCGGCGATCTAGGCTTCCACCTCTGCCCAGGCCTTCTTGCCATCTTGTGGTATCAAAATGTTCCGCCTGGCACTTACTTCCTCCAGGATGCCCAGGCACTCATCAGAGAAATGGGGTGCTGAGTGCTTACCGGACTTGCCCTCTCACCTGGCGTGCCCACTGGGCGCTGAAGCCATTACAACAGAAGTTATAAATTATTAAATTTCTTCTGAACAGCTCCCTGAGGCTCCTGCCCAACTCCTGGCAGCCTTAAGGGAGTTGCTGACTTTTAAATCCCCTGCCTGGTCCCAGTTGGACCCGGCACCTGACAAGCTCCTGCCTCCACCTGGCCCAGTAGCCCTCTCTGGCCACCTGGGCAGGCCTTAATTAGCCAGCTAATGTGAAATCATTCACAAAGTGATGTTGCCCGGGACCGGATTCCATATCCGCTTCTGGGCTTGCCGATTATGCACGCCTATCTGGTGTGAAATCCAGGCCTTAGAACCGATTATAAAATAAATAGCAATGTATTATTTCAAATTTGAAATTTCACCATGTTAAGTGTCTGGGCCTTAGCTCACAACCATCAGGCTCAGAAACAAGAGTGCTACTATTGGACCATGCCTGACGTTTACATGACAAGAGCTGTGCTCGCTGACGCTCTGTGGAACTGAATCTGCTGGAACTAAATTCATCAGCTCATTTATGTATCCATTGGAGGGTTTCCTATGCAAATCCTGCGTAAAATATATGGAATGTAAAGTTTTGAAGGTATGTAGGGCTTGAGGATGTTTAAGAGATGGGGAGACCATGGAAGTTCCAAAAGTGGCCAAAATCACACATACCATCCAGTTCAACTACTTGACAGCTGAGTGATCCAAAAACATTTTTCTTACCCATTGCTTTAGGAGACTGAACAATGAAGCTTTATATTGCTAGATTTCCAAGAGAGAAAATATCACAAAAATGCCCCTTGTGCCATATTGAGGGAAGTAACATTGGCAATGAGTGCCAACTCTCTCACCCATGAACTGCAGACCACTGCCACAAGAAACTCAATGACCTGATCAGGGCCGGCAAGGTAACACACTCTCCCTTTTCTTACTTGGTCATCTTGGGCACCAGTATACTTTTCACCCTATAACATTCAGAGCTGTTCAACTAAATCTTCACACTGCACTCTGGTTAAAAAGGGCCTAAATTAAGGATCTTACAGAATATGTTGCCATCTTCTCTAACAGCACTTACCTGCAGACAAAACAGTAAAACTCTTTCTCTACTTTTAATAGGGTGATATCTCCATGCTTCTCATATCATTGTTTTATGCAAACTGGAAGACACCTCTCAATTGCTACCTTTTACCTCATTCATTCAATTTGGTTGTGGGGGAATCTTGCATAAAAGGCAGCAGAATGGAGGGACCGTGCCTAATATTAAGGATTACACTCATTATAGCTGCTGAAGTAGCACACTACTCTTGCCATGGGAGATGGAGACATTGGGAGCACAAGTGCTGGCATCAGCTTAATGGTCAGTCATCTGCAAATTACTGCAGTATCCTGTGAAGCAACACATCATCATAAGCTTCCAAAACCCCTGTCTCCTTAATTCCAAGTGAGATGTACTCAGGGATGTAGGAACATGAGTAGGCCATTCAGCTCCTTGAGTCTGTTCTCCCATTCAGTTGGAGCATGGCTGATCTGTACTTCAACTCCATTTACCTGCCTTTGCTCCATTTCACTTGATAACCTTACCCCCAAAAATTATTGATCTCTGTCATTTGTGCTACTGCCTTAGACAAAGTTCTATCTATGTGTTGGCAATAACAGCCAAGAGGAGGATGTTGATCGGGGTCCAATACTGGACCATTACCAAAATCCATCATTTTTGATTATTCCTCATGAGTTTTTAATGTTCAAAGAATTCAAGAGAACAATAACAATTAGAAAATTGGGATAGAACTTTGTCTAAGGTAGTAGCACAAAACAGGTGGTATCACATTAGGCCCCCATCATATTCCCAGCCGGTATTCAGTTTCATTGTCTTCAATAGAACTAAATATCTCACAGGCGTAAAACAAGTGTCCAGTGCAATGATACTGCTTAGTGCCACCATCCAAGATGAATTTCTAGCCCGTTTATTGTCATTTGCCATTTTGTAAAAACACTTTGGTTAATGCTCTTTACAAACTCTAATTTTTATATGTTTACACATGTACCATATGGCACTGTACGGAATTCTCCAACAAAATCATTCAAATATATAAAATTAAATATTTAGTGTGAACATAAAACAACTGACATTCATAATATATAATCTGAAATGTTAAAACAGTTGAGCAAGGAAAATAAATAAAATATAGTTAATAAATATTAAATTAGTTTTCAAAGCCAGCATGATGTAATAAATACATTTTCAGAAAAAATATTATATAAACATTCCATAAAATATATTTATATATTAAATCATAATATTAATACCAGAAACATCAATATATTTATAATCCATAAATTATATTGCTTATTTGAAAGGGGAACCAATATTGTTTTGGAGAGGGAATTTTCATCACTTAATTTGGAGAAGTTGAGAAGCATTTTTATCACTATAGATTCACAAAAGTTATTTGCTGACATTTGTAATGATTTTACAACATAAATTATATTTCATTTTGCAAATTCAGTCATTATTTCCATTTTAATTATCAAAGCCCAAAAGAATTCACAATAACTTTACAAATCTGATATCTACCCCTTTAACAAAAAAAGATTTAAAAAATCGAAATATTATGTAAGTAAAAAAAATTCAACTTTAAAGTTTACAGTAATAGTGCAAGTGCACTTTCACAATCTATTGAGTTCTTTTACAGAACAACATTCATCCACTTTGTTTGTGGATTTTTGTATCCTATGTTGAACTATAACGTTCATACATTGAGGGTTTTGTTGTTTCAGTTCAGGGACTTGATACCGCTGTCATGAAACGAATGGCTCGGGCTGTTTTCTCGATGAATCTAGTGAAGTCCCGAAGAATGACATGCACTTTCACCTGTCGGTTCCAATCTGTACTTGACTCCAAGTCTGAGGCAGAAACCTCCAACTCGCTCTCACCAAGATCAGTGCTACCAAACTCAGCATTTATCTGAAATAAAAGGAAACAGAATAGTTAGTGACTTGGGTTTTCAGATTAAATATATCCACTGACTGTCAGAGGCTACTTTAGTAACTGTTTCTGTGCACACTTACCTGGTTCATGACCAATTCAGCCAGGCGCTGGGTGCTGGAACGCATCCATGTCACTTGGTCATTTGAACTCGCGATGGACGTTTCCACCAATAACAAAAAGGGCTGGTACTTCCGAAGGCCAGAGCCAATCGCTTTGAGGCAGGTTTCCTGAAAAGAAGGTTTCAATATATTTAAAGGTTAGTACATTTATTCAACATATTCTCTAAGAACTTATGACCTTTGATTAATTCATACAAAAATATATATTTTGCAGGATATCAAAGTATATGCTTTACATTCTTCTGCCCTCTAAAATAGACAACATGAGAAGGTTACATTTTAGTGTGTTAGAGTGCTATCAAGTATGCTTGCCAATAGTTCATAGCCATATGGTATTTCTTTGTTCTTTCGTGAGATGTAGGTATCACTGGCAGGGCCAGCATTTATTTCTATCCCTGATTGCCCTTGAATTGAGTGGCTTGCTAGGCCATTTCAGATGGCAGTTAAGAGTCAACCACATTGCTGTGGGTCTGGAGTCACACATAGGCCAGACCAGGTAAGGATGGCAGATTTCCTTTCCTGAAGGACATTAGTGAACCAGATGACTTTTTTACAACAATTGATGATAGTTTCATGGTCACCATTACTGCTTTCAATTCCAGATTTATTAATTGAATTACCACCAGCTCCCATGTTGGGATTTGAACCCATGTCCTCAAAGCATTAGCCTGGGCCTTGGGATTACTAGTACAGTGATATTACCACTATGCCACCATCCATGGTTTCCTAAGGAGTAAAATATACATTTAATGATATTGTAAATCTATAATACGATATTAAAACTACTCAAAAATCTCATTAGCCTTATATTAGGTAATATTAGGTGACTATTCAGCCTTAGTTATTATAGGGCTAATTTTATACATCCACACTACTTACCATGGATGGAAAATGACAGGCATTGTGCTCATAATTTCCCCATCTCCCTGGCTGGTAGGTGAGGCTGCATGCTGGTTGCAGCAATTGATAAGACCAGCCTTAGTGTATCAGCTGGAATGGTAAGAAATGCTAAGCTGTGGAGGACTGGCTTGATATTGTAAGGGTCAATATGAAAGTCAAATGGAAGCAGCTCTTGCCCATGCTGATAAAGATGGGCAAACCCACCAACAATCTCAAGTTGTTGCAGTGAGTCCAGCCACGTCCAACAGCTGTTCACCAAACAACTGTCAAAATGTTACCATTACCTGACAGGTCGATAAAATGGCACTGCACATGTGCCTCTTTACATGGTCATCCTTAGCTATTTAAAGGAGGCAATCACAATCCGAATGTGTTGTTCCAAAGGGCCCGATTTGGATATTCAATCATTTAACCTAAACTAGTGCTAACTAACTGGCTTCAGAAGTAAGTTTGGCACTGATTCTTACTCTATTTGTATCTAGAGAAACCAATGATCAGAATGGACATTTCCTCAGACCTATTCAGTATCGCTCATCAAAAGTGACAATTGCATTTGTTAGCATCAGATTCATAGAATCTTCTAGCACAGAGGGAGGCCATTTTGTCTTTTTTTCAAATGTCATCCTTGAAAATAAACACACTGTCGGCTAAGACTGTTCACGAAAGGCGGATATGTTCTTCTATAAATGGGTCCATGACTTTGACACACGTGGTGCACAGAGAGAATCTTTCTTCCTCCGTGTTTGATGGGTTTGAAATCTATGCCACTCTTAACAATTTCCCTGGTTCAGTGTTTCCTGTTATGCTGCAGATTTTACATCTGGTAACTTGGTTTTCCGGCTGGTACAGTTAGGTGGTTACCCCCAGTGACTGGTTTCATTATCAGGAGTGGCATTACTTCTGCTCTAGGAGGCAGTCATGCATTACTCCCAGCTTCTGGGCTCTAGCAGTAACTGACCCAGAACAAGTTTTCAAAACGCTGATACTGAAGACCAAAAATGCCCAGGTGATCCACTGGTCACTGGTTTTGCATGTTTAATATTATCAAAGATTCCAGTGATTGCAGCAATTTACTAACATCACACCGGCATTCAGGTGGCTGTGATCCAAGCCTCCCACTTGCCAAAGGAGGGAGATATGAGGCTGCAGGCATAACACGGTGTTGCTCATCCATTGTAGGCGCTCAAACCCACAGGAGAGGTGAGTTCAGCGATTGGGCAACTTCAGGTAACAGCGGGGAGCACCTGCAGGTACAATGTGCAGGACAGATTTGAATTTACTCGGGAACCCCTGCTCCTGCTCCTTCTCACTCACCCTGTGAAAATCCATCTTTAAGCATCTGTCCTGAGCTCGGATTTGCGGCAGGTCGAAATCGTAACTGAGCAGCGAGCTCCAGTCTCCGTCACAGAACGAGAAATACTCACACAGCTGGAAAGGGAAAGAAAAGTCACATAGTGAGTGCAAAGCGACTCCTTCCCCGGGTCCCTGATTCTCCAGCTCCCCCCCCAATCGCCAGCCTCAATTCGCAGTCTTTTTGCCCCCCACCTAAGCGCTGACCTGTGTGTTCCGCAGACCAGCCGCTGTGTTCTGGATCTCCAGGGCCAGAGAGGGACAGGCTGCACAGGTCTGAGCTGCTGCAGGCAAACGCTCCGCTCTTCCGGTCAGATCCGCCAGTGGGAAAGCAGCGCCTCTTGCAAACAGCACCAAGACAGCTTGGCAGAAATCTGCAGGAAAAGAGATAAAATGAAATGAGAAACGAAAACTCCCCCAAACTCTCTCTGAAAGGAAATATTCATCGACAACTGGGTGCAAAGTTCACTAACATTGGACAGCTTTCATGTCGAATTGCTCTTCCTCGGAGTTTGCACAAGGCTCTGAAATTTATAACTCTCTCCAGCCCTTTTCTTCACTATTTATTATCCCTACCTTTCGGGAAAATCCTATATTTGTAAAAGGATTCTGCTGACGTCAGATTTACAGGCTTGTTACCTAATTTCAATTACGCGGCATTGCCTTGTCCAACACATATAGGCGACCTCAGTAATAATTACATGGGAAGGAGGGGAAGTGATAAAACTATTCAATTGTTAATTTTTTCCCCCCACATACGCATTCCTCAAAATTGACCAATTCAATTCGCTAAATTTTACCACACTGACAATTACGCAATTTACATTCAAGGAGAGGGGAAACCACTTCTAACAAAGTGTTCACTAAGATAAAAGCAAAAAACTGCGGATGCTGGAAATTTTGTTTTCTAACAAAGTATTTCCTGTCTATTAAAAAGGAAGGATGTTAACCTTTGTAACACATGGGTTTTGTAGCAGTTTGGGTGCCAATGGAGGTGCAGTGACAGGTGAGAACTTGGCGCTGCTGAATAACAGTCAGTGAAAAATTTTCTCAGTTCTTGACACGAACAAGGCTGCTACAAAGCAAAGAATTTGATGAAAATGAAAGCGGCTCACCCAGGGTCAGTATTTAATTGAAATATTCCTTTATTTAAGAGAAACACATAGCGAAAAGCATTGTTCTATTATTTTCTCCTATAGAAAGAAATAGCTTGCATTTATATCATGCTTTCCACAACCTCAGACATCCCAAAGTGCTTTCAACCAATTAACCACTTTTGAAATATAGTCACTGTTGTAATGTTGGATATGTGGGTAGCCAATTTTGCACAGCAAGATTCCACAACAGCAATGTGCTTATGACCAAATAATCTATTTAGTCATGTTAACTGAGTGATAATCAATGGCCAGGATATCAGATGGAACTCTCTGTGCTTTATTTTGAACACTGTCATGGGATCTTTTACATCTCCCAGGGAGAGCAGACAGGGCCGTGATTTAATATCCCATCTGAAAGATAGCACTTCACCCTCTGGAGTATCAGCCCAGATTTCGTGCTCAAATCTATGGAGTGTGGCTTGAACCCAGAACTTTCTGACTGACAGCCACCACTGAGTCACAACAGGCACTCATTAGAGGGCTGGCATGTTATGTTAATAAAAATAATTCATTTTTAATGCATTTTACTCACACTTGGCTCACATAATTCATGCCCTGCCCACATGCACAGAGCTTAATTTTCTCTAAATCCCTCAGCCCCACTCCAACCCCATGACTTTTCTTGAATGATAATGCGGGCAGCAACAGCATCTTTCTCAAAACATTAGGTGGGCTGCAGTCAATTAATGAAATACCGAGAGATCCAATGGACCTCTGAGCACTTTTTAAACTAGATGTCATATCAAACTGGAGCAATAGGTGGTGAGTTTCAATTTCAGGATAAATCAGGCCTATGCTGTGCCTACTTTTTAAAATCAGCATGGGCCTGAGCCATTTCAGTGTTCCGGCCTTCTATTAATGTAGAGTTCTGCCAGCATGAAACTCCCTCCTTGCTGGCAGCTCGCCAACCTGAGGGGGTGAAATCTAGCAACACGGTTGATTTTGAGGGGGTTGTAGCAGCACCTTAAATGGGAGGGGTGGAAGCATCTAGAATGAAAGGAGACACCAGTTTATTACACCAGCTAAACTTCCGTAGTACCTACAGCAGCAAGATGAAATTTCATGGTGAAAATCCACAAAGAATTGCAGTAAAAATTTACCCCCAGCTTTCCCTGACTGTAGCTGAGGATCCTTTTAAGGATGACTCAAAATGCCCACCTCCTGGCTTTTATTTCCTAAATTTGGTGGGTGGGAGTGGGAATCCAGTGGGCAGAGGTGAAGATGGGATGATAACTGTATCAGTTTACCCTGATCATTGCATGTTCACGTGGCTCTCATTGGGTTCGTGTGGGATCACCAAAAATCAGAACAGCTGGGACCTCACCGACAAGTTGGCGTTTCAACTATACGTGCATTTTTAGTTGTGCTAACATCCTGATTAGTGATACAAATGCAGATGGTAGGAAAATCCAAAACATCCTCAAAGCTTTCCTGGTAAAATGATATGAGATGGCTTTCTGGTCAGGCCTTGCACTTCTTAACTTTAGAATGCTCAGAAATTTAATTATAATCCAACTCCTAAAACAACCTGTCCTGTGATGCAGAACTTGATGTACACTTAGGGAAAGCAACTTTGGGTGACTCACAAATGTGTATGGAATAACCTCAAGCTGACCCTTTGGACCTGATGATGTTTTATAAGGCCTGTGTTCTCAGAACCTTGCTGTATGGCTATGAAACATGAATGGTTTGTGGCTATCAAGAAAAGAAACTCAACAATTTCCATCTTCACTATCTGCGTCGCATTATGGGTATATCCTAGCAGGGTAAAATCATGAACGCGGCAGCCCTCTCAAAGGAGAACTAACTTTGTTAACACTCAACAAACAGAAGCAGCTTTGTTGGCTTGTGCACATCTGCAGGATAGAAGATGATTGCGTACCCAAGGACTTTATGTGTGGTGAGGTAGCCAAAGCCAGACGACCAATAGGATGCCCAAAGCTCCGCTCCAAGAATGTTTGCAAGTGTGACATGAAGGCTTAGACATTGACTGTCGAACCTGGGAGACACTATCTGATGACAGAGGAAAATAGTGACCCCTTCTGTGGACTGGCATGCAATACCATGATGACCACAGCTTGGCAACAGACGCCAATGCCAATAATAACAGCTTACAAGGACATGGTTTCATGTGTGGCACTTATGGCAGAACCTGCCTCTGAAGGATTGACCTCTTCAGCCAATATGAAGACAACTCACCTGAAATGGATTTATTTGCCGCATATCCATCATCTTTCATAGCTGGAAGGATGCTGAAAGATATATTACCACATTACATCAATACACATGAGGAAGTGATTTGCTGTGACATGAAAATGGATTTATAACCACATTCTTACAGATGATATTCATCAAGGATAGTTATTGCTTAATATGACTAATCTTGCTATAGGCTTTACATTAATTCTTTTGTAAACTGTAATCTCCCTGAATGTCACAGAACAATGAATCAAACTTATTCACTTCCCTGATCTGAACAAATAAAAAAAGACGAATTCTCAAATTAACAAAAATTGTTTTATCAATATTGTACACAAATGCATACAGTATAAGAAATAAAAAAAATGTTTGGAGCACAAATTCAGCACAAACAATATGATGTCATAGCTATGGTAGGGACTTGGCTACAAGCTGGGCATGAATGAGAGCTAAACATTCCAGGATATAGGATTATCCAAAAAGATAAGGAAATTTGGAAAGGAGGAGGAGTAATAATATTGTTAGCAGGCAAAAGTCACAAAAAATATAGGTAAGGATGAATAGACAGTGGAAACATTATAGGTAGAGCTATTTTAGATGTGGCTGAGTGGGTAGCACTTTTGCCTTGGAGCCAGGAGGTTATAGCTTCAAACCGAACTCCAGAGCCCTATGTATAATCCATACTGGGACTACAATGCAGTACTGACAGCATGTTATGCTGCTGGATGTGGTATTCAGCAGGATTTGGGTGTCCTTGTACACAAATCACAACAAGTTAACAGGTAGGCACACTAAACAATTATGAAGGCAAGTGGTATGTTAGCCTTTATTGTAAGAGTAAGGGAGTCCTGCTGCAATTATACAGGGTCTTGGTGATACATACCTGAAATACTGTGTACACTTTTGGGACGGAATCTTCCAAGTTTACTTTATGACAGAACAAATTTATTAGAATTCTCTGAGAATGTAACAAGCAAGGTGGATAAATGGGAAACCAGTAGTGTTAGTGTATTTGGATTTCCAAAAGGCATTTGATAACATGCCACATAAAAAGTTACTTCACAAAGTAAGAGCTCATGGTATTGGGTGTGATATATTAACCTGGATAGAGGACTGGCTAACTAACAGGAAACAAAGAGTTGGGGTAAATGGGTCATTTTCAGGTTGACAAACTATAACAAATGAAGTGTCACAGGGATCAGTGCTGGAGCCTCAACTATTTGCAATATATATTAATGACCTGGAAGAAGGGACTGAGCGTATTGTAGCCAAATTTGCTGACAATACAAAGATAAGCAGAAAAGCAAGTTGTGAGGAGGACACAAAGGGCTGAAATTTTCCCCGTTTGGGGTGGGGGGGGGAGTTGATGGGCGGGTGCGTATGGGCACGCTTCCGATTGGCGCCCCCGATCGGAAGCGCGGCACCATTTTATGTGGGCGGGCCAATTAAGGCCCGCCCAGCGTGATGTCCACAGGGAAGCTCTATGGGCTCCCTGTGCGGGCGCGGGGGAATCCCAAAATTGAGAGTGCGCTCTTTCATGCATGAGTTGGGACATGTCCATAATTTTTACACAATCTTCATTCAAATTTTTTAAAGCCTACGAGAAACTACATCCTGCCCGTGGATGAGGTTTCATGTTTTTTCTAGTTCCCGCTGGGGCTCCTGGCCTGCCTGCCAACCTTAAGGTTGGACGGGCAGGTCCTTGAATTGCTGAACTGACCCTGTCAATGGCCTCAGTTGGCCATTGACAGGTCGGTGGTTGCGCAGCTGATTTCGCTGCACTCCCGCCTTCCTGAAAATTTAAATTGGGCGCGGTGATGTTGGGAGTTCCCTCCGACGTCACCGCGCGTCAGTTTATGCGTTGGCGAGTGGGCCCCGCCCCTGCTCGCCGACTCGTAAAATTCTGCCCAAAGAGCCTGCAACAGGATGTAGATAGGTTAAGTGAGTGGCAGTTGGAGTATAATGTGGGAACATGTGAGGTTGTCCACTTTGGCAGGAAGAATAGGGAAGCAGAATATTATTTTAAATGGACAGAAGCCACAGAATGCAGAGCTAGGGGCACAGTTTCAAAATACGTGTTCTCTCATTTAAGATGGAGATGAAGAGGAATTTCTTCTCTCAGAGCGTAGTTAATCTTTGGAATTCTCCAACCAGACAGCAGTGGAGACTGGGTCATTGAATATATTCAAAGCTGAGTCAGACAGATTTTTGATCTACAAGGGAATTGAGGGTTATTGACAGCAGGCAGGAAATTGGAGTTAAGGCCAAATTCAGATCGGCTATGATCTTATTGAATTGCGGAGCAGGCGTGAGGGTCTGAATGGCCTACTCCTGCCTATATTTCTAATGCCCTTTTGAGACCATTTTTGAGTTGATAACCTGATTTAACAATGGCAGACTTAGCCATGGCTCTTAAATTCAGCAACAGCATTGCATCCTGTCTCTGGATTGCCCGATCAGTTAGTGAGTGTGGTGGAAGAACGACTATTCTGTCAGAGAAAGGATTATCTAATGAAAAGGATCATGACATGGTTTACAATGGCTCACCACCACTTGGACTTTTGAGGCTGCAGCACCCACACAGGAATGGAGAGGAGATCTGGGAGGTCTGCTCCCCAGGCCTCTCTTACCTGGAAGTCCTGCTGTGGGATCTGAGGAACTGCAGTGCGGTGAGTTTTCCTGAGGACAGGGGGAAGAAGACAACCTTTCCAACCAAGCACATGTGGATGGAAGTGGTTGAGGAAGTCAGCAGGAAGTCTTCAACTTGTAGACAGTGTACCAGCAGGATCCAGAACCTTAGAAGGGCAGGAAAGGTGAGTAAAATAATACTTTCAGATGCCAAGCGCCATACTCTGACTTGTCCATCACTCACCTACGCAGCACTTCTTAGGATATCACAACCTGCTGCTCCACTTATCCTTCTCTCTGTAGGTACCCCACATCCCCGTCTGAGCAGACAACACTCACAGTCACCCTCAGCCCATTGCCCCCCTGTATCATGCCTCACAGTTAACTTGCACCAATGTTATTCTATCTTCCTCTCCACACAAGCCATTATGAACACACACACCTCCGCTTTCTCCCTGCAAGAGAAGAAAGCACACAACTTGGTGAGAGGCAGAGACTTGAAGAGGAGGAGGGGTATGTGTGAAGAGGGAGAGCGGTATTGGCCCTCCACTGTCAGTATCTTGGCAGCCATTGACATGCCTCCAATGTGAAGGAGGCCTTATTCCCAGAGACTGCAGATGTCAGCAGTGACCTGCTGTGAAAGCCTGAGCCTCCTGGTGCACTGATGCTCAGGCATGTCACAAGAGCTGATCCTCTGCCTTTAGACCTGTGTTTGGAGCCTTGCCTCCTCCCAGCTGGAGCTCAGTGTCCATCCCATCTGACCTGTGGAGGGCCATGTGGCTGAGGAGAAGGCAGCTGGTGCTGCTGGTGTTGCTCCTGCT
This sequence comes from Cetorhinus maximus, assembly GCF_964194155.1. NCBI lineage: Eukaryota > Metazoa > Chordata > Chondrichthyes > Lamniformes > Cetorhinidae > Cetorhinus > Cetorhinus maximus. The sequence continues at coordinate 123,015,800 of NC_135881.1, read as the reverse complement.
GCTGCTGGTGCTGTTGGTGATGGTGTGACTTCTACTGTTATCCCTCATTAGATGTGGAAGGTAGAACCCCATGAATTACTCTCCTGCTGAGGTGAAGGCTGGCAGCAGGGAAATACAGGTCAAGGTGAGTGATGTTCTAGACAGATAAAGTGCCTTCCAAGAAGTTGACAAAAACCTGTCACTTGCTGAGAGAAGAAGTGTTTTGAACAGGAAGTTCTCAATGGCCATGGCTGGAGCTCTTCAGTGTAACTGATAAAAGCCACCCCAGCTTATCAGCTTCACTGAAGAAGCTCTTCCTGCTGTGCACTTGCCTTAGTGACCCTGGCGAGTTATTGACAGGTTGGCCTTGGCTGGGAAATCTAGAAATGAAGATTAAGACAGCTCTTAATTGCCTTTTTATTACCTCAATAACTTATCAGCTTGGCTTCAATCTGCTGAAACCCAGAAGATGTGTGATGATGTTGGGACCCAAACCCAAAGAGCAGAATCATCCCAGATTTGCACTAAGTGCAGCAGTGGGAAGGTAAAATGACGTTTTCCCTGCTGGCCTTGATGGTGGGTTTTCATGTCATATTGTCCCAAACCTGCCACATTATTTATGCAATCTCAGGAATCACACCATTTCCATGGTGGGCAGGATCTCATTCACCTGCCCGCCATCACCCCACCGCTTCATCACGTTGGGCGCCATATTTAAAGTTCAGCTATGCGCACACATCTCAATGCTTCCAGCCCATGACTACCGCAGGGAAGATGTTCATGAAAGGCAAAAAGACTGCAGCTTCCAGGTTCAGCGTCGCATCACTGGAGCATCTTTTGGATGACGTGGAGTCCTGCCGGGATATCCTCTCCCACCGCTTCTGGCCACAGAATGGGCAGCACTGTGACCAACCAGGCTTGGGAGGTGGCGGTCAGCGGTGGTCAGCGACAATGCCCTGCAAAAGAGGACAGGCACCCAATGCCATTACAGGGTGAAAAGTTTCATCTGTTCCGCCAGGTTAACTCACTCTTCTCATCACTCTCAACTCACACGCTCACAAACCCATCACACATCCACAGGGATCTCACACCTCAAGGGACAACATCACTAACTCTCACACACACCCTCACATCTCCATCTGGCTTATAACCTCTCGAGCTCACGTCCTCATCCTGTCCATGGCTCCGCTCACCACACAAACATTCCACGCAGTGCCATGCATCCTGCTCACACTCTCTCCATCTGTTTCCATGCAGGAGAATCTGGCTCACAACAGCAGGGAGAGGTACCAGACTGGGGATAGAGTGATATATTTGTGAGCACTAAGGGAATTAAAGGGGGTGGGGATGGGGCAGGAAAGTGGAATTGAGGTAGAACATCAACCATGATCTGACTCAATACAATGCAGGCTTGAGTGTCTGCATGGCTCAGTCCTGCTCCTGTTCCTTTTGTAGAACTGACATGGGAACAGGCCATGCTAGATTCAGTGATGAGTAATAAAAACAGCATTAGTTAATCGCCTGACTATAAGGGAACATATTGCAAAGTGACCATAATATGACTGAAAACTTTAGACTTGAGAGGGAGAGACAAAAGTTACAACATAGATCTTAAATTTAAATAAGGACAAGCTTTGAGGGAATGAGTAATATATTAACTACATTAAACTGGGCTGAGCTGTTACTAGGTAAACCTGCCGTCAAACTTTAGGAAGTGTTCACAAATTTATTTGGTGCAGCACTTTAATGATGACTGAAGAAAATTATATAATAATGTATATTTTAAACAATAGTAAAACAAAAATAGTTTTTAAAAGAGATAAATAGAATCCAATATAGCCCTTATTCCATTTTCTCCAAATGTAATGAAGCCCAAATTGCATGTAGGTTAAGGGCAAATAAAAATGAACATAGCATGAATTCTGAGCTGTGTTTCAAACCCCAAATTCTCTCCAGCACAAAGACTCCTTCCACTTACATAACATTGCCAGCATTTGCCACGTCCTGCACCCATCTGCCTCTGTTACTTCCAGACTCAACTATTCAAATAATTTCCTCGACGGTGTTTCATCCCCCTCCCTCCATAAACAAACACTCATGTAAAACTCTGTTGTTGTATCCCATCCTGTATCAGATCCTGCCCACCAATTACCTCTGTCCTATTGAGCTACATTTGTCCCCAGTTCTTCAGTGCCTTCGTTTTCAAATATTGATCCTCATGTTTAAATCTCTTCATTGCCTTTCCCCATCCTAGCTTGGTACCCTGCAGCCATACAACCCTCCAAGAACTCTACATTCCTTCAATTCTGATCTTTTGTCCTCCCCCAGGCCCCACTCCCTTCACCCACCACTGGCTGCTATGCCTTCAGCTATCTAGACCATACATTGTGGAATTCCCCTCCTTAACCTTCCAGCCTCTCAATCTCCATCTTCTTCTTTAAGGTCCACTTTATAATACAGCTCTTTGACCAAATTTTTCAGCAATTCTCCTAATATCTCATTCTTTGCCTAGACATCTGTGACATATTTGTTGTTATTGAAGATGTATGCATGGCTCAGTGGGATGGATTAGAAAGGAGATTATCTCTTTGACTTTATAGCATTGACTGTATGTGATAGTTCACTGATATCACGCTGGAGAAGCATTTGAGTTGTGTCACAGATTAGGACAGCAGGATTGAGGCATATTACACGTGTACAGTGTACCCCTAGTCCTCAGCTTCATCCTGATCCCCACCCATTTAGCAATGGAGGAAGCTGATACAGTAACCAACTAGTGTTACGGTCAGTACTTCTTCCACTTACTGACACTTTAAACACTCTTGGTTGTTGTGGTGTCTTTGATGAACGGACCACAGGCGACTCAGGTACAGGTTACGATCGTTTATCGGAGCAATTGCAAGGAGGGCACCATCTCAATGCAGCTTGAGACAGTACTTTGCTAAACTACAAGTGTTCATCATATTTATACATTATTGGTCACGTACAAGAACAGTTTCCAGATTTCGATCTTGTCAACATATAGGTTTACATTAAACAGACAAGTCTCTGGTACAAAGGTACATGCATCATCTGATCCTACCTTCACCCAGGCAGAGACCTGCCTTCCTATCTAAGCTGGGACCATCTGTCCTTCCCCTATCTGTTGAAGAGCACACTTAATCTATGTTATTGCCATCCTCTGAGTCCAGTCTAGCACCCAGGACCTTGCTGGTGATTGCAAACCCTGAGGGTGTGCAATGTTTGAGAGTGTATAAGGTTCATCTGGTTTAACTGTTTAATTGTTGATTTACTGATTTGCGCTGGCCTGCCTATAGATTCTAATTTAAGTAATTCAATCCCTTATAATGAATTCTCCCTTACCATAAATTCTCATTTACTTTCTTCCCCCTAACAGTTATTTTGACCAAAGGGTGAAAAGAGGCTCTAAATAAATGCTGCACTAATAAGATGTGCCTATTTGAAAGTTGGGATTTAGTACACATTTTGTTTTGGGCTGATTGATGATTATTAAGGCACTGGAACTAAAGACTAAAGGTTTATCACTTAAGCAGTGATTAGATGCAATTTTCCTGGGAATATCTATAGCTTGCAGTCACCCACTTTCACTGAAGATGTAGGATGTGCTGGCTGGGAGAGAAACCAATACAGAAGGATGGCTCAGGGACCGAGGGAGAGGGCACCCAGGTTCTTGGATGCGATACTGGGGGCAGTCCAGAGGATGAGGAATATCCTCTGCTATGGGTGAAGGAAAACATAGAGGAGGCTAATGCACCATGTGTGGGAGGAGATTGCCTTGGTGATGACAGCCAGGTGCTCTGGCCCTAAGACATGGCTCTAGTACCACATGAAATTTAATAACTATACACACCAAAGTAAGATCCAATCTCACAAACACACTACCCAATAACTGCCAGCGCCAGCATTGCAACCTCAACAGACTTTACTCTCCACATAATTATACACCGACACATGCCGCACAATATTGCATCCTCCACAGGCATTCTTCACACCTCAGACACACCTCACAGCTCTTCAACCACTACAAACACAAGCACATTTGTCAATAAACTCATTCACAGTCACCACTCTCTCTCCCAAGAAAAAATAGCACAAACAAGCAACAGGACCTGACTGGGAGTGGGAGGCGGGGAGGTCAATAATATCTTCCTGAGATCACTTCCCTTTGAGGAGGCAGTGCTGACCCTGATTGGGCAAGCTATAGATATTCCCAGGAAAATTGCATCTAATCACTGCTTAAGTGATAAACCTTTAGTTTTTAGTTCCAGTGCCTGTAGGAACATCATAATAATCATCAATCAGCCCAAAACAAAATCCCAACTTTCAAATAGGCACATCTTATTAGTGCAGGACCTATTTAGAGCCTCTTTTCACCCTTTGGTCAAAATAACTCAAGAGTGTTTAAAGTGTCAGTAAGTGGAAGAAGTACTGACAGTAACACTAGTTGGTTACGGTATCAGCTTCCTCCATTGCTAAATGGGTGGGGATCAGGATGAAGCTGAGAACTAGGGGTACACTGTACATGTGTAATATGCCTCAGTCCTGCTGTCCTAATCTGTGACACAACTCAAATGCTTCTCCAGCGTGATATCAGTGAACTATCACATACAGTCAATGCTATAAAGTCAAAGAGATAATGGGAGATAATGTAGCTAGAGGCAGATCAGAGGACATATTACCTAGAGGTATATGATCACTCCAGCTTCCTTACAGATCCATAACTATTGCTGATCCCTAACCCTCTGGGCCTATCCTCACTCCTAAACTCCATTTGATCTCATCACACACATCCCTCTTTGGTGTCCACACATGCTGCACTCTAACCCTTCCAGTTTTATCATTACAGCTTCGCACGAGCAAGATCCATCTTGTCTCACTCCCAGAGGAACTAGAAGAGGAGGAAGAGATGTCTTGTCCTTCTGAAGGAAGAGGAGGAGGAAAGTGAGGAAGAATGTACTGTCAATTGCTGCCACTGTTACAGGCACCAGCTCAAAGACTGGCACAAAACTTAACTTAAAAGTAAGGTTAAAGCAGGGATCCTCACAGTTGGGTGAACCAGCCACTAATAGACAGCAGCCAGGCACAGTGGAAGGGATACTGGAAGTGCCAGTATTTTGTGGGGAGCAAGGTCACACATTAGCTTTGCTATAGAGAAGTCAGAGAAGAACCTCACATGGCCAAACTTCAAAAGAAGGCTAGAGGGTGCAACAGGCCAGTGGTGCAGTGATGCAATGGAGAGCCTGCTTTTGGTTCATGAACGGAGGAGTCCACGGCACCTTTGTCTGTACTTTGACATGGAGCCTGGAATTTATCCTTTCAAGTATGTAGAGGCTGTTCAATTCCATCCAGTGACCTGTGGAGCCCAACATCATGCACTGTCTGATGACTGATGTCTCAGCTTCCAATGCAGTTATTATAGTTGCAAGGAATGACAAACTGCTACAATTGAAGCCCAGCAAGGTTGCCATGGTGGCTCTGGGCTCCTCCTTTGATAAGGGCTTTCTGAGTGTGACAGCTGCCGACAGACTGACCTCCAGCAGATTACTGGGCTGGCTAAACAGAGACCCCGAGATGCTGGTGTGGGAACCAATGAATAGCAACCTATTAGCAGCATTGCTTCTCTCTCCCTTGTCACTCCATCATTGGTCTTGCCCTAGACTGTCAGCCAGGCTGCCCAGACTGCTGAAACCCAAGCTGAGTTGGTACAGTATGAGGCTCGGGCAACACAGCCTCTCAAGGGCATCGCAGGAGGACATATGAACTTCCTCTTCAGAATCCCCGCACCACCTACTTTACCTGCTGCTGTCCCTCAGATTTCACCTTACAGGACAACTTGAGCAGGGAAGAGCACTTATAGATAGACAAGCTCCAGTGTAAATAGTTTCTTATTTGTCAGTTGTGTTATGTTTCTATTAAGTGATTGTACTGCAGATACAGAATGATGATGGCAATTGGATAATGGTGTAATTAGTGACCTTTTGTATTTTGATCTTCATGGGGAAGGGGTTGGATGGATTTAGTGCAGATGATAGACTGCCTGATGGACCCTCAGTCATGGAAAGTACAGCGTTCCAGGGTCTGATGGTGGAAGGCATCTCTCAAAATCAATCTTCAATTAAATGGCAGGAAGCCATTTTCAATTTCAATTAAATCCATCTGGAAGCCCCTAGCCCCTTATCCCCCTCTGCTTCCTCAACAGCCTCCTCCTCTGCCTCCTTCTCCTCCTCTGAATCCTCAGTTTGACCCACTGGCACAATTGCTGCTGGTAACAGCTGGCATCATTGCCAGATTGTGAAGCATGCAGCAAATCACCATTAATCTGGACACTTTCTCGACTGAGTGCTGCAGGCACCCCCTGACTGGTCATTGTATCTAAACATCTACCTCAGGACCCCAGTGATCTTCTTAATGATATTCCTGGTGACAGAGTGGCTTGTGTTGCTCAGCTGCTCTCTGGGACTTCCTGAGGGAGTCATGAGCCATAGCTTCAGAGGGTATCCCTTGTCACCCAGTAGTCAGTCATTCAAATTGCATTAGGGTTCAAAGATTTATGTAATGGATAATTGACTCATTTTCAATGCATTGTGGCAGCTCCCTATATAGAAGGCATTCACCTGCATGATGCACTGTCAGTGGTTGCAAATGAACCCCAAACTGAGGGAATGAAATCCATTCCTGTTCGCTTTGGCAGGAAGAATAAAAAGAAGCGTATTATCTGAATGGGGAGAGATGCAGAGGGATCTGGGTGTCCTAGTGCATGAGTCGCAAAAGGTTAGCATGCAGTTACACCAAGTAATTAGGAAAGCTAATAGAATGTTATTATTTATTTTGAGGGGAATTGAATACAAAAGTAGGGAGGTTATGCTTCAGTTATACAGGGCATTGGTGAGACTACATCTGGTGTACTTTGTACAGTATTGGTCTCCTTATATAAGGAAGGATGTAAATGCATTGGAAGCAGTTCAGAGAAGGTTTTCTAGACAAATACCTGAATTGGGCAGGTTGTCTTATGAGGAAAGGTTGGACAGGCTAGGCTTGTATCTGCTGGAGTATAGAAGAGTAAGGGGCGACTTGATTGAAACATATAAGATCTTGAGGGTCTTGACAAGATGGATGTGAAAAGGTTGTTTCCTCTTGTGGGAGAATCTAGCACTAGGGGTCACTGTTTAAAAATAAGGAGTTGTTCATTTAAGACAGAGATGAGGGGAATTTTTTTTCTCCCAGAGAGTCGCGAGTCTTTGGAACTCTCTTCCTCAAAAGGTGGTAGAAGCAGAGTCTTTGAATATTTTTAAGGCAGAGGTAGATTCTTGATAAGCAAGAAGGTGAAAGGTTATCGGTGGTAGGTGGGAATGTAGAGTTGATATTACAATCAGATCGGTCATGATCTTATTGAAAGGCGGAGCAGGCTCAAGGGGGCAAGTGGCCTACTTCTGCTCCTAATTTGTGTGTCTGTATGAACACTTCTGAGTTTAAATGAGGGGCTCATATGGCTAAATATATTAATTCACTAGCTCCCTGGACAATGGGGAATCTGGCAATATGTTGAATCATGGAGCTGTCTGGATCTGGTCTTCTTTAGCAATATATATCATTCCCCAGGGCACATAGAAACACTGAGTGCTTCTTTATGCAGAAATTCACAGAGAATTTGGAGGTGTGATTGATATCACATGTGGGTGCCTGGAAGGTGCTAGCAGCATAAAAATTAAATGCCACTGTGGCCTTAACTGCTGCATGTAATGCTGTCATAGTATTTAAGTTAGCTCTCATTAATTAGCAATTGGAAACCCTAAGAATGGATTTAAGAGGATTCTTACACTTCATAGATAGCCTGCTACAATTCCATTATGATCCATCTCTCCTGATAAAATTGCTCTAACCCCTCTATCCTGTTCTGATCCCTCTATCCTGATATGATTGTTCTGGCTTCTCCATCTTGATATAATTCTACATGATCCCTCTATTCTGACATGAATTTTATGACTTCTCTGCCATGTGTCATGTGTGCTCTGCCTAAGGGCAAATCCTTGGTTCATTGTTTGCTGATGCTTCATCCTGTTTGTTTTGTCACTGGTGGTTTGTCATTGCCTTCCACCCACATGGGCAGGACAAGAAGGCACGTCCCAAATCTACCTCAGCCACAACGGGTATCAAACCCATGCTGTTGGTGTTATTCTGAACCATACGCTAGCCATCTAATTCCATTATGGGCCCTCTATCCTGGTTAAATCCCACAGGATGAGTATATTTTCAGGGTGTAATGCAAATCAGTGGTTTATGTCTCAGTAACCTTGTATGGAGGTGTCGTTAATTGCTCGCAGTCGGATTGTCATTCTTGGATGTTGTTCCTGGTTGCATTTGGGATCTAGTCCTCGATGTAAGAGAACTATAAAATGGTTGAGGAGCTGGAATGGATCTCATTTGTCCTCGGTTATGCCCCACTGTTGTGCCTTTGTGTGTAATGACTTCATAGGACCTTGGTTCCAATCAAATCCTTGTCACCACGTCTGGTTGCCATGTACCTTCTGTGGGATCCTGGATGTGAACTTTCTGCCCCAACTGTAAACTTGGCAATTCTGAAACCGCATTTTCATTGTGCACATTTGTCACCTTTCTCTTGTGGCCTTAAAAGCTGCTCTCTAGTTTTTGAGAGAGTAGAATGAGTAAGAGTAGGTAAATTGGTACGCACTAGCCTGCCAAACATGAGCTCTGCCAGTGATGGAATAGTTGCACTTAAAGGTGCCGCTCTCAAATGTAACATTACAATGTGTAGATCTTGTTTGGTCTGTCTACTTTTGAGAATTTTGAGAAGGGATTTCCCCTTGTGAATCATTCATTCAGCTAGGCCGTTAGATCTAGGGTAATGAGGAGAAGAAGTAGTGTGATCAATATTCCACTTCTCACACATATCCTAAAATGTCTTACCAATAAATTGTGGATCGTTATCTGTAATGATCTGTCTAGGCACAACAAGTAAACTGAAAATAACACTTATGGTGTGCGCAACAGTTGTGCTTGATTTATTATGCAATTGTTCAATAATGAGATACTTGGTAAACTAGTCAACGATGACAATGAAGCCAGTACCATGGGCATGAAAGAGGTTGTATGCGCTTTTGGACTAAAGATGGGTAGGAACTTCATGTGGAATCAATGGTTCTTTGGGCTGACTTGACATATGCTCTTGAAATGCCTCGCACTTCTTGACAATGACTTCAATGTCATTGTCCATACCTGACCAATCGATTGTCTCTCTTGTGAGTCTTCTCGTCTGATCTATGGCCATGTGTGAATAATGAAGCTGTTGAAGAATATCAGGTTGCAAAGATTCTGATATGATAACCTGTCTGCCTTTAAAAATGACTCCCTGGGAGATGCCTATCTCATCCTGGTAAGGCCAAAATGGTCTCACGTGTTCATGGACATGCTGAATCAAATCAGGCCATCCTTTAATGATGGTTTTCCACAGTTTCTGTGATGTAGAATTTTTCACAGTTTCTTCTTGTAGCTGCTAGCATTTACATTGCACAAAATGTACCAGATCAATTTGGAGAACATCTTCAAGGTCAATGTCAATGAAGTCAACATGTAGACCTAAGGAGATATCATTTAGTTTCACTGGATAGGCAATCTGCTTAATGTATCCAATGTGACCATCAAGTTACCTGGCTCATTCCTAACCTCAGGCATAACTTTGAATTTTTATCAAGAGACTTTGTAATCTTGGTGGTGCACTGGCCATGGTTTTTGCCAAATCATCTCCAGTAGCTTGTCGTCAGCCTGTACCACAAATCATTTACCAAATAGATAAGTATGATAATGCATGATTCCAAACACTAAAGCTAATGTTTCCCACTTGATGTTGGAGTAGTTGGATTGTGTATGGACAGAGATGTTGAAGCAAATGTAATTGGTGTACCGTTTTGTAGTTTATATTCTCCCAAACTTTCTGTGATGCATTAATATTCAGGGTAGTTGTCTCTTGAGGATCATAAAATTACAATGTCAATGCTTCTGGCAATGACATTTTCAGTGCTTTGAAGAGGTATTGGTGATCTTTGTGGCACAGGAAAGGCACATCCTTTTTCAACAATTCCCTCAGCGATACGATTTTTGAGCAAAATTGGGAATGTATGGAGGCAAGAAATTAGAGAGACCTAGACATCTTCAAAGATTGAGGAGTTAGCAAGGCTTTAATATCCTCTATTTTACTAGGATTGGGATGTATGCCAGCACTGGAACAAATAGAACCGAAGGAATTGATCTGCTCCATGTTGATGTCACATTTCGGACTGTTGACCACCAGTTCTTCATTACGTGCTGTTTGCACCAATAAATGCAGATTATGGTCATGTTCTTGCTTAGTTCTTCCCACAACAGCAATGTCATTGGCAATCCAATGCATCTTGGCACAGTGCATGTAATGCGGTCCATGTGAGCTTGAAAGAGATCCTCGCTAACAGATAGCCTGAAATGAAATTGTTGAAAACAGTATCGTCTGAACAGGGTATGAAATTTAGTAATCTCTTGGGGCTTTTCCGTGAGATGTACTGACCAGTAGCCATGCTTGGCATCAAGTTTTGAGAAGAATTTTGCACCTGCAAATCCTCAGATTTAGCTCTTCTAATATGTGTATTTTGTAAGGACAACATTTCAAAGCAGTATTTAAACATCATTGATTGAGGTACGCTCTCAATGATTGTTGTGGTGTCTTTGATGAACGGACCACAGGAGACTCAGGTACAGGTTACGGTCGTTTATACGAGCAATTGCAAGGAGGGCACCATCTCAATGCAGCTTGAGGCAGTACTCTGCTAAACCACAAGTGTTCATCATATTTATACATTATTGGTCACGTACAAGAACAGTTTCCAGATTTCGATCTTGTCAACATATAGGTTTACATTAAACAGACAAGTCTCTGGTACAAAGGTACATGCACCATCTGATCCTACCTTCACCCAGGCAGAGATCTGCCTTCCTATCTAAGCTGGGACCATCTGTCCTTCCCCTATCTGTTGAAGAGCACACTTAATCTATGTTATTGCCATCCTCTGAGTCCAGTCTAGCACCCAGGACCTTGCTGGTGATTGCAAACCCTGAGGGTGTGCAATGTTTGAGAGTGTATAAGGTTCATCTGGTTTAACTGTTTAATTGTTGATTTACTGATTTGCGCTGGCCTGCCTATAGATTCTAATTTAAGAAATTCATTCCCTTATAATGAATTCTCTCTTACCGTAAATTCTCATTTACTTTCTTCCCCCTAACAATGATCCACCCTTCTTTATGACACGTGATTGAGCTGCACCAATCAGTGTGCTCTTGTACTCTTCTAATGATTCCGTCTTCTTCCATTTTGTCTAGTTCAGCCTTTAATTTGTCTTGTATGTGGATGCTGCACTGACGTGGTGGATCAATTGATGGACTTGCGTTCTCTTTCAAGTGTAATGTTGCAGCTCCCTTGAAACTGCCAATTTTGTCAAAACATTATGGATATTTCAATGTTAAATTGTGAACTGAGGCAGTAAGAGTAGATCCTGAGGTTGATCTGCCATATGAGGTCTGACTGATTCCATGGATTTTCACTAGTGCAAAGGCTTGCTGATAGACCTACAATCACTGGGCCTTTAGTCTCCAAGATGTAGAACATCTGTGACACCCAGGCAGATTGATTGTACTTGCATTCCAGGGCTATGGACCCTGCACATGAAATTAGTGACCCATTGTATGCCGTAGGTTGCATAGTCATAGGTCCCTCCATGCCTTCCATATCTGTGGATAATGTGTTTTAGAACTCACAGGGGTAGCATGTTGGCACTTGCCCCATGTCAATCTTGACCAACAACAAGTAGTTGCCAACTTTCTTAGGACAGATAATTTGAATCTTGGCAAACACTTCGGGTAGTGTAACAGTATCTATGTTTTCCATGAGATTGACAGCATGAAACATGTGTTCACCGCTCTTTGTCTCACTGTGCACATCATTGTCATTTTCTGGTTTGTCAGTTACCTCGTGTATATGTTCCTGACAGGATACCGGATGATCATTCTTATTGTTTGATGGTACCCATTGTGTACGGTCTGTTTGGATCAGTGCATGGCTCTTTGTAGCTGCATCAGCCTTTGCTCTAGTGCACTGTCACTGCCAATGGCCTTTTCTGCCACATGCCTTGCAGAATTGAAGGAAAGCTGGGCATTTCCTTGGTGCACGGAGAAGGCCACACCTTCCACATATTTTGCTGGGTTTGGGTGTTCTTGTGAGTGCATCAACAATTGGGGTTGTATTTGGGACCTGTAAGCTTCATTGACCTGCAAGGATTGCTTTGTACCTATGTCCATCCTTGAGTAGCTCTTGATGCAATCCATTTTGGGCTTGTCTAGCAGATATTTCTAGAATGCTTCCATGGGAGTGGATGCAATCACCAACTCAACAATCCTGTTTGTTAGCCCTGTGTTTGACAAATCACAGTACGTACCCTTTACTCTGCATCTGTAACAAAGTGGCCTATGGATTCTGTAGGCTGTTGTTGAAAAGACATGAACTCTAGTCGATGAATACAGAAGTTTAACCTAATTCTGAACAGGTCTTCCAATGTAGTCCATAGCTTTTGGGGATCCTTTAGCTCTTCTTTTGTTAATCCTGACATGTTCAGACTATGTAGACCTTCATTCCCAATTGCTAGGTGAATTTTTATGGCTTGCTTGTCTGGTTCAAACGCACTTGAATCAAGAAACCATAGCTCTGTGCACTGTTTAAACATTATGAATTTGGCTAGGAGGTCAGCTGCATCCCAATTCAAACTGGAGAATTTTGTGGACATTCTGACAATATCTCTGTGATCTTCCTCCCTGTTTTATTCAATGTACTGTTCAACAACTCCAGAAGCCACCCATTATAATCACAGCATTCTCCGGCCCAATTTGATGATGGGTTGTTTGTTTTTTCTTTGTTTTGTTTGAATCTCCCTTACTCAGCCCATGAATCCAGCCCACACCCTGGTCATTCGCCTTTTCCGACTGAACTAACCCGGTGTTGGTCCTTTCAATGCACTGTCCCACTCACTGAACTGACAGGCTAAGTGCTACAATCTCACCTGGAGGGATCAGTCTGCTTACCAGCTCTTTACTTGAGCACTATCTCGCTGTGTCTTTGCAGATTTTCTATGCAATCAGCATGCTGGGGTTTCAATGTTCTCCAATGCTGCAAACTCATTGTGCTCTGACTAAAACATCCAGGGTCATCTCATGCCCTGTAGCACAATCTAAGGCTGTTCACCATGTTGTACCTGTACTTAATCTTGCTGCCACAGTGTTTGGCCATCACTGATCACCATGTCGTGTTTTTATAATGATATAATGGCACCAATCACTCTTATGGGATTGGGTAAACACATTATGGGTTCATTTATTAAGATTAGCCACATGAGAACATTTATACAAATGTAGAAAACTCGAAGACATCAGCAGCAGGGCTGTGTGTGCTGTGTTCTGCTCACAGGCTAAAGTGCAACTGAGACTGGATTTCATGACACACTTCCCTTCTAGTGATGGCATGCTGCTACCCCTTAAAGGCATATTACAACAAAAAGCAGATCCCAAGTCTACCTCAGCCAGAATGAAAATCAAACACATGTTGTTGGTATTATTTTGAAACATACACGAGCCATCTAAGCTAATTGGCCCCCTATGACCCTTCTATCCTGATACAATTCTGGCATGATCCCTCTATCCTAATATATTTGTTATGACTCCTCCATACTGTTGTAATTCTGTTATAATCCCCCCATCCTGATATGATTCTATTAGATCCTTCGATCCTCATATGATTGTTGTGATTCCTCTATCCTGATTAAATCCCAAAGCATGAGTACATTTTCAGTGCGTAATGCCAATCAGTGGTTTATGTTTCAAATAAATCATTAGTTTTTGCTGTTTGTTCTCATTCTTTATAATTAACAATTTATATTTGAAAGTGATTGTTGTTCTGATGACGGAAAATCCCCAGAGGAGCTGTTCGTCAGTTTATGTTGCACACAATATAATAACAGTTTGCAATATAAATGGCACTTGCGATGCACATTTCCAACGCTAAATATGTTATTGATTTATTTGTGGCTATATATGACAATTTTGTATGATATTTGGTATGCTTTGCTTTAGCCCATTTTATGGATTGTATTTTTAGGCTAGATAATTCTCTATTTTAATTCTTTTTTTTGTTTCAATTTGAGTGCCAAATTGAGGAAGTTGTGGTGGAGGGACTTACTAGATCATTTTAACTTCAGTCAATGTTATTGAATTGGCCACCCAGTTTACCCTCTGCCTGATTTTTCCTTTCATTGACTTCAATGGTAAGAAAGCTGAGTGTGGTGTACAATGAGAGACTGATGCGATTATCGTCCATTTTGCACCATCACCCGAAAATAAAACTAACCCTTCAGAGTTCAAACCCAATTTGTCTTGAATAATTTTGTGTTTTTTCTTCTCCTCCACTCTTTGCCACCTTGAAAGCCTGCTCCAAGGATTAAGCTTTAGTGGGAAAGGCAAGGAGACCCTTTGAGTGATTGATGAAAGCAGGAACCTTGATTATGCAGAGTGCATGGGAAGGGAAAGAGTGTGGAATGGCCAAAACCCTGCAGAATGCTTCCTGCAACCTTTCCAAAGACTACACTTATGACATGCTTCTTTCCTACAATAGGCAAGGGGTGATTTAGTAGAGGTGTTTAAAATCATGCTGGGTACTAATAGAGCAAATAAAGAGAAACTGTTTCTAATGACAAATGGGCCAGTAGCCAGGGGACAAAGATCTAAGGCACTTGTAAAAGAAGCTGAGGGGAGAGCAGCAAGTTATAATGATGTTACTTCCTGAAAGGGCGGTGCAAGCAGATGGAATAATAGCTTTGAAAAAGGAGTTGGATAAATACTTGAAGGAGAATATATTGCAAGGCCAAGGGGGAAGGGCAGAAGTGTGACTAATTAGATAGCTCTTTCAAAGTGCTGGCACAAACACAATGGGCTGAATGGCCTCCTTCTACACTGTATCATTCTATGATTCTGTGATTCGACTACCTGTGATGGAATCTTCCAGACGGAACAGGGCACCAATGGATGATGGGCCTCTTCATGTGCAGCCTATTCCCTGTTATTGTGTGCTAGCTTCTCCTGCAAGAAAGCAAGGACTGTGTTAGTATTAACCTGCCAATAACCTGGGGGATGCTTTGGAGGAATACCTGTGAGGCTTGGATAGTGTTTCTGCTATGTTAAAATTACACTAGTGTGAGGAGGTCAGGGAAGTCAGGGAAATAGCTGTTGTACAGTATGAGAGTAATAGCAGAAGGAGATGAGTAAAGTGTGCTGCCGTGATTGGAGAAGCATGTTGGGAAGCAGGAAAGCGGACCATTTACACTAAATGTGCAGCATCTGACATGTCCAGAGGAAGCCAGAGGTGGCTCAGCTGCAGAAGATTGCCCAAGCACCAACAATGACAACATGAGCTGTCAATTCTGTCGATCTCGCATTGGACTCTTCAGCCATATGGGGACCTACAGACGGTGATGAAGTGACTTACAGCTTGAATACATGAATACCGACGAGTCTACCATCATCAGAAACTGAAGCTGGTCATGTCATAATTCTTGCCATTCCCTAGCTCTCACACCCCTACATGAGCTGCTAATGAAGAGTGCCAGTAGCACTGATGGCTCATTTATTTCATACTAAACCGCCATTAGAACCAATTTAGCACAACCCCTGAATCCAAATGAATAGGCGCACAATTGGAGAATGACAAGTGGTTCACCCTGAATCTTGGATGGCAGTCAAGTTAGACTTGTGAATTTGATATTCTTTCTGATTGTCATAGATATTGTTGTTATACTTCCAGAAAAAACATAGCATTATTTAATGCTGGGCCAATTTTCTGTAGTGTATAGATATAAGCTAAAGTGGGCCTCAGCTTTCTTGATGCCATACATCATTGTCTTCGGTCCAATCATCTTTAACTGCTTCGTCAATGACCTTTCTTCCATTGTAAGGTCAGAAGTGGGGATGTTCGCTGATGATTGCACAATGTTCAGCAACATTCGCGAATCCCCAGAAACTGAAGCAGTCCATATCCAACTGCAGCAAGCCCTGGACAATATCCAGGCTTGGGCTGACAAGTGACAAGTAACATTCATGCCACATAGTGCTAGGCAATGATCATCTCCAACAAGAGAGAATCTAACCATTGCCTCTTGACATTCAATAGCATTACCATCGCTCAATCCTCCACTATCAACATCCTGGGGGCTACCATTGACTAGAAACTGAACTAGACTAGCCATATAAATACTGTGGTTACAAGAGCAGGTCAGAGACTAGGAATCCTGCAGTGAGTAACTCACCTCTTGACTCCCCAAAGCCTGTCAACCATCTACTAGGCCAAAGTCAGGAGTGTGATGGAATACTCTCCATTTGCCTGGATAAGCGCAGCTCCAACAACACTCAAGATGCTTGACACCATCCAGGACAAAGCAGCCCACTTGATTGGCACCCCGTCTACAAACATTCACTCCTTCCATCACTGACGCACAGTAGCAGCTGTGTGTACCATCTACAAGATGCACTGCAGGAATTCACCAAGCCTCCTTAGAGAGCACCTTCCAAACCCACGACCACTACCACCTAGAAGGACAAGGACAGCAGATACATGGGAACACCACCACCTGGAAATTCCCCTCCAAGTCACTCACCATCCTGACTTGGAAATACATCACCGTTCCTTCACTGTCGCTGGGTCAAAATCCTGGAACTTCTTCCCTAACAGCATTGTGGGTGTACCTACACCCCAAGGACTGCAGTGGTTCAAGAAGACAGCTCACCATCACTTACTCAAGAGCAATTAGGGGTGGGCAATAAATGCTGACCTAGACAGTGATGCCCACATCCCATAAATGAATGAAAAAAAAGGTCTAGTTCTTGGACTTGACTTCAACAATTTGTGGTTTCTGTACTTCTGGTAGCTGGACTGACTGAGGTTCACATCTACATCATTGCACAACCATAACCCTTATACTCCTGCTCCTCATCTTTTTTCCCGTGAGTTCCAGTCCTGCTCTTTTTTTCCTTCTGGTGTTTACATTTTATTACTCTTCTCTCTATTTGTATAGTTATCTTTTAGTGCTGCCACTTTCTTTTAACTCCTACTTTCAATGCTTTTTACTGCAGTTCTGCTATTTGTTTTTAGCCTCGATCAGTGTTTGTAGTTTTCCTTTACTGTTGATGCAGTTATATCTCTACTTCCCACTATGTAGGCTTTTTTTAGTACCTCCCTGAATGTTTCTCTTTTTAACCACATCCCTGCTGTTTGTGTTCTGCCCCAATCCGTTTCCTTTGGGCTCGAGCTGACCTGGCATTTCTTGCATATAAACCGAGCCTTTCATGTCCTCAGGACATCTCAAAATGCGTCACAACCAATAAAGAATTTTTGAAGTGTCGTTACTCTTGTAATGCAAGCAGCTTAGCAGCTAATTTACACACAACCAGGACCTACAGCAATGAGATAAGTAACCATGTAGCCTGTTTTGCTGATGTTTGATGAGCTTTTGCCCAGGACACCGGAAGAACTCTCCTGCTGTCTTTTGAAAAGCACCACAGGATTTCCAATATCCACCTGAGCAGGCAGACAGAATCGCAGTTTAACATCTTATCTGAAAGGTGGCACCATTCCCCTTCGCCCCTCGCCATGTTGCCAGGCAGCTGGATAACTGGGTGAATACTCTGTGAGTACCTGATTTCATGTGTAAGTGTTTCCTCAAAGATGCGTATTTGTGTGGCAAAAAGAAAACAAATTCCTTTCTATTAGATCATTTTTTGGTTACCTGCTGACCACATACTAAATACAGGATTAATATTGCTTTCTGTGGTTATTTCTGCAAGTTAATAGATATGTGTGTTATAGTCTGGGATACAAAACTTCAGATACTTTCCTGATACTGACACATCAGTGGTACAGAGGGACCTGTGTTCCGTTGTACATGAATCACAACAAGCTAGCATGCAGGTACAGCAAGTAGTTAGGAAATGTTGGCCTTTATTGCAAGAGGGTGGAGTATGAAAATAGGCAAGTTTTGTCACAGCTGTACAGGGCATTGGTGAGACTGTACCTGCTGTACTGCACACAGTTTTGGGGCTGGATTTTGACCTCGTCGGGCAGGCACAGTGGGAGCAGCCTCGAAACCGACCGCAGCTCGCGATTGGGCCCTACCACAATTTTACGCTGGCGGGCTAATTAAGGCCCACCTAGTGTGAAACATGGCTCGTCACTGACCAGGAAGGGCCAAGCGGGGGCAGGGGCCTGTTTGTCGCTGAGTCCAATGGCAACCCGGCGGCCAGTATAAAGAAGGCCCAGGCAGGCCCAGAAAGGCTGCCAGGGAAGGATGTCTGGCTGCCAGTCTGATGATGCACTCAAGTGTGGCAGGTTGGGTGTGCACTTGGTCCCCCGCATTTCAGATGAGTGCCTTGTGGTCCTGCTGGAGAAGGTGGCCCCCAGGGGAGATACCCTTGTCCCCAGAGATGGGAGGATGAGGCCACCACACCTCACCAAGAGGGCACGGGAGGAGGTGGCTGCCCGGGTGAGCAGCCATGATGTGGAGCGCTGTTAGGAAGGGAGTTCCAGGATTTTGACCCAGCGACAGTGAAGGAACGGTGATTGGCTCTGCCCGAAGCACTTCAATAACCTGCTGCGCTCAGGAAGGGTGAGTACCATGTTGGCATGTGTCAGTGTGCAGATTTGTTAAGGTCTGGCTGTCCTCCCATGGACCTCAGGGGTGTTAGAGCCTGAGTGCCAACTGTCAATTACACCTATGGCAATGGGGGTGAGCCCTGGTTGCTTGGACTGAGTGCCTTGTAGCTCGAGGGCCGCAACTTGGATGTGCTCTGTGAAATGTTTCTCACCTGGGCTGGCCAGGCTGCAATGGCGCTGCAGGTAGAGAGTGGACTAATCAATGCTCCTCTGTCCTTTAAGGAGAAGAGGAGCCATAACCAATCTGAGAGGGCACGTACAGGTGGATGCCTGCCCAACCTGCTGCTGCTCTCCCGGTTTAAGTAAGATTTCCTGGAGCTGGAAAGCTGGCACCCTCCGTGTGTAACCAGGCGTGGAAAGGCAGGGGTGACAGATGAAGGTAAGAGCACAGTGCACAAAGGCGAGAGTTTCGGATTATGCAACCATTCTAATGTAGTCTCCGCATTGGTGGGAGCCTCGAACCTGGAGTCTCTATTGATCGTTGAAAGACAATGGCACCATGATACAGATCTCCATTGTCCCACCAGGGTGCCTGGCATGCTCAGTGAGTGTGATGACTTTAACAAATGACATGTCCTTCTTCACCCTTTTAGGCTCACCAGCAGGCGTCCCAATTGCAGACCCCGAAGGTCCACCCCTGACGCCAGAGGACTGCTGGGCATCACTGTCGCCTGCATCACACCCACTCTCCGAAGCAGGCACCAGTGCAGATACCAGCACCTTGGTGGGCATTAGATTGGCATCTAGTATCTCGGCGCACATTGGTGAGAGCACTTTACACTCGCTTGAGGTGCAGGTGGAGGTAGATCGTGCCCAGGGCGCCAGCAGTTGGAGCACTGCTGGGGACAAGGACAATGCTCAGTTAAAGGCAGATGATGAGCCTCTGGAGTCATCCATTAGGTGGCAGATACTGGATGTCCATCGAGATGTGCAGAAGGATCTGGCAGAGATCCATGAGGGTCTGCGTGACATGGTCTCTGTGATGGAGGAGCCCATGCGGAGTGTGACCACTGCATTGACCATCATGCCTCCTCCATTGAGAGAGTGGTGACTCTCATGAACAGGCAACTCCAGGGACAGAATGAGGGGTTCCTGGGGTTGCACTCCGACCTGCAAGCCCTCACACAGGCAATGACCTCAGGCGGTCAGTGTCCGTGTGGGAGATGGATGAGGCAGCCAGTATCCCAGCTAGGTGCCTGTCCATCAATGGTGAGCAGGGAGGTCCACAGCAACCTCACGTAGGCGCACGAGCTGCCTGTCATCTCTGCGGGCTCCTCTCAGGGCACCCTGGATGATGGCAGCAGCTTCTCCACCCCGTCCGCCAGTGACTGTGGCATCTGATGAGGCTGCAGCGACTGGGGAGATGCCAACCGTGGCACTGGCTGCTCCCTCCCAGGCAGGGCCATCACAGGCTCCACTGGCCAGAAGACGACTGCCAAGGTCCTCAAGGCCAACAAGACAGCAGAGTCAGTAGGCTGTCTCCAATGCCGGTGCCTCCTAGACGTAGCGCTCGTAAACGTAAGTTAAAGGCACCATGAGCACAAGAGGGACAGGTCACGGGTGATTTTCTGTTCATTTATGTTTATTGATATATACTGGTCTGGGACTTAAGATCAGAGAAGCTGATATAAATAGTCTGTACTTGTCAAAATGATATACATTTTGTTTTTGTCATCATGGCCTGAGTATGCTTCACCTTTTTATTTTATTGGTGCAGGATATGCCAGTATGTAATGCTGGATATAAGTGGCTCTAAACTTTATTGCACAGGCACTGAGTGTTCTTTATGTTCAAATGAAAGACATCCAGGACGGAGGAGGCAACTCTGGCATGTATTTGAAGCTGATCTTTGGTAGCCTAGCTGAAGGAGCGTTGGATCAAGGCGTCCCTGGTGCACCTACGTCCCTGGAGGTTACTGAGGTCTGGCTCCATGCCCTCAGCGTTCTCCTCACTGTGCTCCTCTTCTGACTCACTACTGGATTCATCCTCTGTGGCCTGTGCAGCTGCCTCAAGGTCCTCTTCCTCCGGTGGGTCTCCCCTTGCCAGTGTCAGATTGTGGAGAGCGCAGCATGCAACCGCTATCAGTGACACCTGCTCTGAGGGGCATTGCAATGCTTCCCCTGAACAGTCCAGACATCGGAAGTGCATCTTGAGAAGACCTATGTTCCTCTCTATCACCGCCCTTGTGAAGCCATGACTCGTATTGTAATGCCACCTTTTCAATAGATAGCCCTTGTCACCCCGCAGCTATAGTCAGGCTGGAGCACTGAAGAGCCTCAACACCTGGGAGCGTCTCAGGATGTAAGTGTCATGGGTGCTGCCAGGGTACCTTGCACAGACTTGCAGAACATGCACCATGTGATCACACATTATCTGCACGTTCATGGAGTGGAATCCCTTCCTGTTGATGAAGGCACCCAGCTGATCCGCTGGTGCCTTGATGGCCACATGTGTGCAGTCAATGGCACCCTGGACACGGGGGAATCCAACAATAGCTGCAAACCCTCTGGCTCACTCAGCCTGGCTGGCCTCGTCCACACGGTAAAGAATAAAGGTCAGTACCCGCCTGAACAGAGCTTCAGTCACCAGCTTGATGCAACTATGGACAGCTGATTGGGAGACTCCACACAGATCCCCCACTGACCCCTGGAAAGAACCAATCTCAGGCCCAATCATCTGACAGATGGAGGTCACAGTCTCCCTTGAGAGGCGGAGCCTCCTTCAGCACTGCACCTCAGACATATTGTGGTAGCTGCATCGCCGCCTGTAAACCCTGGCAGCAGGATAGTGGCGTCTTCTGCGGCCCCTTCCACCTCGGACTACCTGCTGGCTCTGCGCCCCTTGTGCCTGCACCTCTCCTACCTCAGATCCCTCCCCTGGAAGCTACACAGGGACACGTGGCCTCCTCTCCCTTCTGCCCCTCCCTTCCTCCTCAGAGGAGGTGACCCCAGTGGAGACCACAATCCCCATTACCAGGGTAAGGGAAGGCTGTTGATACCTGGAAGGGTCCACATGGTCTGAATCCTCTGGGGACCTGGCAGACAGCAATGCGTCCTGATATGAGGCCTGGAAATGCTAAGAATGAAGCCCCGAACAGAGATGAAACTGCCAAGTAACAATAAGCAACCAGTTGCAAACTATCTCCAAAACTCCTCATTACTCACACTGGCAATGCTGCTGACCCTTTTTCTCCCGCCTTTGGATGAGGTTTGAAGAAATGTCAGCTGCCCGCCTGCCCGTTTTGCCCCTGCGGCGAGCAGAAAATCGCACGGGTAACGAAAAATCTCAGACAATTGCATTGTTAAGAGCCTTAAGTGGCCAGTTAATTAGTGGTGGGTGCCGTTCCGGGCACCTGCACATGCCCGCCGACTGAAACATCGCGAGAGTGCACGATGACATCAGGACGCTCGGCTGACCTCATCGCGCACTGTTTTACTCCCGTTTGGGTCGGGCACATGCCCGCCCACTGGACAAAAAACTCAGCTCTTGGTCTCCTTATTAAAGGAGGGATATACTGCATGGGAGGCAATTCAGAAAAGGTTTACAAGTTTGATTCCTGGGATGCAGGGGGTTTTTTATGAGGAAAGGTTGAGCCGATTGGGCTCCTACCCATTGGAGTTTCGAAGAATGAGAGGTGACCTTAGTAAAACATTTGAGATCTGACGGGGCTGGACAGGGTAAATGCTGAGAGGATGTTACCTGTCATGGGGGAGTCTAGCACTAAGGGCACATTTTCAAAACAAAGGGTCTCCTATTTAAGACGAAGATGAAGAAGAATTTCTTCTCCCAGTGGGTTGTTAACCTTTGGAGTTCACTACCCCAGAAAGTAGTGGAGGCTGGGTCATTAAATATATTCAGTGCTATGTTAGATTTTTGGTGATCAAGGGAGTCAAAGTTATAGGGCAGGCAGTGGTTAAAGCCTCAAACAGATCAGCCAGGATCTTATTGAATGGCGGAGCAGACTCAAGGGGCCATATGGCCTATTCCTGCTCTTATTCCTTTTGCTGCTACGTTCTTTCTGTTCACGTTATTCTATGGGCAGGATCTTTAGGTCGGCGAGTGGGGGGAGGGGCGGGGCCTGCTCGGCGACGTGTAAAATGACATGGGGTGATGTCGGGCGGAACTCCTGACGTCACCCCATGTCATTTCAAATTTCAAGTCGGCGGGGGTGCAGCCGAATCAGCTGTGTGCCCGCCGACCTGTCAACGGCCAATTGAGGCCATCTAAAAAGTTATTAGCCTAATTAATGGACCTGGCCATTTAACCTTAGGGTTGGCGGGCAGGCCGGGAGCCCTGGCAGGCTACAGAAAAAGCATTGACAATCCCACAGGCGGGATGAGGTTTCATGAGGGTTTTTAAAAATTTAATAAATGTTTGAGTTAAAGTGATGGGCATGTCCCAACTCCTGTGACAGTGTCACATGAGGGGACATGTCAGGGAAATTTTTTCAACATTTGCCTTCAAAGTTGTAATTCTGAGCCAATCTCCCTGAGGAAGCACTTAGCCTCAGGGAGATCAGTGTGCTGTTTCGTGTGCATGTGTGAAAGAGCGCACTCCCGGCTGAGGGAATCCGCCTCCCTTCTTTACTCTTTACTTTTTACCACTACCATTAACGCTCTCTTTGTCTTGTGTCCATGATATCTTTGTCAATCTCTCCTTAGCTGTCACTTATCGCTGACTTCTCTCTTGCTCCACCCTCTCTTAAACAGTACAACATCCATCACATCGCATTTCTACGTCTCTTTAGCTCTGAAGACTTGAAACGTTAACTCTGTTTCTCTCTCCACAGATGCTGTCAGACCTGCTGAGTTTTACCAGCATTTTCTGTTTTTATTATAGGTGAAGCATGTTTTTGGGTATGGAGACCAGTGGCTTTTATTTAGTCTTTTCCTCATAGGCCCTAAAAGACTCCAAAATAGTAATGGCATTAGGGGCTGATTTTCTATTTGTCAATGTCTCATTTACACCTGTTAGTGGGGTGGTAGTGAGATGAAAACTGGAGAACAAGCCTCCTCACTGCTGGGGTCTGCAGAACAGTCAGTGGGGCCTTATTAAAATATTCAAAGTGTCAGGGTAGCTTGACCTCTGACTGCCCAAACTCCCTTGCACTCTTGCTGAATCTGGCACCTAATGTTCTGAATCTGCATCTAGAGTCATAGAGTCATAGGTCTACAACACAGAAAAAGGCCCTTCGGCCCATCGACTCTGCGCCAGTCAAACAAGTATCTAACTATTCTAATCCCATTTTCCAGCACTAGGCCTATAGCCTTGTATGCCATGGTATCACAAGTGCACATCCAAATACTTCTTAAATGTTATGAGGGTTTCTGCCTCTACCACTCTTTCAGGCAGTGAGTTCCAGATTCCCACCACCCTCTGGGTGAAAAAATTCTTCCTCACATCCCCCCTAAACCTCCTGCCCCTTACCTTAAATCTATAACTCTTGGTTATTGATCCCTCCACCAAGGGGACAAATTCCTTCCTGTCTACCCTATCTATGCCCCTCAAAATTTTATACACCTCAATCATGTCCCCTCTCAATCTCCTCTGCTCCAGGGAAAATAACCCCAGTCTATCCAATTTCTTCTCATAACTAAAACTCTCCAGCCCAGGCAACATCCTGGTAAATCTCTTCTGCACTCTCTTTAGTGCAGTCACAACCTTCCCATAATGTGGATTCCAGAACTGCATGCAATGCTCTAGCTGTGGCCTAACCAGCGTTTTATACAGTTCCAGCGTAACCTCCCTGCTCTTATATTCTATGCCTCGGCTAATAAAGGCAAGTATCCCGTATGCCTTCTTAACCACCTTATCTATCTGTCCAGCTACCTTAAGGGACCAGTGGACATGCACACCAAGGTCCCTTTGATCCTCGATATTTCTCAGGGTCCTACCATTCATCGTGTATTCCCGTGCCTTATTTGTCCTACCCAAGTGCATCACCTCAAACATATCGGGATTAAATTCCATTTGCCACTGATCAGCCCATCGGACCAGCCCATCTATATCCCCCTGTAATCTAAGGCTCCTCACTATTTACCAGCCCGCCAATTTTCATGTCGTCCACAAACTTACTGATCAACCCTCCGACATTCGAGTCTAAATCGTTTATATATATACCACAAACAGCAAGGGACCCAACACCGATCCCTGTGGAACCCCACTGGACACAGGCATCCAGTCACAAAAACACCCCTTGACCATCACCCTCTGCTTCCTGCCACTCAACCAATTCTGGGTCCAATTCGCCAAATTGCCTTGGATCCCATGGGCTCTTACCTTTGTTATCAGTTTCCCATGAGGGACCTTATCAAAAGCCTTGCTGAAGTCCAAGTAGACTACGTCAAATGCCTCATTTGCCACATCAAACTACCTCATCTAAACACCTGGTCACCTCTTCGAAAAATTCAATCAAATTGGTCAGACATGACCTCCCCTTAACAAAACCATGCTGACTGTCCTTGATTAATCCCTACCTCTCCAAGTGTAGATTAATTCTATCCCTCAGAAGTGCTCCTTATAGTTTCCCCACCACCGAGGGGAAATGACTGGCCTGTAGTCCCCTGGTTTAACCCTTCCTCCCTTCTTGAATAACGGCAGCACATTGGCTGTCCTCCAGTCCTCTGGCATCTCTCCTGTGGCCAGGGAGGTATTGAAAATTATTGCCAGTGCCTTGCTATCTCCTCCCTTGCCTCACTCAACAGCCTGCGATACATTTCATCCAGGCCTGGAGATTTATCTACTTTTAAGCCTGCCAGACCACTTAGAACCTCCTCCCTTTCTATGCTAACTTTTTAATTACATCACAGTCCTTCTGCCTGATTTACATACGCACGTCATCCCTCTCACTTGTGAACACCGACACAAAGTATTAATTTAGAACCTTACCTACATCTTCCGGCTCCACACACAGATTACCACTATGGTCCTTAATGGGCCCTACTCTTTCCCTAGTTAATCTCTTACTCTTAATGTATTTGTAAAATAACTTTGGAATTTCCTTTATTTTATCTGCCAATATCTTTTCATGCCCACTTTTTGCTCTCCTAATTTCCTTCTTAAGTTCCCCCCTACACATTCTATACTCCTCTAGGGCTTCCACTGTTTTGAGGCCTTGGTATCTGCCATAAGCCTCCCTTTTTCTCTTTATCCAATCCTGTATATCCCTCGACATCCAGGGTTCCCTGGATTGGTTGGTCCGATCCTTTGTCTTTACTGGAATATGTTGGCCCTGTACTCTCCCTATTTCTTTCTTGAATGAGTCCCATTGCTCTGACGCAGATTTACCGAAAAGTAGCTGCTCCCAGTCCACTCTGACCAAATCATATCTGATCTTATTAAAATCGGCCTTTCCCCAATTTAGAACTCTGATTTCTGGCCCATCCTTGTCTTTTTCCATAACAACCTTGAATCTAACAGAGTTATGATCACTATCTGCAAAATGCTCCCCCACTGATACCTCTACCACTTGCCCGGCTTCATTCCCTAAAATTAAGTCCAGTATCGCCCCCTCTCTTGTAGGACCTTCTACGTAGTGGCTTAAGAAGCTCTCCTGATGCATTTTAAGAATTCCGCTCCCTCTAAACCTATCACACTATGACTAACCCAGTTAGTTGAAATCCCCCACTATTACTACCCTATAATTTTTACACTTCTCTGAAGTTTGCCTACATAACTGCCCTTCTATTTCTCTCTGACTGTTTGGGGGGCTATAGTACACCCCCAGCAATGTGATTGCTCCTTTTCTGTTTTTCAGTTCTACCCAAATGGCTTCATTTGAGGAGCCTTCTAAGATGTCATCCCTCCTTACTGTTGTAATTGATTCCTTGATCAACATTGTGATACCCCCTCCTCTTTTACCTCCTTTCCTGTCTCGCCTGAAGACCCTATATCCTGGAATATTGAGCTGCCAATCCTGCCCCTCTCTCAACCATGTCTCTGTGACAGCAATGACATCATACTTCCATGTGTTAATTTGTGCCCTTAACTCATCTGCCTTATTCGTCAGACCCCTTGCATTAAAATACCATCCAACCTTGCCAAACTCCCTTGTGCCTTAACTGGCCTATAATTTCTATGCCTTCCAGACTCACTTGCTCTCTCTTCTAATTTTGGCTGTGCATCTCCCCCTGCTGAACCTCCTCTCAGGATCCCATTCGCCTGCCAAGTTAGTTTAAACTGTCCCTAACAGCACTGGCAAATCTCCCTGCAAGGATGTTGGTACCATTCCGGTTCAGGTGTAACCCGTCCACCTTGTACAGGTCCTCGTGCCCCCAGAAACCATTCCAATGCCCCGGAAATCTAAAGTCCTCTCTCCTGCACCATCTCTCCAGCTACGCATTCATCTGTACTAGCCTCCTATTTCTATAGTCACTAGCGCATGGCACCGGAAGTAATCCAGAGATTACTACCTTTGAGGTCCTGTTTTTTAATCTGTCTCCTAGCTCCCTAAATTCTGCTTGCAGGACCTCATCCCTCTTTCTACCTATGTCGTAGGTACCAATATGTACATGATCTCTGTCTGTTTGCCCTCACCCTTTCAAATGCCTTGCAGCCGTTCAGTGACACCCTTGACCCTGGCACCAGAGTGGCAACATACCACACTGGGGTCACATCTACGGCCACAGAAATGCCTGTCTGTTCCCCTTACTATCGAGTCTTTGACCACTATTGCTCTTCCCTTCTTTTTTCTTCCCCCCCCGTGCAGCTGAGCCACTCACAGTATCCTAAGCGTGGCTGCACCCCACAGAGGAACCGTCACTCTCATAATTTTCCAACACAGAAAAACAGTTCTTGAGCAAGATGCACCCTGGGGATTTCCTGACTACCTGCCTGACACCTTTCTTCTGACTGATGGTCACCCATTCCCTCTCTGTCTGCAATTCTGTAAGCTGTGGGGTCACCATGTCTAAAAATGTGCCATCCACGAAACTCTCAACCTCACGAATGCACCTCAGTGCCTCCAGCTGCCGCTCAAGCTCCGAAGCTCAGAGCTCAAGTAGCTACAGCTGGTGGCACTTCCTGCACACATGGTTGGTCAGAGTGCAAGGAGCATCTAGGACTTCCCACATGTTGCAGGCGGTACATAACACGGGACTGAACTACCCTGCCATGCCTCTAGTTGAAAAAAAACCCCTCACTTTAAGTTAAATACAGTAAAAAAAGTTAAATTATTTATGTACTTTAAGTAAAAACTAGAACTCTTACCTTTCCATACCTTATTTTAAACTGGAGAAAAACTGGAGAAAAAAAACTGGAGAAATACACTTACCCACTACTCACCAATCAGCTCTCACCTTTGTGCTGATGTCACTTTTTGAAGCTCCCTGCACTCGCACTGGTTCTGACCTCTCCGCCGCTCTCTCGCGCTGTCTTGTGATGTAACTCTTGTTATTTTCAACAAGAACTGACTGCAGGACCTGCTTCACCATGATGCTGGCTGCAGGACATTCTTCCCAGACTGCTTCATCGCGATGCTGGCTGCAGGACACTCTTCTCCTAGTTTGAATAGATCTGGATACCACCTCTAGGGGACATGGGGAAAAGATGGAAGCAGTGGTCTGGGATTGGTGATGAAAGAGGGTGTCCCAGTATTAATTGGGAGAAAGAAGAAATGTCAGCATTTATTCTGAGGAGGAATGAAGTGTACCAGTTTGAACAGAGGAGAGTGGAAGAACAGTACAGTACTAACTTAACTAGGTGGAAGAGGGAAAAGAGTGCAAAGTTGAATTGATGAAGGAGTGAGAGAAGATTGGCAGTACAAAAGGATTGGTTTAGAAGAGAGTGTCCTGTGAACTGGGCCTGGAGTGGGTAGGGTGCCTTTGCGAGCTAGGGCACCAGAGGGGTTAGATGTGGTATAGCAACTATTTGGAAATTCTTAGGTAAGGGATTCTGTTTGAAATTTAAATGTATCCTTGTTATTTTTCCTTCTTTTAGAGTACCAATCTATCAGTTGTAAAGTATAATCATTTAAAATAAAAAGAATGCATTGTTTTAATGTAAATATTCAATGTTTTCTAGGGGCACACACCCTTGTAATACTGCACCAGCCCCCACCCACCTTGAAATCACCATTAATTGTGGATTTTCTTTTCAGGTTTTCTTCTCAGGTTTATCATTCTGGCTGTATGGCCAGAATATTGTCGTCGGCGTGCGGGGATGAGCCCAACATGCCAACATGTAAAATGACACAATATGACACTGGATGTGAATCCTGACATCATAATGCGTCACTTCGATCTTTCGTTCAGCGGGCATGCGCCGCAATCGGCTGTGTGCCCGCCAAACTGTCAGAGGCCTATTAAGGCCATTAAAAAAGTAATTAAGCTCATTAACAATGCTGCCCGCCCAACCTTAAAGTTTGCAGGCAGGCAAAGAGCTCAAATGGTGTTTGCGTTTTTCAGGAAACCTCATCCACAGGCAGGGTGAGGTTTCCTGAAGGCTTTATAAAATCATTAAATAAATTTTGCTGAAATCACAAACATGTCCCAGTTCATGTGACACTGTCACGTGAGGGGATATGTTTAAATAATTTTTAACTTTGATTTTGAAAAAGTTTTATTATCAACTTGATCTCCCTGAGGCAGCTCCATGCCTCAGGGAGATTGAAGCGCCCTTTCACGCATGTGCAAAAGAGCGCAAGCCCTGACTCTCCCTCCTCCCCCTGCCCGCACAGCCTGCGCCTTGATTGGCCCGCCAACACCCGCTCCCCCACAGCCCGCCTGCCGTCTGAAGAATTCAGGCCTATGAGTACTTAGAAGTTTCTGCATGTATTACAATCTGACTTCCATTAATGGCTGAATTTTTTACTGAGATTCTCAAATTGTAAGCACTAAGCTTTCATCCTCTGGGTAGCCAAGGTCAAATCTAGAAATGGAAGGGACACTGGGGGACATTGTGTCAAACATGAAACCTGGATGTACGTGAGTTCAATCGCTTGAAGGTGGCAGGCCATGTCGATAAAGCATAGGGGACACTGGAATTTATAAATAGAGGCGTAGTGTATAAAAGCCAGAAAGTTATTCCTAAAACTATATAAAAATAATTAGTTCAGTCCAGCTAAAGTACCCTGGGTACCACACTTTAGGAAGGCTTTGTAGGGAGTACAGAAAAGTTTTGCTGGAATAGTTCAAGGGATGAAGGACTAAAGTTCGGTGGGAAGACTGGGGAGACTAGGGGGCTGTTTTCCTTGGAATGGAGATGAGATTTGATGGAAGTGTTTATGATCATGAGGAGTGTAGATGGAGTGGATAAAGAGAAACTGTTTGCAATGGGTGAATCCAGATGGCACAATTTAAAGTGATTGGAAAAAAGAATCAGAGGGAACGAGATAATCTATTTTATGCAAAGATGGCTAGGATTTGGAGGCATGATCAAATATGGTGGTGGACAGAGATTCAATAGCAGCCTTCAAGTGGAAATTGGATAAATACTTGAAGGAGAAAAAATTGCAGGAAGATGGGGAAGAGCTGCACTAACTGGGTTTCTCTCTAAAAGATAAAAACAAAAAGCTAAAAGCTACTGCGGATGCTGGAAATCCAAAACAAAAACAGAATTACCTGGAAAAACTCAGCAGGTCTGGCAGCATCGGTGGAGAAGAAATCAGTTAACGTTTCGAGTCTTCATGACCCTTCGGCAGAACTGAGTATAGTTAGGAGAAAGGTGAAATATAAGCTGGTCTAAGGTGGGGGTGCGGGGGGGGGGGAGAGAAGTTGAGGGTGTGGTGATTGTGGAGATAAGCAAGCAGTGATAGGAGCAGATAATCAAAAGATGTCACAGACAAAAGGATCAAAGAGGTGTTAAAGGTGGTGATATTGTCTAAGAAAAGTGCTAAAATGAGAATGGAAGATAGGATACTCAAGGTACAGCTCTAGTGGGGGTGGGGTGGAAAGACTAACAAAGTTTTAGTTTTAGATTTAAAAATAATGGAAATAGGTGGGAAAAGAAGAATCTATATAAATTATTGAAAAAAAAGGGAGGGGGAAGAAACGGGGTGGGGATGGGGGGAGGGGGAGTTTAAGATCCAAAGTTGTTGAATTCAATATTCAGCCCGGAAGGCTGTAAAGTGCCTAGTCGGAAGATGAGGTGCTGTTCCTCCAGTTTGCGTTGGGCTTCACTGGAACAATGCAGCAAGCCAAGGACAGACATGTGGGAAAGAGAACAGGGTGGAGTGTTAAAATGGCAAGCGACAGGGAGGTTTGGGTCTTTCTTGTGGACAGACCGCAGGTGTTCTGCAAAGCGGTCGCCCAGTTTGCGTTTGGTCTCTCCAATGTAGAGGAGACCACATTGGGAGCAACGAATGCAGTAGACTAAGTTAGGGGAAATGCAAGTGAAATGCTGCTTCACTTGAAAGGAGTGTTTGGGCCCTTGGACGGTGAGGAGAGAGGAAGTGAAGGGGCAGGTGTTGCATCTTCTGCGTGGACATGGGGAGGTGCCATAGGTGGGGGTTGAGGAGTAGGGGGTGATGGAGGAGTGGACCAGGGTGTCCCGGACGGAACGATCCCTACGGAATGCCGTCAGAATGCCGTCCCCTCCTGACGGCATTCCGTAGGGATCGTTCCCTCCGGGACACCCTGGTCCACTCCTCCATCACCCCCTACTCCTCAACCCCCACCTATGGCACCTCCCCATGCCCACGCAGAAGATGCAACACCTGCCCCTTCACTTCCTCTCTCCTCACCGTCCAAGGGCCCAAACACTCCTTTCAAGTGAAGCAGCATTTCACTTGCATTTCCCCTAACTTAGTCTACTGCATTCGTTGCTCCCAATGCGGTCTCCTCTACATAGGAGAGACCAAATGTAAACTGGGCGACCGCTTTGCAGAACACCTGCGGTCTGTCCGCAAGAAAGACCCAAACCTCCCTATCGCTTGCCATTTTAATACTCCACCCTGCTCTCTTGCCCACATGTCTGTCCTTGGCTTGCTGCATTGTTCCAGTGAAGCCCAACGCAAATTGGAGGAACAGCACTTCGTCTTCCGACTAGGCACTTTACAGCCTTCCGGACTGAATATTGAATTCAACAACTTTAGATCTTGAACTCCCTCGTCCATCCCCACCCCCTTTCTGTTTCTTCCCCCTCCCTTTTGTTTTTTCCAATAATTTATATAGATTTTTCTTTTCCCACCTATTTCCATTATTTTTAAATCTAAAACTAAAACTTTGTTAGTCTTTCCCCCCTACCCCCACTAGAGCTGTACCTTGAGTATCCTGTCTTCCATTCTTAATTAGCACTTTTCTTAGACAATATCACCACCTTCAACACCTCTTTGATCCTTTTGTCTGTGACATCTTTTGATTATCTGCTCCTATCACTGCTTGCTTATCCCCACAATCACCCCACCCTCAACTTCTCTCTCCCCCCGCCCCCCCACCTTAGACCAGCTAATATTTCACCTTTCTCCTAACTATACTCAGTTCTGCCGAAGGGTCATGAAGACTCGAAACGTTAACTGATTTCTTCTCCACCGATGCTGCCAGACCTGCTGAGTTTTTCCAGGTAATTCTGTTTTTGTTCTCTCTAAAAGAGCTGTACAGACTCCATGGGCCAAACAACCTCTCTCTGTGTTGTTATATTCTAAGTGACAGAATGTTGTTTGTACTTAGTACAAAATCATTAATTACTTGCTTTCATGTGTCAGCACCATTCTCAAGTTGTCAAATCCTTTTAAAGCTATTTCAGATTATGGTACTTTTCTAGCTTAGCAGGTATGTTGTGTCAAAGATCTTGCATTTCTGTAAAACGATCAAGGTTGAAAGAGCAAAACACACATGGAAGCACAGTTCACCCTTGTGCCATGCCACAAATCCTCATATGGAAACTTGAATGAAGCATGTCAAATTTGGTGGTGCCCACATGCAGCAATAAAGAGCTGGAAAACTTTCAGGCTTGGGCTGACAAGTGGCAAGCAACATTTGTGCCTCACAAGTGCCAGGCAATGACCATCTCCAACAAGAGAAAATCTAACCATCTCCCCTTAACATTTATCAACATTACTATTGCTGAATCCTTACCATTAACATCCTGTGGGTTAGCACTGACTAGAAACTGAACTGGACCAGCCTTATGAATACTGTGGATACAACAGCAGACCACAGGCTAGGAATTCTGTGGTGAGTAGCTCACCTCATTCCCCAAACCCTGTCCACTATCTACAAGGCACAAGCATGGAGTGTGATGGAATACTCTCCACTTGCTTGGATGAGTGCAGCACCAACAACACTCAGGAAGTTCGACACCAAGCAGCTCACTTGATTGGCACCTCATCCACCACTGGCATACAATGACAGTAGTATGTACCATCTACAAAATGCACTGCAGCAACTTGCCAAGGCTTCTTTGAAAGCACCTTCCAAACCCCAACCTCTACCATCTAGAAGAAAGGGCAGCAGACGCACAGGAACACCACCACCTGCAAGTTCCCTTCCAAGTTGCACATTATCCTGACTTGGAAATATATCAATGCTCGTTCATTATCACCATGTCAAAAATGCTGGAACACCCTCCCTTACAGCACTGTGGATGTACTTACGCCACATAGACTGCAGCAGTTCAAGAAGGCAATTCAACACAACTTTTTCAAGGGCAATTAGGGGTGGGCAATAAATGCTGGCCTTGCAGGTGATGGCCATATCGAAAGAATGACTTTTAAAAATGACAGTCAAAGTAGTTAGGATGAACAGCAGGGTTTCTAGGTTGGAACTTGGATATGGAGTGGGAAGCTTGGTGTTGAGTAACTGTTCTTCTATTTTAAGTAATTTTTCTGAGCTCTTCTGACTGATTGCAGGTAGTTAGGGTTTGGAATTTTGCACAGCAGCTAACTAGGTGACAAAATCATCATAAATTCATCACACCTATTTTAACCAGTTGCTAAATTGTTAGACCATACTACTGTTTTCACAGATGTTTCAGATATATTTTGACAAGCAGCACATGAAGAATAGTAATGTAGTCGAAACAAAATTGGAATACCATATAATAATTAATTAAAATTTGTTTATTTTCAATTCAATTACAATTTCAATTGCTACAGCAGCAATACAAACATGTGTGATTTGGAAGATTTGGGCCAGGTGCCATTACAAAACAGGACTCTGGCTCACCAACATTAAATTAATGGTTGTAAATAAATAAATATTAAATAAAAATATTATAAATAGCCAAATGTGAATTACTATATTCAGTCTCATAGAACTGAACTAAACTGATACTGCTGGTTCTGAATATAGAACAATATTGTATCTACCATAAAACAGATCTCATCCAGGAGACATGAACTGGAATAGTATTATTATTACTTATCAAATTAAACAGCTGTAGGGATTCAATTCATGAATCGAATGGTTCGAATGGTACTCTCCATAAAGAGAACAAAGTTTCTAAGAATCACATGAATTGCCACTTGCTTATCCCAGTTATTTTCAGAAGACTGGTCTGGATTGAAAGCCTGTTCATTGCTTTTATCTAGTTGAATAATACGTTCACGAATCTTGTTCTATTTAAGAGAGAGGAGAAAAAGAGGAACATGATTTAGAGTGCATTTATTTGCTATTTTGAAACAATGTTATATTAAAAGGTTGGAAGTAGAATTTCTTCTGGTGATCCCTTTTTGACAGAAGTTTGGTGGCAACCCCAGAAAAATGGTGAAAATGGCTGCCTGCTTACACTGATTCTATGGGGTTTCTACTGATGGGAATTGAGAGAAACCCACAGAAATTCTACCCTCATTCCTCTGAAGGTTTATAGAGCTCCAATAGCTAGGCTGAACTTGTAAATTAGCAATCTAAAACTAAAGAACATAAATGAAAAGTAGAAAAATGCTATGGTTTTGATAATAACAATTAAAATGTATAACCCGTGGGGTACATGCAGAATATATATATATCGCTTTTTTTTTCATTTGAACCATACACAGCCAAACATTTCCAAAAACTGTTTGAGCAATCATGAAGTGTATTTTTAAGCATCCAAAATATTGTATTACAGATGTGTGCACCTTGAAGGAGTTTGAAATTTATCTAATAATATTGATCAAATAAGTAACCTCCTCAGAGAAAGTTGTCTAAAGAAATACATTACATTACTTCACTGATCATCTTACTACTGCTATGACTAGTTTATACATTACATAGAAACATGGTAACATACAGGATGGGAAAGACCAGTGGCTGGTCTCAACATTAATAAATATGTACTGTAACCTTCTCTTAAATGGTTTAATCAAAAACTATCCCACTCTCTCTTGGATTTGCTAATGCTTTCTGTCTCCATTGGCTCCTTGGGCAGTCTGAACTACACTCTGTGTAAAATAGTTAAAGTGATGCATTTAAGGGGAATCAGGATAAACATATGAGGGAGAAAAGAAATGAAGATCATATTAATAGGGTTGGAAGAAGAGAAGTGGATGGTCTGTGTGAAATATAAACAACAGGATAGACCAATTGGGCTGAATGATCTGTTTCTGTGCTGTATAATCTAGGTAATTCTATGCAAGTCTAAATTTTATGTTCACTTTTCCTCTCCTGGCCTTGAAGCTATGCCTGTATTAGTCTTTATTGCCCAGACAATTGTTACCTCCAGTGGGAGTAGATCAACCAAAATCTTTGAGCTGCTCAGCATTGCATCCACTTGCAGTTTATCACCCTCAATCCATTGTCTCACAAATAACAGGTACTTCTTGTACTCCTGAAATCCCTTGACAATGCTGGACAAACATTTTTTCTGCAAGGAACATAAATTGGCAACAGAATTTCAGTATTTTGTATAAGACTACGAAAACGTATTAAATTTTCAAAAGAAAATCTTGTGTTTAGAAAGCATCTTTCAGAACTTCAGCAAGCACAAACCCCTTGTCTTTTGAAGTGTAGTCACTGTTATAGGAAATGCAGCAGTTAATTTGCACACAGCAACATCTCACACACAGCAGAGATAAACAACCAAGCAAGCTATTTGACTAATGCTGGTTTGGGGATAAATATTAGTCAGGAGACTGGGAGGACTTCCTTACACTCTTCCTTAAAAGGTGCCATGGGATCTATCACATACCCCTAAGATGGCAGATAAGGCCACCGATAAAACATCTCCAGCAGTGCAGCCTTCTCTCAGTACTGCACTGAAGTGTCACCCTAGGTTATGTGCTCAAGTCTCTGAAGTGAAACCTGAACCAGCAACCTCCTAACTCCCAGGCAAGATGTTACCCTGGAGCCAAGGATGTCACCTTTTAAGTTATTTAACTGATTTGTTTCTTTTTTGTGCAGAAATAAGAGGTATTTTTTATTAGCGATTGTGAAGAGTAACCCTTCTATTAATTTAATCTAAAAGTTGCATTAGTCTTGAATGTTCCCGTGCTTTTCAACCTGCTGTAAAACCAAGCATTACTATTCATTCAATAACTCCGTTGTATTGATTACCTATTAGAAGAATGTATTCAGTTTTAAACTGTAATTATTTCTGACCTGTTACAGATTGGCACGGAGATTCCGCTAGCGGTGTGATCAGCAGGATGCGTCCAGTTTTGTTGGACACTGCGTCGGTTTGGGCGAACTGATGTTAAGGCTGAGGTTCCTGCGCAAATTTATTGGCATAAACCCGAATATATAATCACCCAAATCAGCCGCAATCAAACAGCATAACAGAGTATCATTAATTTGCGACTGGAGCAGCAGTGATGGGCCTTCAAAGTGCTGGATGAGGCCAAATAAAAGCCAAGGGGAAAATTCCTTCAGCTGAAGATCACCTTATATCTCTGTTCAAAAGCTGCAATTTGGGGGGCGGGGGAGGTGGTGCAGGAGTGCGACCAGCGACTGCTTCACACAAGTGGATTTTTGAACCAGTGTAGAAGGTCATGGATACTCCAGCATAGGGCACAGCTCACGCTTAAAATTCTGTAGCCTTTGATACTATTTTATTCCATTTTACCCCAGTTAAGTTGATAACGTCGCAGAAATCATGTGGAAACTGTCGGCCAGAGCCTTTAACACCCCAATTAACAATTGCCATAAGTAATGGAGATGAATATTTTCATTGGAGTGAACAAGAAGTTAAACTAGAATTTTTTGACTAAATCATTATTTTAAAGCACTGATAGCTTAGAAATAGCACCTAAGGACCGTGTTCGTTGATTATGTGTTGCTCCCCCTACAATTTTGTATAAATTGTTTATAATTGGTTTTAAAAAAACGCCAAAAAGCTCACATTGTAAGATTGATGAAAGCCCCTATCCGACTATTAACATGCTCCTTTGAGCTTTTTGAGGATCTCTGTTTAAGTTAGGACAGAAGATCAGGTCAACCCCTATAGGAATTCAGGGTTCCTGCCTTTCTTCACTTTTTTTTAACAGATTTTCTTTAACATAGTTTAGAACATGAGCAATCGTTAGAGAAGTGACGAGAACAAAATGAATAAATGCTATTATTTTTGCCAGTGTTGCACTGGTTGTGCAAGTCTACCTTTTCACTGAAAGTGAGGGTCTAATGTGTCAATTCAGCAGCATGCGTGGGGACAGCTCGCTCTGCTACAGGGAGCAAAAGATAACTTTTAGTTAAACGCCTCACCTTCTGGAAATTCGTCTCAAAACATTTATCCTTCTTTCGAATCCGTGGCAGTTCCATGTTGTACATAGTCAGTGAATCCGTAGTCCCATCACACATGGAAAAATAGTTGCACAACTAAAAGAAAAACCGCAATTTATTCATCTAATTATTAAAAAAAAGGCTTCTCCGTTGCCATTTCTGTAACATGCACCTCAAAGGACAGGACTTTGAACAGATCCCTCAAGGTCCGAATCTGACTAACTAACCAGAGTACCAGAATTCAGCATCAACACCCACCGCACGTCAAATTTCCCCCATTCACCCCAAAATAACTCGCTACCCTGAGCTAAGGATTTCTGTATTTTTGGCTAAAGAGCTGGGAAAGGTGGCACCCTTTTATCCTGGGGGCCAGAGTTCCACCATTGTTATTGCCAAAATTCTTGGTTGCCCTGTGGGTCAGTGGAGGTGAGCTCTGGGCATTGCAGGTCCCTGGGAACGGAATATACATGGCAGCTCCAACAAAGCATTTTCTCTCAGACACCCAGTCATGGGCGCTAATGAGGAAGGCCGTCTAGCCCACGTGTCCAGTCTTTCTGGCATCCAACTTATTTATTGGTGGGTTTTAACTGGACAGAGTCATTCTTATCCACTGTTTGAGGTTATAAAATAAATATGTCCACATTAAATGACAAAGTAAAATTAAAAAGGAAACCTTTCATTTTCCTTCCACAGTCACTTGCATCTTATTACTGAAGTTCATTTCATTTGTAAATTTTATTTGGACTCACCTGTCGTTTGCGCTGTTCCGTGGCAATATTCTGGATAAATAGAGCCAAGGGTTCAAGATTCAAATCTCTAGCAGTAGTGGCGGGTGTTTCCGTCGTTACATAAAAGTCCTCAGAGTCCCCCGAGGATTCGGGGAGCGGGGAGCTGCCAACGGGGGACATCCAGGCGGCTGTCACCCACAGCGACAGCAGCAGGACAGACTGGCAGAGATCTGGAAGAGAAAAACAAGAAGGGCCGTCAGTAGCGATTCTCCCCGGAGACAAGGGCAATCAGCAGAGCCCAAAGAGCCAGAGTTTGTACTAACAGTGCGGAGAGGGCATGCTGAGGCTCTCAGGCTCTGTCAACCGGATTGTCTGTGTGGAGCTGTCTTGGGGTCGAGTGCTGAGACCTTTGTTGCCATTTGGGCATCACTGCCGCCTATTTATTGTCCAGGTTCAATCGCTGGCTTTCCCGGTGGAAACCCCTACAGTGTCCCCCTTCAAGCGCAAGGCTATGCGTAAAGACAGTAAATAAGTGTATATAAACTTTCTAGGGGCAAGCAATCCTGCCATGGTCAGTTTTTTTTTTATAGCCTTTTTCTTGAGGTAATGTAGGGAACTCCCAAAAGAGATTATTCCTATATCATAGCGAAAGTGCTGCCTGGTAAAAAAACCTCTCCACTTTCTTTTCTAATCACTTACAGTAATAAAATTGGGTTTTCCTCCCATGTCTTGCAGCAATTTAAAAATCGGAGTTAGTTATCAAATTCTTTATCACAAAAAGTGAATAAATACTTGTACCTATATCATAATTGAATTTTTAAACATCTTATCCAAACGTTTACCATTTCTGGACTGGATTTATCCAACGCCCTCATTGCCTGCCTCCCTTTCTCCATAAACTCAAGCTTGTCCAAAACAAAATAAGCCATATTATCCCTTCCGACAAATAATGCCTCTTTTCCTATAAGATAGTTGAATGCTAAATCCTACTTAGTGTGAAGAAATATTTGACCCAATGTTCTAAAATGTAGGTGCTGAAATTCCACATTCTCAATTCCATTGCTTGTGCATCCACTGGGACTCTCCAGCCATGATTTTCTGGGTCAGTTCACTTTAATGCCCATTGGTGGCTCTCCGTTATCCTGTAAAACAAGTGCTTAGAAATGAGAGTGCAGCCTTGAAAAAACCACGGTTAGCTGAAGCTTGCGGCAGCAAGCTGGGCCAGCAGCAGCTATATAGGGTGGGAAATATATCGCCGTTCCTTCACTGTCGTTGGGTCAAAATCCTGGAACTCCCTCCCTAACAGCACTGTGGGTGTACCTACACCACATGGACTGCAGCGGTTCAAGAAGGCAGCTCACCACCACCTTCTCAGGGGCAGTTGGGATGGGCAATAAATGTTGGCCCAGCCAGTGAAGCCCCTGTCCCACGAATGGATTAGAAAGAAAAGGGAGGTGCGTTGGTGCTTCAATGAGTCAATTTACTATCAGATGGTGCTTCTGGATAGCTCGTGTGATGTCTTATGCTGCACTTAAAGAATGTCTTCCAGTGGCTTTTATGTAAGAGATTGTCAAATAACAGGTGAGGGCATTGTGTAGGACAGGAAAGAAGGATTCATAGGTTTTTAGAGAATTCTTTTCATTGGGTGTGAATGCCACTGGCAAGGCCAGCATTTGTTGACCATTCTTGGTTGCCTTGAGAACATGATGATGAAGAGGCTGACCTACAAACTCTGCTGGATGAGATTCAGCAAAGGAGAGAGAAAGTGGGGAGGATCAAGGTTTAGAATATTGATTTGATGCAAGCATTCGCCAGATCACTGGCACCACTCTCCTCCACCAGGCTGTCAGGAGATTAGAGAGTGCATGACTGAAAGTGTTAAGTGGAAAGAGAAGTGGTAGGGAAGATATTGACAAATCCTTCTGCGATAGGCCTCCATTTTGGATGCTCAGTTTTGTTCGTCTTCCCATAATTTCAATGACAACCTGTTCGGCAGGATGAGTGGTTTGTAGTGTGATGGGGCCTTCTCTTGTGATCTTGTCTCCTTACTCCTGCAAGAACAGTGGAAAGTGGTAAAAATGTACCTTGTGCAAGGGTTTTCAATCTTTCCTATGAAGCTTACCATACTTTACGTGATAACAGGAAGAATCCGCCAGTGTGGTCAAGAAGGAGAAGTAAATGTGAGGGCACAAGCAGCTTTTGAGGTTATGAGTGCAGCAGAAAGGAGGTTCAGTGAAGTCTCCCCTTCTGTCACAAGGTGCTGAGAAGGCAAAGGTCAGCTTCTCAAGGGCTGTGCAAAAAGATTGAGACACCTGAAGGGGACTCTTACCTTGGTACTCTTACTGAGATCATAAAGTCCCTTTCTTGACTGAAGCCAGGCACTGGAGAGATTGCTGCTTGCATTCACATGTTTTGCCACCTCTTGCCATACCAGTTCACCAAATTGGCATTCACTGACCATCCAAGGAGAAGGGGATCTCCTTTCTCTGATGAAATTGCTCCATCGACATCTCCACTAATCCATTTGGATACCTTGCAACCCAGTTGAAACTCTTTGTTCTCCCAGGCATTTTGCTGCACATCCACACTCTCGCTTTCCTGATTTGGTCATGAAAAGATCCTCCCCTTTAAGCTGCTGCAGGCTTGTAACAAACTCCAGCCCTCAGTTTCCTAACTGATGAGCTGCCTATCAGCAGTCCAAATGGGTGGCAAACCAGAAAGTGGTTGCTGACTCCTCCTGATACTAATGGCTGTTACCCTTTCCACTTCCATCTTTCTTTCGAGCCGATTGAGGTTGACCCCTAGAAATTTGCAGCTGAAGATGAGCTGCTGCCTCTTTTTGCATCAACTTGAGGTTTTTGCACACAATGAGAATTGGGTTCACCCAGAAAAATATCAGCAAGCTCAAGAGTAAACTGCCTGAGATGTCAGGTTGTATGCAAGGTTTCCTGTTAGTTCCCACTGGGACATTACATAACCTCATATACCACATTGGATAATAATAGGTTTATTCAATATTTGATTAGCCACATTGTGTAAGTTATGCTGGAGTCTTGACCTAGCCCACCTTAATCATGGACTTCCTCAGTATGGCAAGTAGTGGGGTTACTCGATTATGTTTCTTATGAAAAGAAAAATAAAAGAAAGACTTGCATTTATATAGAGCTTTTCACGATCGCCGCATATCTCAAAGCACCTTAAGCCAATGAAATACATTTGAAGTGTTGTCTCTGTTGTAAGGTAGGAGAAACAATGGCTGGGATTTTCCTGTTCCGTCTGTGTCGGGAATCATCATGAGCAGGATGGAAAATTTGACGGAGTAGCCAAAGGTCCGCTGACTTTGGGCAGGAATTTCTGGTCCCACAGCGGGCGAGACCGGAAAATCCTGGCCGATGTCTTTGGATAAATAGGTTAAAATTGCTTTCAGCTAGCTATGCATTTAAAGGAACCCCATTGTCTAAGGGTGTGTCCTAATGAACCATCAGGTAGAAAAGGCCCACAGTAGTAATCATTCTGTCTGCTTGACAACAGTAAGGAGAGGCCTAAGTTGTTTGCTGGCCAGGTTTTATTAACATGCAGCTAGCAAGTCATGAGTGCTGAACAGGGAGGATGGAGAATTGTCCAACTCCTATGCTTAGCTGGCTGACAGCATGGCCTAGGGGAGGGCGAAGAGACCTTGGGCATGAGTACACATGAAATGACAGTATGCTGGAGTATGTTTCTGCTTCGAAGAGAAGCTCTTCCTGACCCCACAAAAGTAAAAGAGCATTTAGTTTGACTGTCTTTGAAATGGTGGGCAACAGTCTCTTTAAGGACTGCAGGCTAGTGTGCTCCATGTCAGGGACCAGTGAGCCCAATACAAAACATACAGCCCACCGTTAGTACACGAAAATCATGCCAAGGTCCTGCAATGAGCCTAGAATCTTGCAGGGAAAATCAGAGCCAGAGGACATGGGAGTTAGGGGTTGCGATGGGCAGTGTGGGGAGGAGATTAGAGCAGATTGGGGTTATAGAGATCAGAGCGATTATGGCATGGAAGAATTTTTAAAAAAGAATGAGTATTTTGAATTTGAGGAGGCATCGGCAGGGGGCGGTGGGCGGAGGGGTGGGTGGGTCCATGAGCCAAGATGAGTCAGCAATGACAAGGATGACAAGTACTTGGTGTGAGGTAGACTACAGGCAGCACCATTTTGGATGTGCTTAAGTTTATGGATGGTGAAGGTTGGGAATTCTGCCCGGATACACTAGAATAATTAAACCCTAAATTTATTTGCATCAGAAACTGGGTTCAATTTTGGGAGTGCACAGAGATGGCGCATCACAACCTAAAGTCCAAAGGCAAAACAAAATTACTCGTTGGCTTCTTCATCATAATTTAGGCAAGCTGTGGGCACCAATCAGGCAACCCAAAGCCACTCATTGACGTGGCTGTACCAATTTCATCCAGGGGAATGATGGGGGTGGGGGACAGTGAGTGTGGGATGATTATGGCCTAAAGTTGTTGGGTGAAACTGGGGAAGCAAGCCAGCTCCTTCTGACTCCACAAAATACTA
Source organism: Cetorhinus maximus (assembly GCF_964194155.1). Lineage (NCBI taxonomy): Eukaryota > Metazoa > Chordata > Chondrichthyes > Lamniformes > Cetorhinidae > Cetorhinus > Cetorhinus maximus. Next base: position 122,973,166 of record NC_135881.1, on the reverse strand, counting down.
CACTCCTGCAAGTTTTTGGTCCTTTTCTTCAGCGGCCTTTAGTGGTCCTTAAAGGAACACTGGTTAGGCTGCTCAAGGCCTGAAAATACCAGCTGGAGCTTGTTCAGCATAAGCTATAATTACAGCCAGCTAATTTAATAATCCTGGTCTGACATGAGTGCAGGAGCCTCACTTTAGTGTTGAAATGAGATCTATGCTCATTTTAGGGATGACAATTGTAGGGTGTTGCTTGAGGATGTTGTTTCCATAGAATCGAGATGGCATGTTCTTATGGACTCTATCATTTGAAAGATGATTTTACAAAGTTGATAATCTTGCTTTACCCACACCGTCATCTTGTGATGCCCCTGAGTGACAGAACACATCAGAATGCTGTAGTATCCTGGCTGTTAAGAACAGGGTTGAAACTGTTCTAACTCATCTCATACGGACAATTTTCAATTCCACTGCCCATTTCTTGCTTGAAAAACCGGCAGTAGGCAGGTGAAAATGAGTGCGGGTTGGTGGTTTATGCCATTTTGGCTCACCCATTGTTGCCCAAGGTTTGCCTGAAGCAGTTTTCAGGTGAGCTGCAAATAGTTGACCATCACATCGGCCTGCTTCACGTGCGATGTTGCTTAAATCTATAATTCAGAGTCCTCCAATGGCTGTTGGACTTTGATTGCAGTTTTCTGATAGAAATGGACAGAGCAGTCTCTGAAAGAGTTGGTGTTCAAAACTTGTGGCACACTGTTGGAGACAGGTGAGTTTCCATCCACCCCAGAACTGTAAGGGGTATTTGCCTGGTACTTGGAATTCACTGGTGTCATGAAAATGGTCAGGCCACCTGACACTGGCCCATTTTGGACAGCAGTCTGGAATCATCCACGCAGTATTCATAGAGACAGTGGAGAGGAGCTTTTGCGTTCCATCAGTCTAAACTAGAATTGAACCCACAAGTGAACGGACAATATTTAAGTCACTTAACTCACTTAAACTCACGTGACATCTTTAGATCTTTCACTGAATATATGTTGTTGTTTCAAAGAACATGGGAAGTGCACTCGACAGCTAAAATTGGCTCAATAGAACTTTAAATAATGAGGTACCATTCTCATTAAAGCAGAAATAGTTATCAGAAAATGACAACCTAAGCATAAGTTCCAGCAAGTAATTTCCATGTGTAAGAATCAATTGAGATTGTTTTTACAAGTAAGTGATCATATCTTTACTCCAGTGACAACATTTACATGAAACTGGCACAATTTTATGAATGACTTGCTGAGGCTAAAGGAGCAAAGCTTGCACCTCTTGCTTAAAGAAACCCGCTGAGTCATCATTCATTTTATGTAATCAGCTCCATCTGGCACTAAAAGGATTTGTGGTTAGCTTTCATGAAACAGAATTAAGGAACTGTATGAAGGCTCTCTACTTCATATAGATTCATCAAATCTAAAAAGAGATAAATTAGCTGGGATGAGTTTCAAGCATATACTATTCAAGTTTCAACCTCAAGTTTCACTAGATTACTTATTCAACACATATCAGCAATAGCACCATCATTTACTTCTGATTGGCAAATATTTGAAATGTTCTCAATGTGCAAAAGTCACTAGGTATACTTACTCATCCAAGTATAGAAACTTATTACTGCGATGCAATGTATTCCTCCCATTCAGTAATCTGTGTCAGCATTGAACATGCATGGGTTAGACAACTGGACGCTTTCCTCTACTCTATGCAACAATATCACCCACTTCAGAGGAGCACCTCTATGTCAGTTCCAATTCCTTCATCAAGAATCCTTAACTTGGAAAAATAACTTGCATTTATATAGTGACTTTTACAACCTTAGGGCATCCCAAGTCCTTTGAAACTAATGAAGCATCTTTGAAGTGTTGTTATTGATGCAGGGAATGTGGCAGCCAATTTGAGCACAGCAAGGTCCCAAAAACAGCAATGAGATAATGACCAGATCATCTCTTTTAGTGATGTTATGTACTGTTTAGGTATGACATGCAGTTTCAGTACCATTAATGGGCTGTTTATGCTGTTGGCCAACATCCTCTTAGTCCTGGTCTAATACTAAACTGGATTCACTTCTGTGAAATCCAACTGGATCACAAAAGAAAATGTTGAATCCAACCATATAGGTACATAGCTATAATTTGACAGATATTGCCAATGTTGACCCTCTTTTGAATGCCTTGCAGCTACACCAGGGATTATTTGTGTGGGTTCAAACAGAAATACAGCATAGTTTTAAGTTTGCTTTTAAAGTTTATAATATCATAAGAAATAGGAGCAGGAATAAGGCATTTGGCCCATCGGGCCTGTTCAGCCATTCGATAAGATAATGGATGATCTGATTGTGGCCTTAACTCCACTTCCCTGCTTATCCCCCATAACGCTTAACTCTATCACTCAAAAGTCTGTCTAACGCAGCCTTGAACATATTCAATGCCCAGCCTCCAATGCGCTCTGGGGAGAAAATTCCAAACACTAATGGCCCTCTGAGTAAAGAAATTCCTCCTCATCTCCACCTTAAATGCAATCTCACCAATGCTTTGTACAGATATTGTGGCTAGACTTCCTTGCTTTTTATACTCTATCTCCCTTGCAATAAAGGCCAACATTGCTAATTACTTGCTGTACCTGCATGCTAATTTTGTTGTGATTCATGTACATGGACACCCAAATCTCACCACACTGCAACATTCTGCAGCCTCTCCGTTTAAATAATATTTTTCTTTTCCATTCTTCCCGTCAAAGTGAACAACCTCACATTTTCCCAAATTATGCTCCATCTGCCAAACTTTTGACCAATCACTTAACGTATTTATATCCCTTTGCAGAATCTTTATATCCTCCTCATAACTTGCTTCCTTATATATCTTTATATATCAGCAAAGTTGGCTATAATACAGTATGTCCCTTCATCTAACCTGAAAATGACCCATTTATCCTGACCCTCTGTTTCCTGTTAGTTAGCCAGTCCTCTATTCATGTTAAAGTATTACCCCCAACACATGAACTCCTATCTTATACTGTAACCTTTTATGTGGCATTTTATTGAATGCCTTTTGGAAATCCAAATAGACTACACCTACTTATTCCCCTTTATCCACCCTGCTTGTTACATCCTCAAAGAAATCTAATAAGGTTTTCAGGCATGATTCCTCTTTCACAAAACCATGTTGACTCTGCCTGATTATATTATGATTTTCTAAATGTCCTGCTACTACTTCCTTAATAATGGATTCCAGAATTTTCCCAATGACAGATGTTAGACTAACTGCCTTATGGTTTCCTACTTACTGCCTGCCTCAAGTTTACCACTTGAAGAGTGGTGTTACATTTATCGTTTTCCAAAATGCTGGGACTTATCCAGAATCTAGGGAGTTTTGGAAGATTACAACCAATGCTTCCAATATCTCTGTAGGCACTTCCTTTAAGGTCCTAGAATGCAAGCCATCAGGTCTGGGGCACTTGTCAGCTTTAGTCCCATTAGTTTTTCCAGTAATTTTTCCCTAATGATCGTGATTGTTTTAAATTCCTCCATCCTTTTTGCCTCTTGATTTTCTATTATTCTTGGGATGCTTTCTGTGTTTTCTACTGTGAAAACGGATACAAACTACTGGTTCAAACTGTCCACCATTTTCTTGTTTCCCATGATCAATTACCCAGTCTCATCCCTTAAGGGATCAACATTTACGTTAGCTACTCTCTTCCTTTTTATTTACTTGTAGAAGCTTCTACTGTCAATTTTTATATTTCTTGCTAATTTTCCCTCACACTCCAATTTCTCCCTCTTCATTATTTTTTTAGTCATCCTTTGCTGGTTTATAAAATTTTCCCAATCTGTGCAAGCACACACCGTTGCAGCATTGTACATATTTTCTTTCAATTTGATACCATCCTTAACTTCCTTAATTATCCACAGGTGTGCATCCTTCCATAGCGTCTTTCTTTTTCAATGGAATATATCTTTGTTGAGAGTTCTGAAATATTTCCTTAAATTCCTGCCACTGCTTCTCTACTGCCCCACCTTTCAATCTATTTTCCCATTCCATTTTAGCTAACTCTGTCCTAATACCCTTGTAATTGCCTTTATTTAAGTTTAAGTCGCTATCTTCAGCCCCAAATTATTTACCCTCAAACTCAATGTAAAATTCTATCATATTAGGATCACTCATACCTGGAGGATCCTTTACTATGAAGTCATTAATTAATCCTGTCTCAATGTACATCACCAGGCCCAAAATAGCCTGTTCCCTAATTGGTTTCAGAATATGTTTTTCTAAGAAACTATCCCAAATACACTCTATGAGCTCATCCTCCAGGCTACTTTTACCAATTTGATTTGTCCAATCTATATGAATATTAAATTCTCCCATGATTATTGCAGTACCTTTCTTCCAAGTCCCCATTATTTATTGATTACTACTTTGTCCTACAGTGTAGCTACTGTCAGGGGGCATATAAACCACTCCCACCAGTGACGTCTTTCTTTTATTTACCCAAACTGATTCTACATTGTGATTCTTTAAACCAAGATCATTTCTCACTGCTGCATTGATCTCATCCTTTATTAATGGAGCCACCATCTCCTTTTCCTTTCTTTCCGTCCTTCCATAATGTCTGATGCAGGAGTCCGTCCGTCTTCAGGCTGAGATGGTAGCATCGGCATGCCAACACACCAAGGTTAACACTGGTAGGATGGCGGCCACCATGGAGATTTCGGTCCAGAATGTCACTCTTGCACTGCTATGTGGGCTGAACACCATCGCTTACGCCATAGTTGGCCTCCAACAGTGTGTACATGAGAGGGGTGTGGGGCATCCCAATTTCACTCCAGCTTCTTCTCCTCAAGGAGTCAGCCAGGGGCCCTCGGGCACCCATAAGGAGGAAGATCAGTAGGTGCACACCCTCAGGCCATCTACCCAGGTGACTCCGGGAGTGTCCGGCTCATCTGAATCCCCTCTTCCTGTGACCTCAGCAGCTCCAGCTCCACAGGCCGAGGAGGGTGACACTGCAGGAACCTGAAAGCAGGCCGGGGCCGTCCAGGCTGAGGTCCTCCAGAGGATGCCCGCCAAGGTCATCACAGACAGAGCGTCACAGTCAGCAGGCTGCCTCCACCTCCACTCTGGATGTCTGGGGAAGAACCAAGACGTAGTGGCAGGGTAAGGAAGGTTAAGAAGATGTAGTTTATATTCTGGGCAAGGGTGTTAATCACTTGTACATAATGCTCACTACTGTAAATAAACTCTCAACAATGTCTCCCTGCCTATGGCTCCTTGTTCTGATGAGCAGTGTTCTTGTCACTCAGATGTGAAACCTTTCTGCACAAGGAAAAGGCAGGTGTCTCACTCCAGGGCCTCTTCCCTGTTCTTTCTGCAGTCTTCAGACCAAAGTGATGGTCCAGCCTCACACTCCCTGGACACATTAGTGATGCCTGCACTTCAGTGGTGCTTGTTATTACTGCCAGAATGTAGTGGGCAGGCTTCACAGAGTTCTGTCATTCTCTCTGTGTGCTCTTAGCACCTTTAAAGTGGGGCTGGTGCCCCATCTCTTCAGCATTTGTGACCAGCTGGAGGTCTCCTGTGGAGCTGGAGCTGCTGGGGTCACAGGAAGAAGGGATTTGGATGGGCCAGAGGCTCCTGTAGTCACCTAGGTGGTTGGCCCCAGGGTGTGCACCTGATGATCCTCCTCCCTATGGGTGACTGAGGGCCCCTGGCTGACTCCTTGAAGAGAAGGGGAAACTGGAGTGAGATCGCTGTGAACCTGAAGAGCTCAGATGCTGAAGGCGGACAAAGGATTAGGTACTTTTAAAGTTTCATGGCTGTGTCTCTATGACATGACCCTAGTCACAGAGCACAAGTGAGCTGCCCTTGGCCAGACATTCTCAGAGGCTATGAGAAGATCTATGGAGTTTCCCCATTGCATGTCATCAGCATCCTCCTGCAACCGAGTGACTATTAAGGCCTCCACTGTGCCTCAATGACAGCAGCCTTATCACAGAGGGTATGTGCGCTTCCATAAGCCAGACTGGAGTCAAGCTTTCATACATGCGATGTGGGGATCTATGGTGTCTCCTCACTGCATGTCATCATCATCCTCCAAAAATCTAGCAGCTATGAGGGCTTCCCGAGTATGCCTGCCTCGTATGGCCAGAGCGAAGGCCTCATCGCCATCATCGTCACCTTCGAGGACCTCCTCACCCTCATTGCTTTCGACTTCCTTCTCATTGGAGGAGACCTCCAGCTACTCCATCTCCTCCTCAGCCAGATCCTCTCCCCGTTGCCACGCCAGGTTGTAAAGGGCACAGCAGATGACAACAATGTGTGACACCCACTGTGGACGGTATTGCAGTGCTCCACCAGATCGGTCCAGGCACCGGAACCTCATCTTCAGCATCCCGATGGTCTGCTCCACCAAGCTGCGAGCTGCTGCATGAGCCTTGTTATAGCGTCGTTCTGCTGCAGTCTGAGGCCGCCGCACGGGTGTCATCAGCCACAGCCTCTGCGGATAGCCCTTGTTCCCGAGGAGACATTACTGCAGCCTCTGTGGACCCTGGAAGACATTAGAGATGTGTGACTTATTGAGAATGTAGGAGTTGTCAACACTCCCTGGAAACCGTGCCCGGGCCTGCAGGATGTGTTTGTGGTGGTAGCACACCAGCTGCACACTCAGCGAATGGAATCCCTTTGCAGTCGACTGCTTGTTGTGATGGCGATCTGAGCGCCATGTGAGTGCAGTCGATGGCACCCTGCACGCATGGGAAACCTGAGATCTGGGTATATTCAATCGCTTGCATCCTGGCTCTCCTGGTCCCGGGTGAAATGCATAAAGTTGTGTGCCCTCACAAAGATGGCATCCGTGACCTCATGAATGCATTTGTGGGTGGAGGCTTGTGAGATTCCACAGAGGTCACTTGTGGAGCCCTGAAAGGAACCACTGGCATAGAAATTGAGCACCGCGGTCACTTTCACAGACACTGGCAGTGGACACACTCCATGTCCCTGTGGCACCGAATCCTGCAGTAGCTAGCAGATGTGACTGACCAGTTCCCTAGACATGCACAGTATTTGGCGACACTGTGTTTTGGTCATCTGCAGGAAGGAAAGGCGGCGTCTATAGACCCTGGGTCTAGCTAGGTGCTGACCAGCGATGGCTCGCTGTGGCTGTTCGGCAGTGTGTGTGGGAGCCCCAGCTGCCCCTTCTTCCTGAGGGTGCTGCTCCTCCCTCTACCCAGCCAGATGCCTCAGTCGCTCTCTTCTCCGTTGTCTCCGCTCTCTGTACGCCATGAGGCATACAGCTAGTTCACCAGGCTCCATGCTGCTGATGTACCCCTCCTGCAGGATGGAAGGGAGAGACACGTGGGTTAGCTTGGGTGTTCTAAGAACCTCTCTTGGTTAAGTCTGAGGCCCCTTAATGCATCCCGGAGAGTGCTGGCCACCACTTGGATGGCCAGAGATTAGTGCGCTGCATGGCTGCCCGAAACCCCACACACCTCTGTCCCACTCTGCCTGATTGATTGGCAGCAGCTTTGCCCACTGGACTGCATGCTGTGCTCTCAGCTCATGTGCAGGCATTCTCCTAACCCGCACTGCAAGACTGCGCTGTTAGATTGAACCATGGGGGAGACTGGTCCAAACCGAGATGCTGACATTGCAAGGGACTGTGAGTGCTTCCAGCAGTGACTGCTCCACGACCAACTTTAGCAAGGAGATTGTACAACGTGCCCAGTCGTCCACCTGTTCTGCAGTCCACCAAAATGCTCATTAGTTTGCAGACTGTGCACAAGGGGTGAAAAGCTCCAGAGCACTTGGTGGTATTTTCATGCCTCTGTGTTGTTTGAGTGGCCCAACTCCAAGCATGTCAATGTAGCTGCGTCTGAACTGTCTCAGCTGCAGAGGAATGGTCACTTTATACAAGGTTTCCTTAATGCATGGCTGTTTCCCTTCCTCCCTGCCCTGCACGTGCTTGTGCACCATGTTCAACCACAGGACAGCCCTTCCTCCCACCTCCCCAATGCACCTCAACCACAGGGCAGTCCTTGTCCCCCTCTCCAAGTTGCCTCAACTTTGAAGTCCAACAGGCGACCCTGGCGGGCGCTGCACAATGTTACTCACCTCCGAGTTACCCTCAAAGTGCAGCCCGTCAAGTGCACGCCTTAAATATGTTGTTTTGAAACATGTCGGTGTGCAATCATGCTGATGTGGGCGATGATCCACAGGGGGGATGGATGATTCCGACGGGCTAGCCTTATAATAATATGCAGATATATTACAATGAGATTCCGACGTCCGATGGCGGGAAATGTGGCCCGCCATCGGTGGGTTGAGTGGCCAATTGCAAACTGGTTTCACGATGTTGTGAAACCGATTTTTGGCCTTCTTGCCATATTGTTCACTCATGCCACCAAACATGTCCGATGCCAGCAGGCACAGAAATTTCTGCCCCATGTCTCTGTAATTTCTATTTGTGCCAACAGTTAATCCATCTTAGAATGAATGCTGCATGCTTTCAGGTAAAGAGCCTTTAATTCTGTCTTTTTACCATCTTTCCCTATTGTGACATTATTGGCTGGTGCACTCTTATGTTTGTGCACTCTGGTCCTCCTGTCATACTATGGTTATCATTACACACATTGCTACTCTACACTATTGCCTTTGTCCTTTCTCTTTAACTTTCCAAATCTCCCCTCATGTGAACCCTTCCCCACAACTATTTAGTTTAAAGACTTTTCTGTTGTATAAAGGGTTAATGCTAAATATGTAAACATTTAGGGTGCATAATCAGTGATATAACATCACATGACAATAGAGCATGGAGAGGGATAGTTCTATGTAGAATTTCGTGCTGAGCCTATATTGTACTTAGCCTATTGTTCAATAAAAGGTAAAGTTCACCAACAGCCTTGCCTCCAGTATTATCTATAAGCCCAAATCATGAACAACCCTTTCTACGACCCACAACGATGGAAACAGATGGTGACAGCAGAAAACATTATGAAAGGAGCAACAAGTGAAGAAGCAGCAACAGAAATGACTGCAGTACAAGGACAGCATAGGGAAATCATTAATAGAACTCCAGAAAAGACTACAGTGAATGGAAGCCATGGAAAAATTCCTAACTTTAGCAGAGTGCTTCAACCATGTGGAAGGCCTGAATTAAGCTGAGAAGTGGCAGAACTTGTGTTGCAGGTTTATCAGGTACAGGACAGCTTCGGGATTAGCAAAGAGGACTAGCAATGAACAGGTAAGTACTTTACTCTACGCCATAGGAAGTAGTGCAGATGATATTATAGACAGAGCATAAGCAAAGACATGGTGACGTAGGAAGAAGTTATCAAAGCCTTTGATACTTACTTTAGTCTTTGAAGAAACACCTTTATAGAGAGGGAAAAACTCAATAGGCACACCCAAAGGCCGGAAGAGACCCTAGGTTTCTTCATTAATGATTTATATTGAATATCTGAGAATTGTTAATGTGGAGCCTTGAAAGACAAATTAGTTCATGATTGCATTGTTGTAGGAGTCTTAGAAGAGACTTTACCTGATGTTCTGCTGTTGAGGGCAGATTCGACCCTAACGAAGGCTGTGCAGTTAACAAGGCAGACAGGAGTGAGAAAGCAAAACTAGGTTTTTATTCAAGGAGGAAAAGAAATCTTGTGGAGAAAAACGATATAGTGCAGTTTGTAGGATACAGAAGTAGCAGCAAACCTAATCCCAAACAAGGAAAAAACGGAAGAGGGCATGGTAGTCATCATTATTCAGCATTCTCATTGTGGTGGGAAAAGGCTGCGTTGACACAAAGAATGCCCTGCCAAAAAGGTGGAGTACCATTCCTGCAAGAAGAAAGGCAATTTTAAATCGGTTTGCAACAGCAAAAAGCTCCTAAGGCAAAAATAAAGGAGAATCAATTAAGATTATGTAGCATTCAAGAAGTTGAAGAAGAAAAGGATAATGAATTGCCATTCTTGGGAGAAATTACAGGATCAAATGGAAACTATCGGATTGCAGATATTATGTTCAACAGGCATAAAACAAACTTCAAATTAGATACTTAAGTAGGAGTTTCATTCTTTCAGGCACAGAATAGTGGTTAAAACAAGACTTCCTCCAGCTTTTGACCATATGACTCCACGTTCCAAGAGACACTCAACTAAAGGTAAAGGGACAGTTGACTGCCAAACTTCAGTACAAAGGAATAGAAATCACAATAACTTTGTATGTGGTCCCCAACCAAACATGTTCACTGTTAAGCTGCAAAACTTGCACAAATCTACAACCGATCTACAAAGTTGAAATCATCCAAGTCTTGCTGCATTTGGACATGGACAGCTTCAGTATCTGAGGAGTCGCGAATGGTGCTGAACATTTTGCAATCATCAGCAAACATCCCCACTCCTGACCTTATGATGGAAGGAAGATCATTGATGAAGCAGCTGAAGATGGCTGGGCCTAGGACACCAACCTGAAGAACTCCTGCAATGATGTCCTCGAACTGAGATGATTGACCTGCAACAAGCACAACCAACTTCCTTTGTGCAAGGTATGACTCCAACCAGTGGAGAGTTTTCCCCCTGATTCCCATTGACTCCAGTTTTGTTAGGGTTCCTTGATACCACACTTGGATAAATGCTGCCTTGGTGTTAAGGGCAGTCACTCTCACCTCACCTTTGGAGTTCAGCTCTTTTGTCCATGTTTGAACCAAGGCTGTAATAACATCAGGAGCCAGGTGGCCCTGCTGGAACCCAAACTGAGCAGCAGTGAGCAGATTATTGCTAAGCAAGTGCTGCTTGATCGCACTATTGATGACCCCTTCCATCATTTTACTGATCATTGAGAGTAGACTGATGGGGCGGTAATTGGCTGGGTTGGATTTGCCCTGCTTTTTGTGTACAGGACATACCTAGGCAAGTTTCCACATTGCCGGGTATATGCCAGTGTTGTAGTTGCACTGGAACTGCTTGGCTAGGGGTGCGGCAAGTTCTGGAGCACCGGTCTTCAGTAATATTGCCGGAATACTGTCAGGGCCCATAGCCTTTGCAGTATCCAGTGCCTTCAGCTGTTTCTAGACATCATGTGGATTGAATCGAATTGACTGAAGACTGGCATCTGTGATGCTGAGGAGGCCGAGATGGGTCACCCATTTGGCACTTCTGGCTGAAGGTTCTTGCAAATGCTTCAGCCTTTTGCACTGATGTGCTGGGTTCCCAACATTGAGGATGGGGTATTTGTGGAGCCTCCTCCTCCAGTGAGTTGTTAGTCATCCACCACCATTCATGACTGGATGTGGCAGGACTGTAGAGCTTGGATCTGATCTGTTGGTTGTGGAATTGCTTCGCTCTGTCTATCGCTTACTGCTTATGCTGTTTGGCACATAAATAGTCCTGTGTTGTAGCTTCACCAGGTTGACACCTCATTTTTAGGTATGCCTGGTGCCGCTCCTGGCATGCCCTCCTATGCTCTTCATTGTACCAGGGTTGATCCCTTGGCTTGATGGTAATGGTAGAGTGAGGGATATGCCGGTCCATGAGGTTACAGATTGTGCTTGAGTACAATTCTGCTGCTGCTAATGGCCCATAGCGCCTCATGGTTGCCCAGTTTTGTGTTGCTAGATCTGTTCTAAATCTATCCCATTTAGCACGATGGTAGTGCCACACAACACGACGGAAGGTATCCTCAATGTGAAGGCGGGACTTCTTCTCCACATGGACAGATGTATCTGCAGCAGGCAGGTTGCTGAGGATGAGATCAAGTATTTTTTTCCTTCTTGTGGGTTCCCTTGCCACCTGCCACAGACCTAGTCTAGCAGCTATGTCATTTAGGACTCGGTCAGCTCGGTCAGTAGTGGTGCCACCAAACTACTCTTGGTAAGGGGTGGGGGTGGAGAGGGGGGGTGGGGGAGGGGGGGGTGTCACAGCAATCAGCAAGAGGTTTCCTTGCCCATGTTTGACCTGATGCCATGAGAGGTCATGGGTCCGGAGTCGATGTTGAGGACTCCCAGGGCAACTCCCTCCCGCCTATATGCCTATATACCACTGTCACGTCACCTCTGCTGGGTCTGCCCTCCCGGTGAGACAGGACATACCTAGGAATGGTGATGGTGGTGTCTGGGACATTATCTGTAATGTATGATTCCATGAGGATGACTATGTCAGGCAGTTGCTTGACTAGTCTGTGAGGCAGCTCTCCCAATTTTGGCACAAGCCCCCAGATATTAGTAAGAAGGACTTTGCAGGGTCAACAGGGCTAAGTTTGCCATTGTCGTTGTTGTTTCTGGTGCCTAGGCCGATGCCGGGTGGACTATCTGGTTTCATTCCTTTCAGGCTTTTAGTGGTCTGATGCAACTGAGTAGCTTACTAGGCCATTTCATGGAGCAGTCCAGACCAGGTAAGGACAGCATATTTCCTTCCCTAAAGGGCATTAGTGAACCAGATGGGTTTTTATGACAATCGACAATGGTTTCATGGCTCAAATAAGAATCAGTGCTGACCTCACACAATTAAACAAAGCAGTGGAAAAGGAGATCCACCCAATGGCATCAGTGGATGAGAGTCTGGCAAAGCTAGCAAAGAGTATCATTTTTACAAATTTGAAAGCAAACAGTGAATTCTGGCAACTACCTTTGGATGAGGAATCCAAACTAGTGACTTCATTTATCACACCCTCTGGGAGGTATTGCTTCAGTCGCCAACCCTTTGGGATCACTTCAGCACCAGACGTTTTTTAGAGAACAATTACAGGCATTTTGGAGGGACTAGAAGGGGACATCTGTCACATGGATGACAGCCTGATTCATGGGTCCACAACACTGGAGCATGATACAAGGGTTGCAACGTTTGGAAGAAGCAGGGCCAACTCTCAAAGTAAGCATGAGTTCTTACAATCAACCATTAAATTTCTGGGATACATCATTCACACATCAGGCATTAGGGCTGATCTCCAAAAAACCAAGGCAATCAGGGATTTTCCATCACCCCGTAATGTTAGAGAGCTTCAGCACTTCGTGGGGATGGACAACCAATAGGGAAGTTCCTCCCCAATCTGGCACATGTGAATGAATCACCACAACAATTCCTCAGTCAAGACCAAGCATGGTGTTGGGCAGAACACAACAATTCCCATTCCAAAAAATAAAAGAGATGCTCAATTCTCCAGGCATATTGACACACTATGAACCGGAACTGCCCACAATAGTTGCTGCGGATGCATCAGTGACTGGGCTAGGAGCAGTACTCTTTCAAATCCAGAAAGATGGAACACGCAGGCCAGTATATCATGCATCTCAGTCATTGACTGAAATAGAACAAAGATATGCTGTAATTGAATAAGAGGCATTGGCAGCCACAGGGGCCAGTGAGAAGTTCGCTGACTATGTCTCTGACCACAAAAAACGAAACAGACTACAAGCCACTGATCGTCTCATTAAATACCAAAGAAGTAGCAAAGATGCCACTTAGAGTGCAGAGATTTCAGCTGAGTCTCAAGAGGTTAGATGCCATGACCAAATGTGTCCAAGGCAAACAACAAATAACTGGGTATGGGGAGAAAGTGGGAGCAGGCTATTGAGTTGGATGATCAGCCATGATCATAATGAATGGCGGAGCAGGCTTGAAGGGCCGAATGGCCTACTCCTGCTCCTATTTTCTATGTTTCTATGTAACAGCAGATGCATTGTTATGCATTCCTGTTGAGAAACCTGAACAGGAGGACAAAAATTTCATTGAGGACGTAGAGCCATATACCTCATTGACTACAAAATTCCTACCAGCAACAACACAGGGGCTGAATCAAATTTGACAAGCACAAAAAGCAGATGGAGAATGTGCTAAAATTAGAGAATACTGCAAAAAAACAATACTTTGCACAGTGAAGACATCTCAGTGTCATGGATGACTTACTAATTTATGATGAGAAGTTGGTCATACCAAGTGCCCTCAGACTTGAGATCCTTCAGAGAATATACCAGGGACACCTAGGGGAGAATTTTCCCCCAGTTGGGGAGTTGTGCGGGGGCGGGCGCAAACCTGATCGGCGCCCCTGATTGGGTCCGCGCCGCCATTTTACAATTGGCCCGCCCAGTGTGATGCGTACCCAGAAGCGCTGAGCGCTCCGTGTGCGGGTGGGGGGGTGGATTCCCTGAGCTGGGGCCTGCGCTCTTTCGCGCATGCACAGAAGTGCCTCAGGGAGATGAGTTTAAGTTTTAAACATGTAAATAAAGAAATTAAAAATTTTTAAAACATGTCCCCTCATGTGACATGAGCTGGGACATGTCAATGAATTTAAAAAAAATTTTTATTCAATTTTTAAACACTTCCTGAAACTTCATCCTGCCCATGGATGAGGTTCCATGAAAAATGTGAAGGCCGCCTGGGCTCTTCGCCTGTCCACCAACCTTAGGGTTGGACGGGCAGCATTCTTAATTGCTTTAATTGATCTCTTAATGGCCTTTATTGGTCATTGACATTTCGGCAGACAGGCAGCCAACTCTGGCGCGTGCCCATCGAATGAAGTGTTGCAATGACGTCGGGACGCATGCCTGACGTCATCGCGCATCATTTTACATGTCGACGAGTGGGCCCTGCCCCCACTCGCCAAACCGAAAATTCTGCTCCATAGCATTAAAAAGTGTCATGCTAAAGTACAAAATTCAGTCTGGTGAGCCCAAAATCATTAGAGGGAATGATTTTGAGCTGCATCACCTGTGCAATTCTCACCAAGAGCATAAAGAACATTGATGGTATCTTTATTCCCATCCAGACCATGGGAATGTCTTGAAATGGACCTTTTCAAGTTCAAGGGGAAGGAATTCCTCATCGATGTTGACTATCACTCCAAATGGATTGAGGTTAAATGTCTTCATGGTACAACCTCAGAAACAGCCATCAATTCACTAAAAGAAATTTTTACCACACATGACATTCCCAAACTTGTCATTTCAAACAATGGTCCAAAGTTTGCAAATGAAAGGTTGAAGAAATTTACAGAAGAATATGGATTTTTCCACACAACTTATTCAGCCAGGTATCCAAAAGCAAATGGAGAGGCCAAAAGAGGAGCAAGAATGGTAAAAGCTATGTTGAAAAAGAATGATGGTATCAACTTAGCACTGCTGAGCTACCGTTCCACACCCCTTCAGAATGGTTAGCTTCCGTCCAAACTTCTGATGGGAAGAAGGCTACAGACTCAACTTCCTGTTCTTCCACTTACGCTCATGCCATGTTTCAAAGCAACTGATATAGAGAGAATAAAGGAGAAGGAGAATGAGTATCGTGAAAATCAAACCAGAAACTACAATCAACGCCATAGAGTATATGAGTTACCAGAACTGCAACCAGGTGAATGAGTCTGGATTAGAGACCAGAATCAAGAAGGCCAAATAGTGGAAAAGACACAAAGTCCAAGATCTTATCTTGTAGAGACTGAAAGTGGAACACTGAGAAGAAACAGAAGTGCACATCTCTACAAGGAAACCATCAATGGAACGGACTAGCTACCCATATGATCAGGAAGACAACCTGAACAGAGAACCAATAGTCTCCGATGCCTCACAAACTACTCTACAGAGTTCAAATGAGAATATAGAGACCTTGAATCCTATACTACCTCCATGGGGGATAAGAACAACGTTGGAGAGATTGGTGAAACCACCAAAACACTTATCTCTGTGAACCATAGATGAAGGCAGAGACTTTGAGGTAGGTGTCAGATAAAGGATTAATGTTAAATACGTAAACATATAGTCTACATGATCAGTGATGTATGATCACATGACAACAGAGCATGGCGAGAGATAGTTCTATGCAGAGCCTTGTGCAGTCTGTATTTTGCATAGTTAGCCTAATGTTCGATAAAAGGTAGAGTTTACCAATGGTCTTACCTCCAGCATTACCTGTAAGTCCAGATCATGAACAACCCTCTCTAACATCCAGAACAATGATAACAGATTCTCTACAGCCCTAGTTATACGATTTGCCAGTCCATTGATTCCATTGTGATTCAGGTGAAGACCATTTTAACGATACAACTCATGCTTTCCCAAGTACTGGTGTCAGTGCCCCAAGAATCTAAATCCATTTAGGACCATAGGACATAGGAGCAGAAATTAGGCCAATCGGCCCATCGAGTCTGCTTCGCCATTCAATCATGGTTGATAAGTTTCTCAACCCCATTCTCCCGCCTTCTCCCCATAACCTTTGATCCCCTTACCAATCAAGAACCTATCTATCTCGGTCTTAAATACACTCTATGACCTGGACTCCACAGCCTGCTGTGGCAATGAATTCCATAGATTCACCATTCTCTGGCTAAAGAAGTTTCTCCTCATCTCTGTTCTAAAAGGTCTTCCCTTTACTCTGAGGCTGTGCCCTCGGGTCCTAATCTCTCCTACTAAGGGAAACATCTTCCCCACATCCACTCTATCCAGGCCTTTCAGTATTCTGTAAGTTTCAATCAGATCCCCCCTCATCCTTCTAAACTCCATCGAGTATAGACCCAGAGTCCTCAAACGTTCCTCATATGTTAAGCCTTTCATTCCTGGGATCGTTCTCGTGAACCTCCACTGGACACTCTCCAGGGCCAGCACATCCTTCCTGAGATACGGGCCCAAAATTGCTCACAATATTCTAAATGTGGTCTGACCAGAGCCTATAAAGCTTCAGCAGCACATCCCTGCTTTTATATTCTAGTCCTCTCGAAATAAATGCCAACATTGCATTTGCCTTCCTAACTACCGACTCAACCTGCAAGTTAACCTTTAGCGAATCCTGGACTAGGACTCCCAAGTCCCTTTGCACTCCAGATTTCTGAATTCTCTCCCCATTTAGAAAATAGTCCATGCCTCTATTCTTCCTACCAAAGTGCATGACCTCACACTTCCCCACGTTGTATTCCATCTGCCACTTCTTTGCCCATTCTCCTACCTGACCAAATCCTTCTGCAGCCTCCCCGCCTCCTCAATACTACCTGTCCCTCCACCTATCTTTGTATCATCTGCAAACTTAGCCAGGATGCCCTCAGTTCCTTCATCTAGATCATTAATGTATAAAATGAAAAGTTGTGGTCCCAACACTGACCCCTGCGGAACTCCACTAGTCACCGGCCGCCATCCTGAGAAGGACCCCCTTATTCCCACTCTCTGCCTCCTGCCAGGCAGCCAATCTTCTATCCATGCTAATACCTTGCCTCTAACACCATGGGCTCTTATCTTACTGAGCAGCCTCCTGTGCGACACCTTGTCAAAGGCCCTCTGGAAGTCCAAGCAGATAACATCCATTGGCTCTCCTTTGTCTAACCTACTCGTTACTTCCTCAAAGAATTCTAACAGATTTGTCAGGCATGACCTCCCCTTGATGAAACCATGCTGACTTTGCCCGATTTTACCATGCACTTCCAAGTATTCTGAAATCTCATCCTTAATAATGGACTCTAAAATCTTACCAACGACCAACGTCAGGCTAATCGGCCTGTAATTTCCCGTCTTTTGCCTCACTCCCTTCTTAAACAGGGGGTTACATTAGCGATTTTCCAGTCCTCTGGGACCCTCCCTGATTCCAGTGATTCCTGAAAGATCACCACTAACGCCTCCACCATCTCTTCAGCTATCTCCTTCAGACTCTGAGGTGTAATCCATCTGGCCCAGGTGATTTATCCACCTTCAGACCTTTCAGTTTTCCTACACCTTCTCCTTGGTAATGGCCACCATACTCACCTCTGCCCCCCGACTCTCTTGAACTTTGGGGATGTCACTTGTGTCTTCCACTGTGAAGACTGACGCAAAGTACCTATTCAGTTCCTCCGCCATTTCTTTGTTTCCCCACTACTACTTCTCCAGCATCATTTTCCAGCGGCCCGATGTCCACTTTTGCCTCTCTCTTACCCTTTACATATCTAAAAAAAACTTGCAATCTTCTTTTATATTACTGGCTAGTTTACCCTCATATTTAATCTTCTCCCTCGTTATTTCTTTTTTAGTTGTCCTCTGTTGGTCTTTGTAGGCTTCCCAATCCCCCGGTTTCCCACTGCTCTTCTCACGCACAAATCTCTGAGCCACGCATTCGGCTCTTTAATCCTATTTACCCTATGTCAATTTGCTCCTGACTCCGGTAGCAATCCAAGATTATTACCTTTGCAGTTCTGCTTTTTAATTTAGTCCCTAGCTGCTCATATTCCCTCAGCAGAACCTCTTTCTTAGTCCTAACGATGTCACTGGCACCCACGTGGACCACGATAACTGGATCCTTTCTCTACCACCACAAATTTGTCTTCAGCCCTGAGTCACAGAGTCATAGAGGTCTACAGCATAGACAAAGGTCCTTCGGCCCATCGAGTCTCTGCTGGTTAAACAAGTACCTAACTATTCTAATCCCATTTTCCAGCACTAGGCCCATAGCCTTGTAAGCCATGAACATCGCAAGTGCACATCCAAATACTTCTTAAATGTTATGAGGGTTTCTGCCTCTACCACCCTTTCAGGTAGTGAGTTCCAGATTCCCAGCACCCTCTGGGTGAAAAAATTCTTCCTCACATCCCTCTAAACCTCCTGCCCCTTACCTTAAATCTATGCTCCCTGGTTATTGATCCCTCTACTAAGGGGAAAAGTTCCTTCCTGTCTACCCTATCTATGCTCCTCATAATTTTATACACCTCAATCATGTCTCCCCTCAATCTCCTCTGCTCCAGGGAAAATAACTCCAGTCTATCCAACCTTTCCTCATAAATAAAACTCTCCAGCCCAGGCAACATCCTGGTAAATCTCCTCTGCACTCTCTCTAGTGCAATCACATCCTTCCTCTAATGTGGAATCCAGAACTGCACACAATACTCTAGCTGTGGCCTAACCAGCGTTTTATACGGTTCCAGCATAACCTCCCTGCTCTTATATTCTATGCCTTGGCGAATAAAGGCAAGTATCCCATATGCCTTCTTAACCACCTTATCTACCTGTCCCGCTACCTTAAGGGACCAGTGGACATGTACACCAAGGTCCGTCTGATCCTTGATATTTCCCAGGGTCCTACCATTCATCGTGTATTCCCGTGCCTTATTTGTCCTACCCAAGTGCATCACCTCAAACATATCGGGATTAAATTCCTTTTGCCACTGATCAGCCCATCGGACCAGCCCGTCTATATCCTTCTGTAATCTAAGGCTATCCTCCTCACTATTTACCACCCCACCAATTTTTCTGTCGCCCTCAAACTTACTGATCAATCCTCCTACATTCAAGTCTAAAGCGTTTATATTTACCACAAACAGCAAGGGACCCAACACCGATCCCTGTGGAACCCCACTGGATACAGGCATCCAGTCACAAAAACACCCCTCAACCATCACCCTCTGCTTCCTGCCACTAAGCCAATTCTGCATCCAATTTGCCAAATTGCCTTGGATCCCATGGGCTCTTACTTTCGTTATCCGTCTCCCATGCGGAACCTTATCAAACGCCTTGCTGCAGTCCAAGTAGAATGCATTGAACTTATCTACACACCTGGTCACCTCTTCGAAAAATTCAATCAAATTGTTCAGACATGACCTCCCCTTAACAAAACCGTATTGAATGTCCTTGATTAATCCTTGCCTCTCCAAGTGTAGATTAATTCTATCCCTCAGAATTGCTTCCAATAGTTTCCCCACGACTGAGGTTAGACTGACTGGCCTGTAGTTCCCTGGTTTATCCCTTCCTCCCTTCTTGAATAACAAATAGTACCGCATTGGCTGTCCTCCTGTCCTCTGACACCTATCCTGTGGTCAAAGAGGCATTGAAAATTATTGCCAGTGCCCCTGCTATCTCCTCCCTTGCTTCACTCAACAGCCTGGGATACATTTCATCCGGGCCCGGAGATTTATCCACTTTTAAGCCTGTCAGACCACTTAGAACCTCCTCCCTTTCTATGCTAATTTCTTTAATTATATCACAGTCCTTCTGCCTGATTTCCATGCTCACATCATCCCTCTCGCTTGTGAACGAGTATTTGTTTAGAACCCTACTTACCTTTTCCGGCTCCAAACACAAATTACCACTATGGTCCTTAATGGGCCCTACTCTTTCCCTATCTTTCCCTAAGTTATCCTCTTACTCTTAATGCAATTGTAAGATAACTTTGGATTTTCCTTTATTTTACCTGCCAATGTTTTTTCATGCCCCCTTTTTGCTCTCCTAATTTCCTTTTCAAGTTCCCCCCTACACATTTTATACTCCTCTAGGGCTTTTGCTGTTTTGACCCCTCAGTATCTGCCAAAAGCCTCCCTTTTTCTGTTTATCCAATCCTGTATATCCCTCGACATCCAGGGTTCCCTGGATTTGTTGGTCCGATCCTTTGTCTTTACTGGAGTATGTTGGCCCTGTACTCTCCCTAATTCCTTCTTGAATGAATCCCACTGCTCTGATGCAGTTTTACCTAATAGTAGCTGCTGCCAGTCTACTCTAGCCAAATCATATCTGATCTTATTTAAATTGGCCTTCCCCAAATTTAGAACTCTGATTTCTGGCCCATCCTTGTCCTTTTCCATAACAACCTTGAATCTAACAAAGTTAAGATGACTATCTGCAAAATGCTACCTTTACCACTTGCCTGGCTTCATTCCCTAAAGTTAAGCCCAGGATTGCCCCCTCTCTTGTAGATCCTTCTATGTACTGGCTTAATAAGCTCTCCTGGATGCATTTTAAGAAGTCCGCTCCCTCTAAACCTATCACACTATGACTAACCCAGTTAATGTTGGGGAAGTTGAAATCCCCCACTATTACTACCCTATAATTTTTACACTTTTCTGAAATTTGCCTAGATATCTGCTCTTCTATTTCTCTCTAACTGTATGGGGGCCTATGGTACACCCCCAGCAATGTGATTGCTCCTTTTTTGTACCCATATGGCTTCATTTGAGGAGCCTTCTAAAATGTCATCCCTCCTTACTGCGTAATTGATTCTTTGATCAATATTGCGATACCCCCTCCTCTTTTACCTCCTTCCCTGTCTCACCTGAAGACCCTATATCCTGGAATATTGAGCTGCTAATCCTGCCCCTCTCTCAACCATGTCTCCGTGACAGCAATGACATCATACTTCCATTTGTTAATTTGTGCCCTCAACTCATCTGCCTTATTCGTCAGACTCCTTGCATTAAAATCAATACCATCCAACCTTGCCAAACTCCCTTGTGCCTTAACTGGCCTATAATTTCTATGCCTTCCAGACTTACTTGCTCTCTTTTCTAATTTTGGCTGTGCATCTCCCCCTGCTGAACCTCCTCTCAGGATCCCATCCCCCTGCCAAAGTTAGTTTCAACCCTCCCCAACAGCACTAGCAAACCTCCCGCAAGAATGCTGGTCCCTTTCCGGTTCAGGTGCAACCCGTCTGCCTTGTACAGGACCCACCGCCCCCAGAAACGCTCCCAATGTCCCAGAAACCTAAAGCCCTCCCTCCTGCACCATCTCTCCATCCACGCATTCATCTGGACTAACCTCCTATTTCTATACTCACTAGCGCGTGGCACCAGAAGTAATCCAGAGATTTACTACCCGTTTTTAAATCTGCTTCCTAGCTCCCTAAATTCTGCTGGCAGGGCCTCATCCCTCTTTCTACCTATGTCGTTGGTACCAATATGTACCACGATATCTATCTATTTGCCCTCCCCTTTAGCATGCACTGCAGCCGTTCAGTTACATCCTTGACCCTGGCACCAGTGTCTAGGACTCCCCACATGTTGCAGGCGGTACATAACACGGGACTGAGCTGCCCTACCATGCCTCTAGTTGAAAAAAAAACCTTACTTTAGGTTAAATACAGCAAAAAAACTTAAAGTATTTATGTACTTTAAATAAAAACTAGAACTCTCACCTTTCCATAGCTTAATCTATTTTAAACTGGAGAAAAACTGGAGAAAAAACTGGAGAAAAACACTTACCCACTACTCATCAATCAGCTCTCACCTTTGTACTGACATCACTTTTTGAAGCTTCCATGCACTCGTGCTGGTTCTGATCTCTCCGCCGGTCTCTCGCGCTGTCTTGTGATGTCACTCTTGTTATTTTTAACAAGAACTGACTGCAGGACCCTCTTCCCAGACTGCTTCACCATGATGCTGACTGCAGGGCACTCTTCCCAGACCCCGATAACTGGATCCTTTCTCTACCTCCCCAAATTTGTCTTCAGCCTGAGGAGACGCCCTTAACCCTGTCACCAGGCAGGCAATACAGCCTTCAGGACTCAAACTCTCGGCTGCAGAGAAAAGTAGCTATCCCTCACACCACACAGCCCTCTACTACAACTGCATTACTGCTTACTTTCCCCACTTGAATGTCTCCCGAGGTGCTGTGGTCAGTTTGCGCATCGTCCCTGCAGTCCCTGCTCTCAACCACACAAGTTGCAAGAATCTCAAACCTGTTGGACAATTGTAAGGGCTGAGACTCTCCACTGCTATATTCTGGATCCCCATATTTTCCTTACTTGCAGTCACACCCTCCTGTCCCTGGTCCCTGACCATGGACCAAGTCTGGAGTACCTAGGCTATGGGATGTGACTGCCCCTTGAAACAAAGTGTCCATGTAACTTTCCTCTTCCCTGATGCATCGCAGTGTCCAAAGTCTGAACTCCAGCTCATCAATTAGGGGCCAAAGCTCCTTGAGCTGCAGACACTTACTGTGGATGTGGTTGCCGTGGATCACACTGCTGTCTGCCATAGCCCACATGTTACAGCAGCAACACATCACTTTCCAGCCATCTTTATTGTGCTTAATTTAACTAATTAGGTTTCAAGTTTGGAAATATCACTCAACTGCAGTTAAACCAAGTGGTTAACTGGTTAAGCTGCAAATTTAACACAATAGTTATATTCCCCATTACCGGTTTAAATTATTGCCCACATTTTAGAGGGGTAAAATCTTAAACACTCATCAAATAATCACCTACCTGCTCCCTAATTAAAGCCTTGAATAGCCACCAGCCTCAGGAGGCTGAAAAAAAATAAAAGGTAGCACCTCCTTTCCCCTCTGCACCAAATTCCCACCTGCACCAAATTCCCTAGTTAGGACTTGCATCTCATTACACTCAGGCCTCATCACACTCATTGCTCCCACACACCTGAAGTAAGCCGAAAATGAATTAAGCAGAAAAGTTGTCAAATTGCAGCAATTACTTATAATTTTTTCTATATCCTACATTACCTTTGACATCCAGTAGTTTTAAAAAAAATAGTTGAAAGTAGAATGTTGCTTTAAACAACTGAAAACTAATTTTACACTGGTTCTAATGCCATACTTCTCCAACTGGGGTGCACAGAGACCTTCCAAAGAATTTGTGCTGCTGGACCTGCCTTACAGTTGGGAGATGATTGAGACCACCTGGGCATGAATGAGCAGCATGTTTTACCCCCACTGTGATCCTGCTCTCCCCCTGTAACCCTCTCCCTGGGTTCCTGCTTCCTCTGTGCTCTGATCATCCCATACTTCAGCTCTCCCCACGCTCTCCTAGTGTTTTCTCTGTGCTGTCTCAGTGCTCTCCTCTCTCTTGGCTCCTGTTGTCTCTTGGCTCCTGCTGTCTCTGTGCTCTGGCCTCCCCATTCTCTGTGTTGTGCTTCCACGGTACTCAAGTGTTCCCACTGCTCATTTGGTGCTTTCAGTGTGCTCTGGTCTCCCCAGGCTCCTGCTCTCCACAGGCCCCAGCACTCCCTTGGCTCCTACTCTCCCTTAATACCAAAATCTACAATGTTTGTATTGAATATACTCAACCACTGGAAGTCCACAGGTTGCTGGAGTAGAGAATTCCAAAGATTCACAGCCCTTTAAGCTAAGAAATTTCTCCTCGTCTCAATCCTAAATGGCTGACCCCTTATTCTCAAACTCACTTAATATTTCAGTTAGATCACATCTCGTTCTTATTGACTCCAAGGAATATTGACTTAGACTATTCAATCATCATATAACATTGTAATTTAAATGGGGCTGGGTCCATGATTACAAGCTCATTGGAAAAGTTGCAAATGTTTGAGAACCAATGATCTAGTATCATGATGAAAGGGTGCTGCATTGCCAGAGCTGTTGTTCTTTGGATGAGTTGTTGAACCAAGGCCTGATTTTCAGGTTGAGGTGGATGTAGAAGATCTCCTGCCATTAATTTCTCCAATGGTCCTAACAACATTCATTCCCCATCTAACATGGCCAAAAATATAGATGGAACATTAACTGTGTGCAAAAGGGCTGCTGCCTTTTGCCAACATAACAGATGATGGCATGTCAGAAAGTAATTCATTGGATGTGAAGTGCTTGAAGACAACCAAAGGGATGTGACATAAATGTAGGTTCTTTCGTTTTTAAATCTCAAGTGTGCACATAATCCTTAACTTTCATAAGTTAAATGTGTCGACTTGCATGAAGAAAAACCCCTTAGTCACTGAAATATTTGCACTCACAGTTCAAAACTAAAATATTTATCACACGAGTACTTTAAATGTCTTCTTCTGTGGTTTATTTGGACCATAAATATTACAAAAATATTATTATTTTAAATATCATCATCTTATTTATTATCAATGAGTTGTTTGTTTCAATTTATTGTTAAGACCCCATTATCAACACTTGCACTATAATGCTAATGAACCACATCAGTCCATTTTATAATGAAATATTTTTCCAGCTTCTTTCTATTTTTCTCTTTTGTTGTTAATAATCACCATCAGTTTGTTTGTCTTCTGATAATATTGTCTCCCGGAGCATGGCTCCACTGTTTGAGTCTTCTGGCACATTCCAATCAAATGGCCACTCTCCGTATGTGAGTCCCAAGAGTGATCGTCAGGAGGCTATTACACCGGGTGTGGAGGAGGAGGAGCAAGTGCATTACTATTAAGTTCAGCCCAGTCCTCACCTTATGTTCATTCACAGAAATTTGCTGCAAATGTAAGATACAATTAGAATAGAATTTTATATTTATAACTCCATAAAAGCAGTGAAAATATATAAGCAATCTATAATAATAATAATAATAATCAGTTTTTGGCTATAATAAATAAAAACAGAAAATGCTGGAAAAACTAATCAGGTCTGACAGCATCTGTGGAGAGAGAAACAGAGTTAACGTTTCAAGTCTATATGACTCTTCTCCAGAGCTCTGATGAAGAGTCATACGGACTTGAAACGTTAACTCTATTTCTCTCTTCACAGATACTGCCAGACCTCCTGAATTTTTCCAGCATTCTGTTTTTATTTCAGATTTTTAGCATCTGCAATATTTTGTTTTTATCTTAATGTCAGTTTTTGTCTGTTTGGATTGCTTTGATTGGTCAGTTTAAGGGACACATACAGAGGTACGTGGGTCATGTGGACCACTGGAATGGATGACACTCGTGCGGCTGCCAATGGTTGGTGGCAGTGGTGGTGGAGGTGATGTAGTGAGGGTGGAAAACAAAAACAGCAGAAGGGAAGGGGAGCCCAACAACAAAGCTGCAGAGCTTGCTTCCATGAGCGATGTGTTGAGATTGATGGGAGGGGTGAGAATGGCAAGAGCAGCATGTGGATGAAATGAGAGGAATGGAAGGAATAGGTTATGTATGGCATTGGAAGGATGGAATGTTATGAGATGGGGTTGCCATAGGAGGGGTGGATGGGAGTGGCGGATGAGATGATGTAATTGGTTACGTGTGGTAAACTGACAGGAACAACTGATACAACATATTGGTAGTAAACTATTCTTTGTCTAGAAATGAAGATTCACTAGATTTGAATGAAGGAGTTTTAGAAAATCTCTCAGGTGAATTCAAAGAATGTGCCAATGTTGATTCTATAGCTGAAGAAGATGAGAACAGTTTATACCCTCCAGTGTGAGTGGGTAGTCAGGTAGGGGAAGCGGTCAGGGTAGGTAGTTGTCGGGTCAGCTGGGGTTGGGGGTGGTGGGTTAGTTGGATGGGGGTGTAGCCAAGTCGGATCTGGGGCAGTGGTCAGGATGGGTTGGGGTCTTGTTGGGGGTTGGTTGTGGTTCTCAGTTCAGTTACATTGACAAATTTTTGAATCAGACCTAGGATTTAACCAACATAAAATTTCCTGGGTAAGTATTCAGGTTAGTCCTGTGTGTCTGGCCCAAGTCTCTGACACTGAACTCAGTGTTAGAGACATTCGCGGAGAGTCCCGGGCAGTGTAAATCAGCCCATTGGAATTGAACCTTCTGGGCAATTTCAGCACATGTGTGTATGTCAGGACTTCTGCAGGGTCCTGATGCACATCTCTCAACTTAAGTCCAGATTTTGATGATCCAGATACCAGAAGATTTGGGCCAATTTACATCAGGATATCATATGGCAATCTATCAATTTACTTGTATGAATCCAATTCATTCTCCTTGTACCAGTGAAATTTTTTCTATGAAATAAAATTTTGTGTGTGTTGTTTTGCACACTATAGCAATTTAGATTCTTGTGCAACTTGATACACAGGTATGCACATCACCCTTCTGAAATGATTACATCATTGATTACAGCATTGTTGACTTCACTAAGTTAGACATTTGGGAGTGAATATTAGAACTCTCATTTGCTCCACATAGGAGAACGCTGCCTGAACTTGCCTAATAGCAATTGGCTTGCCTTCTTTGTCTATGCAGTGAAACATTGCACGTGCACAAAAGTGAAGTATGAATAGATTTAAAATTTCCAGGTATCGCAAGCATTTAAGGCACTATATACAAGTAGTGCAAGCAACGGTTAGAAATAGTGAACACTGACTCTAAAAGCAAGCAGCTAGCAACTGGAAGGAATCAAATCTAACAAATATAGCATATTCACATTATTTGCAAGATCTCTAAACACAGATTTTTCCATCCTGGCACCTGAAATGCACTGGTCCTGTCCATCCCCAAGATCTCTCTGATTTCCATGCCCTGGCTGATTTAAATGGACTGGAGACAGCCCTGATCATGGTCTATTCTACCAGCAGTAGGTCGGGAAGCATTGGGTACTTCCAGCTGCTGGTAGAGATTGGCAGGCAGAAGGTCCCAATTAAAATTTCAATTTCTGGGGAGTGGGGAGGCATGATGGATTAATAATTACCAAAGCAATGCCGTGTATTCTTTAAACTCAGAAATAACTGGCAATCAAGTATAAGTAGAATCTACAAGTTGTCTAAATTTGAATTCAATAGCTTGACTGCTCGCTGTTTGGATAAAATACTTAATAACAAAAACTTAACATTAATTCCTTTCTTGCCATTGTACAAAATGCAATTAGGCACCTCCTTCCCTTCCTTGTTAAATCTTACTTGTCTCTCTTCTTTATTTTCATAGGTGTGCCAGATGTCAGAGTTGGGTTCCAAGAGATAGATAGGCAAAGCCATACCGTAAGATGGGCTGACGATCTTTCTTAGGTGGTCAAGCTCAGCATTAAATACACCACAGAATTTTGACAGCAACTTTTGAAGAGAATGCGCTGGGTGATCACCAGAGCACAAATGTGTAGGAACAGGTGACAGTAACAAGAGAAGAAAAGGAGCTAGCAGTCTCGAGCGCTAACTCATGTCAATTGCCTGCTGAAGAGAGAAGCCATTTTGACCTGAGAGATGCAGCTTTTAATAGGAGATTGCTGGAGATCAGCATGAGATGGCCAACATGGAGGATTTTACAAACCCTGTTTCCGGGGCTTTCATGCACAGCATTGAAACTCTGCACAATACCTTGGAGTATGTGGTAGCTCTCGAATCATCTGCAGTATACTCCATTCCATCAGAGTACCACCAATTTTAACATCTCTCAGAGATGCTCATGCTGTTACCATGCAGACACTGAGCTTTACTATGTCTGCTGCATAGACAGGCCATGTTATCCTATGCATAAGGACTTCAGTCAGCTCAGTGCTCTTCTTGGGTTTTCATTCTCTCAGATCAAAATCAGCAGAGTAGACACTAAACCACTGCAGTCAAACACCAGGGTAAAACAGTGGGGTGGAAAATAAGAGGAACAAAACAATGCAAGGCAATAAAGAGGGGTGGTTCTTCATTAATATTGTATTCAGCCAGTGTTTTTTTATTCTTTCACGGCACCTGGGCATTGCTAGTGTTTATTGCCCATCCCTAATTCCCCTTGACAAGGTGGTGGCAAGCCACCTTCTTGAACCACTACAGTTCATGTGATACATCCATAGCGCTGTTAGGGATGGAGTTCCAGGATTTTGACCCACTGATAGTGAAGGAATGGCGATATATTTCTAAGTCAGGATGGCGTGTGGCTTGGAGTGGAATTTGCAGGTTGTGGTGTTCCCATGCATCTGCTCTCCTTTTCCTTCTAGATGGTAGACATCGTGGGTTTAGAGGGTGTTTTTGAAGAAGCCTTGGTGGGTTGCTGCAGTACATCTTGTAGATGGTACATACTGATGCCACTATGCATTGATAGTGGAGGGAGTGAATGTTGAAAGTGGTAGATGGGGTGCCAATCAAGCAGGCTGCTTTATCCTTAATGGCGTTGAGCTTCTTGAGTGTTGTTGGAGCTGCACTCATCCAGGCAAGTGTAGACTATTTCATCACACTCCTGACTTGTGCCTTGTTGATGGTGGACAGGCTTTGGGGAGTCAGAAGGTGAATTAATCATCACACGATTCCTAGCCTCTGACCTGCTCTTGTAGCCACAGTATTTATATGGCTGGCCCAGTCCAGTTTCTGGTCAATGGTAACACCAGGATGTTAATAGTGCGGGATTCAGCAATGGCAATTGAATGTCAAGGGGAGATGGTTGGGTTCTCTCTTGTTGGAGATGGCCATTGCCTGGCACTTGTATGGTGCGAATGTTACTTATGACTTACCAGCCCAAGCCTGAATGTTGTCCATGTCTTGCTGCATATGGACGCAGACTGCTTCAGTATCTAGGGAGTCACGAATGGTGCTCAACATTGTGCAATTATCAGCAAACATCCCCAATTCTGACCTTATGATGGAGGGAAGGTCTTTGATGAAGCAGCTGAAGCTGGTTGAGCCTAGGTGCTAACTTGAGGAACTCCTGCAGTGGTGCCCGATCCTGAGATGATTGAGTGTCCCTATAATGCATTGTCGTTTGAAATCTGAGGTGAGATGGATTATCTGCTTTTCAGCTGTGCAGTTGTTATTGAATGTTGTGGAAAGAATGAACATATTGAGTGAATGAGTGAGATGGACATCAGTAGTGTTAATTCTGAGGGTCTAAGAGATAATTATATCAAGTACTTATTAGTCATATTTTACTTTGAGGGGCTCAGTAGCACTACTCTGACTTAGCTGGTAAAGTCCTGAAGAACATATCATCTAGACTGGGCCTGCAGCAGTTAGCGAGGGAGCCAACAAGAGGGAAACACCGACTTGATCTCATTCTCACC
Source organism: Cetorhinus maximus (assembly GCF_964194155.1). Classification (NCBI taxonomy): domain Eukaryota; kingdom Metazoa; phylum Chordata; class Chondrichthyes; order Lamniformes; family Cetorhinidae; genus Cetorhinus; species Cetorhinus maximus. The sequence continues at coordinate 122,943,857 of NC_135881.1, read as the reverse complement.
AAACTACGCGTCACAGATGCATCTGTCTATGACAGAGTTGGTAGGAGTGATCTCTCCACAATCTTTGTGGAGAAAAGGTACACGAGGATTTCCTCCATCATGTTATGCAGCACCACCACTGTGCTTAATGGAATAGATTCAGAACTAGCAGCTCAAAAGTGTTCATCCATGAGGTACTGTGGGCTGTCAGCAGAGAATTGTATTTCTGCACAATCTGTAGCATCATTACCCAATGCCTTCAGCCCTTTCTTGACATTAAGTGGGGCGATTCGAATTGGCTGAAGATTGGCATCTGTGATGTTGGGGATCTCAGGAGGAGGCTGAGGTGGATCATCTACTCAGTACTTCTTCTGAAGATGGTTCGAATTGGCCGAAGACTGGCATCTGTGATGCTGGGGATCTCAGGAGGAGGCCAAGATGGACCATCCATTTCTGGCATTGTTTTGAATGCTTCAGCCTTGTCTTTTGCACTGATGTGCTGGGCTCCCCCATCATTGAGGATAGGGGTATTTGTTCAGCCTGCTCCTCCCATTAGTTGTTTAGTTTTTCACCACTATTCATGACTATACATGGCCGGACTGCAGGGCTTTGATATTTGATTTCTATTTTCAAAAAACAAGGAAAGCACCATCAATGAAATCAAATTGGTCACCAGTGGGATTTCCACCCACACAGCAGTACATGTCCAGGAAGTTCTCATTTTGTACTAATGTTGTCATAATTGCCAAAATTATCATCAGGAGGAATTTCATGCCTGACAACGCATAAACGAAAAATAACTAGTTTCATTTGTATATGCAAATTAGATTAACGGACGTCTGTAGGTTGGCAAAATATATCAGTCTTAAATTAGGAAACTTTTTAAATAAAAAATAATTCCCTCAGCTAACTTTTTTCTTTATCACCTGGGCATTGAGCTTTGCTGGAAAGAAGAAAATCTGGCGAAGAGGAGGTCAGAACTTAGCTGATTTCCCTGCCATTGAAATGAATGGCAGGAAAATATGACAGGCTTCAGAATACACCATCAATATAAAAGTAAGAAGTGATGTTGAATCTGTGTTAGGGTACAAATTATTCAATTTCCTTTCAAATAATCTTGCAGTTGCTGTCAAATACTGGTGAAAGCTTCCATGTCTTGGAACCCTTTATGTGATTTCCCCCACACCCCTTAATTGGGATGTGGGTATCACTGGCAAGTCCAACATTTGCTGCCCAAACCTAATTGCCCTTGAACTGAATGTTAAGAGTCAACCACATTGTTGTTGTCAACAATTTCATGATCTTGCAATTCCAGATTTAAATTCCACCAGCTGTATTGGTGGGATTTGAATCTATGTCCCCTAGGCATTAATCTGGGCCTCTGGATTACTAGTCCAGTGACATTACCACTACACCACCATCTTTTCCTAGACCAGATCAGGCAATGGAAAGCTCCTTTCTCCAACCTTCCTCTCAAAAACCTTTTCAATTTTCAAAGCCTTTTTAGATTCCAGTTAATCCTCTTTACTTCAATGATAAAGCCTTGTTATTTCAAGCCTTTCTCCATTACTATAACATCTCATTCCTGGTATCCTTCTCAGAATGTGGTTCTGGCAATCGATTAAAGAAAGGATACTGGAACCATACAAAGGTGTACAGAGAGGATTTGCTAGAAATGAAATGTTATGTTATATAACTAGTGAAAAACATTCTTGAAATAACAGGGCTTTTTCATTGAAGCAGGGAGGATTATTTGGGATACATGAAAGGCTTCAAAAACTGGGAAAGGCTCTGAGAGGATAAATGGACAAGGGGTCTTTCTATTGGCCAGTAACAATTTGGCGAAAGCATCCACACGAAGGGCTCCAGAATATGTGAGTCTTCCTTTTATTTGGCAGCGACTGTTAGATTATTTGAAAGGAAATTGGATAAGTATTTCAAACGAAAATATTAAAGTATTGGAGAAAGATCAAAGAAACCGTATTAGAGTGGACAGCACCGATTTAAGGGTTAACACAGACACTGACACCATGAGCCGCATTGCCACAGCCTGTGCTGTGAATTCTATCACTCGATCACACTTCATAACAAATAAAGTTTTTTTTTAATTTTTGGTGAAAAGTTCTGCTTTAGCCAGTATCACCTCCCCTTTTTCACATTGGAGATAACATGGTGAAATTGTTACTCGGTGTATTGTGACAGTAAATTAACGTGGCAATAAACAAGCCGGGTTTTGTACGATTTTGTAAAGCCTCCCTCGCTGTGAGTTAAGCATCTCGCCAACAATCGCCACAGAATCTGAAAAGGGCAATCTGACAGAGCATAGCATGAATGTAACTAGAAATGATCAAATCGATTTTATCTGAACATTATACTTGTTAAAGTTTGGCGTTCACCAAATATAAAAGACTTGCTGAATATTTTTTCTAATTGTTTTTTTGAACGCCACTGATTGAAAATGATACCATTGGCACAAACTTCAAGAAATACAAATAAGTAGATTTTAATGGGTAAAATGTTGGTAAATTCCGGGGACCCGGGAAGAGTGTCTGGGGAATGACTGAGGTTGCGGTACTGCTGGAGCCTTTGAGGAAATTCCTTTCTATTACAAATCGCGCTAAATTCAGTATGAGGAAATGAGGGAGCGAAGCATCGCACACTGGGCAAGAGTGTTTTTTGATTGTGACAAACACTTGGCCAAAAACTCCCCCCCACGCACCCACGCCTTGGTCAGAACTGCCAAAAATAAATTACACACTCGACCTCTCAAAGCTTTTGAATACGGTTTGCTTAAAAAGAACCTCAGATACAGGCGGCATATTTTCAATGGAGCATGGGATGGAGTGGCATGATAGTATGTATGTGTGTTAATGTGTATGTGCATCCCTCGACCTGTTTGCAGCCATCCTGAAACTCTTTCGAGTTATCAACAGTCACAGATTGCAACTCTTTCGAGTACAATCACAGTTCTTGGTTTCCGGGAGTGGGACATGAACCCACAACCCTCTGATTCAAAGGGGAGGGTGCTATGAACTGAGCCACAGCTGACAGGTGAACAACACCCCACCCTCTTCCAACACCTTTCCTTCCTGTAAACCGGCTGGGACTACCCTCGTCTGGTCCTGTTCTTATCTATCCAATGGTAGCAGGAGAATCGCCTGCAATGGCTTCTCTTTCTTGGTGTTCCTTGAGGATTTATCCTTGGCCTAATGTCAAGTTCCACTTAGACTATTCCATATCTCACCACTAGCTCTCTCCATCCCTCCACTGCCTTTTGTTTTGGCTTATCTGGCTTCCAGAACTGGATAAGCAGAAATGTCCTTGGATTAAACATTGGGAGGGCCCAAGCCATTGCCTACAGTTTGCACCAAAAACTCTTATTCCCTATCCATCTAATCCATTCTCATCTCTGTCTTATTTGACATTGAGCTGAGCTTCCAACTTCATCAACAAGACTGCTTGACTTCTGCCCAGCCTCACCTCATCTGTTAAGAACATAAAAAGTTAGAGCAGGTGTAGACCATATGATCCCTTGAGCTTTCTTTGCAATTCAACACAATGATAGCTAATCTTCTGCCTCAACTGCACTTTCCTGTCTGCTGCCCATATCCCTTTATTACCTGAGAGACAAAAATCTGTCTGTCCGAGCCTTAAATATATTAAATGATGGAGCATCCACAACCCTCTGGGGTAGAGAATTCAAAAGATCCACAACTCTCTGAGTGAAGAAATTTCTCTCAGTTTTAAATGATCGACCCCATATCCTGAGACTGGTGTCCCCATGTTCTAGATTATTCAACCATGGAAACAACCTCCCAGTGTCTATCCTGTCAAGCCTCTTCAATCATCACATTTCATTCTTCTAAGCTCCAGAGAGCATAGGCCCAATTTACTCAACCTCTCCTCAATGGACAACCCTCTCACCCCAGGAACACATTTAATGAACCTTCACTGTATCACCTCCAATCCAAGTATATCCTTCTTTAAATATGGAAACCAAAACAGCACACAGTACTTCAAGTGCGGTCTCACCAAAAACCCTAGACAATTGCAGCAAGACTCCTTATTCATGTACTCCAATCTCCTTATAATATAGACCAATGTGCCATTTGTCTTCCTAATTGCTTGCTGCACCTACATTCTAATATCCTGTGTTTCTTGTATGAATACACTCAAGTCCCTATGAACATCAAAATTGACAAGTTTCACCTTTTACTGCTTTTCTATTATTAGTGGAGTGAATATGCACACGTTGCCCCACATTATGCCCCATCTGCCACCATGTTGCCCACTTATTTAACCTGTCCATATCACTTTGTAGCCTCTTTGTGTCCTCCTCACAGCTTACATTCCTACCTAACTTTGTGGGCAGAATTTTACGACAGCAGGATTTTAAGTTCCCGCTGTCGTCAATGGGATTTATAATGGCCCGCCGCATTTTACGGCCCTGTCCCCGGCGAAACGGGGCCATAAAAGTCTGTCCTGTATCATCAGCAAACGCTGCTGCAACCCTCACCTAGGCCTTTGTTATCTCTAGACTTGGCTATTCCAATGCTCTCCTGGCCAACATGCCATTTTCCATTCTAAAATCAACACCACATAAAACAGATGATTTGGTCATTATTACATTGCTCTTTGTGGAATTTTGCTGCACATAAATTGGCAGCCAAGGTTTCTACATTACAATAGTGATTACACTTCAAAAGTGCATCATTGGCTGTAAAGAACTTTGGGACCTTGCAAGGTTGTGAAAAGTATTATATAAATGCAAATCTTTTTCTTCCTTTTCATAATCTTGAGCTCATCCAAAACTCTTCCACCCTTATCTTAACTCACATCAAATCCTGTTCACCCCTCACCCCTCTGCCTGCTGATCTACATCAGCTCCAGGTCTGGCAACACCTCCATTTTAATATCCTCTACCCTGTTTTCAATTCCCTCTTTGGCCTCACCCCTTCCTATTTTTGTAACCTCCTCCAGCCAAACAATCCTCCAAGAACTAATTGTCACCTTGTGCATCCCCGATTTTAATGGCTCACCATTGGTGGCCCTGCCTTCAGCTGCCTCACCTAAACTGTAGAATTCCCTCCTAAACTCTCTTCCTCGCTACCTCTCTCCTCCTTTAAAATGATTCTATCAATCTAGTTCTGCCGAAGGGTCATGAAGACTCGAAACGTTGACTGATTTCTTCTCCACCGATGCTGCCAGACCTGCTGAGTTTTTCCAGGTAATTCTGTTTTTGTTTTGGATTTCCAGCATCCGCAGTAGCTTTTAGCTTTTTGTTTTAATCTACCTCTTTGACTAACATTTTGACTGTCCAAATATCGCCTTTAGTGGCTCAGCGTCAAACTCTGATTAATGACGCTTTTGTGAAGTGCATGGGGATGCTTTGTTAGTTAAGGGCGCTACATAAATGCAGGTTCTTTTTCATATACATGTATATACCTTTGTGTGTGCATATATGTTTTTATGTGTGAATATTTTTGTGTATGTGTGCATTAACTTGTGTTGTTTTAAAGTACATTATTGAAAACAGGATGTGTTGAGGGCAATTACATTTATTATTTTTTTAAACGGAACATTTAATGAACTATTACCACATTCTTAATATTTCCGGACACACATTGATTGATTCTTTAATACTGCGATAAAATTTGGCGTTGACCACACCATACAGAAAGCGCAAGTCCTCATTTAACTTTAGCTAAATGTCCCTTGGTAATCGTTTATCCAAAGAACGAACGAAGGAAAACATCTCGATGTTTACCTCTATTGCATATAAAATAAAACGTATTCCAGCAGCTGTGTAATCGATAGGCAACTTCCCAACCTGACGCATTCTTAAGACTCGAGATATTCATCATGGAAAACCAATGAAATGACAAATAGTAAAACAGGAAATTGGGAAAGGGATTGCGGCAGTGTTTGTTGCATAACACTGTGGCATGTATATGCAAGGAAGTTAGAAAGAAAAGAGAAAGTCGTACTTTCCGGGTCATTTTTTTAAATTGAGAGATGGATGTTGTAGAGCACGTGGTTCACAATCGCTCCAGATATTGGCCAGGAAGCATATAGACGCGTAAGAGATATAGCTGAGTTTGGGTTCTTTATTTGATGTTTAACATGCGAACCCGGTTGGAGACACGTATGTTTCCAGGCGGGGACGTTTTAAGGAAGAAGAAAGCAGAACAGAACAAATATCAAAATTGTGGAGATGTGAAAAAAATATAAAGCGCGAAGCCCGCAAGAACTGAAAAAAAACTAACTTTTCGAGTCGAGAACCTTCGTCAGAACTGACACATTTGGGTCACTGTCATTCCAGTTGTGTCCCAATTTCCTGTTGAAAGTGATTTCTCATCAGCTTTCCAACTTCTGGAATTTCTTCGGGCGTCATTTGTCATAGTGGTCACTTCCTCGCTGCTGTAAATCACACAATGACTGTAATAAACAGTAGAGCAATGAATGGGGCAGTGATCTCCGGTCGTGTAGCAGAGTGGGAGTCTTCAACAGAAGTGTTTTTTTAGGAGAGAGGGGGAGGAGAACAAGCGTGGAAGAGAAGAGATAAGAGCGGTGGGTGGAATGGGAGAGGAAAGGGGTTGGGATGGGATAAAAGAGGGGAATAGAAAACAGTGGGGATCGGTAGAGAAGGGCAAGAGGGGAAAAAGAGGTGCAATAGATGGTTCTGGGCTCGGGTTGCCAGCACTCCAGGATTTGCCAGGAATCTCCAGGAATTACAATCTCCAGAACACTGCTGTGTGCAGTCCTGGAGAAAAATCATTGCGACATTAAAAAGATTGTTTTTTTGCCATGTTCGTTGAGCTTTTCCATGCACGGAATCACAGAATCACACAGTGCAGAAGAGGCCATTCGGCCCATCGAGTCTGCACCGACACGTGAGAAATACATGACCTACCTACCTAATCCCATTTACCAGCACTTGGCCCATAGCCTTGAATGTTATGATGTGCCAAGTGCTCATCCAGGTACTTTTTAAAGGGCGTGAGGCAACCCACCACCCTCCCAGGCAGTGCATTCCAGACCATCACCACTCTCTGGTTAAAAAAGGTTTTCCTCACATCCCCCCTAAACCTCCTGCCCCTCACCTTGAACTTATGTCCCCTTGTGATGGACCCTTCAACTAAGGGAAACAGCTGCTCCCTATCCACCCTGTCCATGCCCCTCATAATCTTGTACACCTCGATCAGGTCACCCCTCAGTCTTCTCTGCTCAAATGAAAACAACCCAAGTCTATCCAACCTCTCTTCATAACTTAAATGTTTCATCCCAGGCAACATCCTGGTGAATCTCCTCTGCACCTCCTCCAGTGCAATCACATCCTTCCTATAATGTGGCAACCAGAACTGCACACAGTGCTCCAGCTGTGGCCTCACCAAGGTTCTATACAACTCCAACATGATCTCCCTACTTTTGTAATCTACGCCTTGACTGATAAAGACAAGTGTCCCATACGCCTTTTCACCACCCCACTAACATGCCCCTCCGCTTTAAGAGAACTATGGACACACACGCTAAGATCCCTTTGTTCCTCAGAACTTCCTAGTGTCATGCCGTTCATTGAATACTTCCTTGTCAAATTACTCCTTCCAAAGTGTATCACCTCACACTTTTCAGGGTTAAATTCCATCTGCCACTTATCTGCCCATATGACTATCCTGTCTATATCTTCCTGTAGCCCAAGACACTCAATGTTAACCACCCAGCCAATCTTTGTGTTATCCGCAAACTTACTAATCCTACCCTACACATAGTCATCTATGTCATTTATATAAATGACGAATAATAGGGGACCCAACACAGATCCCTGTGGTATGCCACTGGACACTGGCTTCCAGTCACTAAAGTATCCTTTGTCATCACACTCTGTCTCCTACAACTAAGCCAATTTTGAATCCACCTTATCAAATTACCCTGTATCCCATGTGCATTTGCCTTCTTTATAAGTCTCCCATGTGGGACCTTGTCAAAGGCTTTGCTGAAAGCCATATAAACAACATCAACTGCACTACCCTCATCTACACACCTGGTCACCTCCTCAAAAAATTCAATCAAATTTGTTAGGCATAACCTCCCTCTGACAAAGCCATGCTGACTATCCCTGATCAAACCTTGCCTCTCCAAGTGGAGATAGGTTCTCTCCTTCAGAATTTTCTCCAATAGTTTCCCTAGCACTGACGTGAGACTTACTGGCCTGTAGTTCCCTGGCTTATATCTACAACCCTTCTTAAATAGCGGAACCACATTAGCTGTTCTCCAGTCCTTTGGGACCTCCCCCGTGGCCAGAGAGGAATTAAAAATTTGGGTCAGAGCCCCTGCGATCTCCTCCCTTGCCTCCCTCAGCAGTCTGGGACACAAATCATCCGGACCTGGAGATTTGTCCACTTTTAAGCCTGCCAATGCCTCCAATACCTTGTCACTCCTTTTACCTCCCTTTACTCTCTTTACCAGATATAAAAATATTGAAAATGGGAGAAAAAGGCTGACAGCCAAGCATCATTTAATTGGGTAATGAGTCTTTTTGCTTTCCAATTGGCATAGGAAAGCAGTGCATCACAAGAGTGGATGTGTTGGCCAACTAATGGCTGGAGTGTGGGGGCAACTCATGTGATGAAACCTCTATGAATACATTTAATCACAGTTAGCATCTGGGCACAGGCTTGTCTGCTGCTAAAGCAGGAGAAATGAGCTTGGTTCAGACAGAAACAATGTATTGCAAATTTTGTGAAAGGGTCCAGACAAACTATGGTCTCTGCCTGTTATTAACTTTCTTTCCTGGTCAAACTATGTGATGAGGCAGGACAGGATTCGAAGATTGGACGAGTCGCAGGTCTGAGTTCATTTTTTTCTTGGCTAATTTTGTGTTATAATGTTAAATACGGGCAGCAGTGATGATATTGGGCTGCGATTGGGGAATGCCATTATTTTCCAAACAAATCATTGTTTGAATCTAAGCTAAGTAAGTTTTATTTCCTACATTTGCTGAATCAATGATGAGAACTAGGGAAGATCAATTCAGTTGCAACTTCTTGAGGTAAGCAAAAGCCAAAAGTCCATTTCCTGTAAAGTGGGAGTTCATAGTCAGTAGTGGGCCTGCCGCATAATGTTAGTCAAAATTCGTTGTACTCAATGAACCACATAACCTAACCTTAGAATGTCACCTGCAGGTACCATGTCAATGGAATGCAGGTGCTCATCATTTTAAATATGTAATTGATTAGTTTTCAAAAATACAGGATGAGTGAAATTGTCATCGTAGAATCGTACAATGAAGCAGCACAGAAGGAGACCATTCGGCCCATCGTGCTTGCGTCAGCTCTTTAAAGAGCTGTTTAATTAGTCGCATTCCCCTGTTCTTTCCCCTTAGCAAATTTCTTCTTGTCAAGTACATATCCAGTTCCTTTTTTCAAGTTACTATTGAATCTGCTTCCAGCACTAGCATGGTCTTTTTCTTTTTTTTATTCATTCACGGGATGTGGGTATTGCAGGCTAGGCCAGCATTTATTGTCCATCCCTATTTGCTCTTGAGAAGGTGGTGGTGAGCTGCCTTCTTAAACCGCTACAGTCCATATGATGTAGGGACACCCACTGTTAGGGAGGGAGTTCCAGGACTTTGACCCAGTGACAGTGAAGGAACTGTGATATATTTCCAAGTCAGGATGGTGAATGACTTGGAGGGGAACTTCCAGGTGGTAATGTTCCCATCCAGCTACTGCCCTTATATTTCTAGATGGTAGTGATCATGGGTTTGGAAGGTGCTGTCTAAGGAGCCTTGGTGAGTTGCCATTATGCATCTTGTAGATGGTACATACAGCTGCTGCTGTGTGTCGGTGGTGGAGGGAATGGGTGTTGAAAGTGGTGGATGTCAATCAAGCAGGCTTCTTTTTTCTGGATGGTGTTGGGCTTCTTAGAAACATAGAAAACAGGAACAGGAGTAGGTTATTCGGCCCTTTGAGCCTGCTCCTCCATTCAATATGATCATGGCTGATCCTCTATCTTGACACTGTACTCATGCGCTCTCCCCATACCCCTTGATTCGTTTAGAATCCAGAAATCTATCTATTTCCTTCTTAAATATATATCAATGACTTGGTCTTCACAGTCTTCTGTGGTGGAGAATTCCATAGGTTCACCACCCTCTGAGTGAAGAAGTTTCTCCTCATCTCAGTCCTAAATGGTCTACCCTGTATCCTGAGACTGTGACCCCTTGTTCTAGACCCCCTGAGCCAGAGGAAGCATCATCCCTGCACCCAGTCTGTACAGCCCTGTCAGAATTTTATATGTTTCAATGAGATACATTTTCATTCTTCTAAACTCTAGTGAATTAAGGCCTAGTTGGCCCAATCTCTCCTCATACGACAACCTTGCCATCCCAGGAATCAGTCTGGTGAGCCTTCACTGCACTGCCTCTATGGCAAATATATCCTTTCTTAGGTAAGGAGACCAAAACTGCACACAATACTCCAGGTGTGGTCTCACCAAGGCCCTGTATAGCTGCAGTAAGACATCCTTGCTCCTGTACTCAAGTCCTCTTACAATGAAGGCTAACATACCATTTGCCTTCTTAACTGCTTACTGCACTTGCATGCTTGCTTTTAGTGATTGGTGTACAAGGACACCCAGGTCCCTTTGTACATCAACATTTCCCAATCTATCATCATTTAAATAATACTCTACCATTCTGTTTTTCCTACCAAAGTGGATAACTTCACACTTATCCACGTTATACTGCATCTGCCATATATTTGCCCACTCACTCAACTTGTCTAAATTGCCTGGAAGCCTCTTAACATCCTCCTCGCCACTCACATTCCCACCTAGTTTTGTGTTGTCAGCAAACTTAAAAATATTACATTTGGTTCCCTCATCCAAATCATTGATATATATTGTGAATAGCTGGGGCCTAAGCACCGATTCCTGCGGTACCCCACTAGTCACTGCCTGCCATTCCAAAAAAGACTCATTTATTCCTACTCTCTGTTTCCTGTCTGCTAACCAATTCTCAATCCATGCCAATATATTACCCCCAATCCCATGTGCTTTAATTTTGCACACTAACCTCTTATGTGGGACTTTAACAAAAGCTTTCTGAAAATCCAAATACACCACATCCATTGGTTCTCCCTTATCTATTCTGCTAGTAACATCCTCAAAAAACTCCAGTAGGTTTGTCAAACATAGTTTCCCTATCATAAATCCATGTTGACTTTGTCTAATCCCATTGCTATTTTCTAAGTGTTATCCCATCCATTATAATAGACTCTGGCATTTTTCCTACCACTGATGTTAGGCTAACTGGCCTGTAATTCCCTATTTTTTCCCTCCTTTTTTTAAACAGTGAGGTTACATTTTCCACCCTCCAGTCTGCCAGGACTGTTCCAGAATCTACAGAATTTTGAAGATGACAACCAACGCATCCACTATTTCCATGGCCACCTCCTTTAGTACCCTGGGATGTAGATTATCGGGCCATGAGGATTTATTGGCTTTCAGTCCCATTAATTTCTCCAGCATTTTTTTAGTAATACTAATTTCCTTCAATTCATCCTTCTCACTAGCCCCTCGATTCCACAGCATTTCTAGGAAGTTATTTGTCTCTTCCTCTGTGAAGACAGAACTAAAGTAGTTGTTTAAGTGCTCTGCCATTTCCTTGTTCTCTATTATAAATCCTCCTGTTTTGGACTGTAAGGAACCTACATTTGCCTTCACTAATCTTTTTCTTATATATTTATAGAAACTTTTATGTCTTTCATGGCCCTTGCAAGTTTACTCTCATACTCTATTTTTCCCCTCTTAATCAATCTCTTGGTCCTCTTTTGCTGAATTCTAAACTGTTCTCAACTCTCAGGCGTGCTACTTTTTCTAAAAACTTTATATGACTCTTCTTTGGATCTAATACTATCCTTAATTTCTTTTGTTAGCCATGGTTGGGTCACTTTTCCTGTTGTATTTTTGCGCCAGAAAGGAATATATAACTGTTGCAATGCATACATAGTTCCTTAAATATTAGCCATTGTCTATCCACTGTCATGCCTTTAATGAAGTTCCCCAATCTATCTTAGCCAACTCACGCCTCATACCTTCGTAGTTTCCTTTGATTAGATTTAAGACCCTAGTTTCAGGTTAGATGACTTCACTTTCCAACCTAATGAAGGATTCTACCATGTTATAGTCACTGCTCCCTAAAGGACCACATACAACAAGACTATTTATTAACCCCTTCTAATTGCACAAAGCCAAATCTAGGATAGCCTGTTCCCTAGTTGGTTCCTCGACATACTGGTCTAAAATATCATCTCGTACGCACTCCAGGAATTCATCCGCCAAAGTATTATTGCTAATTTGTTTTGCCCAGTCTATATGTAGATTAAAGTCACCCAGGATTACTATGGCATGCTTGTTACATCCGTCTTTAATTTCCTGTTTAATTTCCTAGATCAACTCAGGAGGCTTCTGCACTACCTGCCTGATTCTCTTAGACTCCCTGGTGGTCACCCATTCTCTCTCTGCCTGCATGCTCCTAACCTGCAATGTGACCACCTCCCTAAACACACTATCCACGTAGATCTCTGCCTCGCGGATCCACCACAGTGACTGCAGACACCGCTCGAGTTCTGAAACCCAGAGCTCAGGCTTTTGCAGCCTTCCTGCAGATGTGTTTGCCTAGGAAGCCTGATGCGTCTACAACTTCCCACATACCACAGGAGGCACATTCCACTCAGCCAAGCTGCCCTTCCACACTTTAACTTTAAAAACTATTTATTATAAATAGAATAACTTACTGGTTACACATCAATCAGTTCCTACGGCTGTACCAATATAAGATCCAATAGTAGGAGGGTGAAAATGGTAGAAAAAGAAACAATATAGGCAAATAAACATAGTATTAACAGAAAGCAAAACATAATCAGAGAATATTTTGCAAAGGTTATATGCATTTTAATAGCTGCTGGTTGTGTTGATGTTATATGGTGGTTTTAAATACATAGTGTGACATCTTATTGAGATTGCATTAAACCCAGTATACTCCTATTACTGGCTAATTCATCTTTTTGCATAAAATACAGATACTACTATAAACGGAATGGATCTATTTCCAGCAGTGATTTCACTCCACTTTTCAGAACATGCAGAAAAATTGTGTAGCCATTTTATTTTCAATTTCAATTACATTTAAATTAATTTTAAGGAAATTTTGCCAAAAACAGAAGTGACATGAGAAAATGTGAGGTGAGAGTGACTGCCCTTGACATCCAGGCAGCATTTGACTGAGTGTGGCATTAAAGAACCCTAGAAAAACTGGGGTCAATGGGAGTCAGTGGAGAAACTCTCCACTGACTAGAGTCATACCTAGTACAAAGGATGATGGTTGTTGTCGTTGGAGGTCAGTCATATGAGTTCCAGGATATCTCTGCAGGAGTTCCTTGGCCCAGCCATCTTCAGATGCTTCATCAATGACCTTCCTTCCATTATGAGGTCAGAAGTGGGTATGTTCACTGATTATTGCACAATGTTCAGCACCATTCACAACTCCTCAGATATTGAAGCAGTCCATGTCCAAATGCAGCGAGACCTGAACAATATCTGGGCTTGGGCTGACAAATGGCAAGTAACATTCACGCCACACAAGTGTCAGGCAATGACCATCTCCAAAAAGGGAGAATCTAATCATCACCCCTTGACATTCAATGGCATTACCATCACTGAATCCCCCACTATCAACATCCTGGGGGTTACCATTAGCTAGAAACTGAACAGGACTAGCCATATAAATACTGTAGCTACAACAACAGGCCAGAGGCTGGGAATTCAGCAGAGTGTAACTCACCTCCTGACTCCCAAAAGCCTGTCCACCATCTACAAACACAAACCAGGAGCCTGATGGAATACTCTCCACTTGCCTGGATGAGTGCAGCTTCAACAACACTCGAGAAGCTCAACATTATCCAGGACAATGCAGCCTGCTTGATTGGCACCCCATTCACAAACATTCACTCCCTCCACCACCGACACACAGTAGCAGCAGTGTGTACCATCTAAAAGATGCACTGCAGGAACTCACCAAGCCCCCCTTAGACAGCACCTTCCAAGCCCATGACTGCTACCATCTAGAAGGATCAGGGCAGCAGGCGCATGGGAACACCACCACCTGGAAGATCCCCCCCCAAGCCACTCACCATCCTGACTTGGAAATACACCGTAGTTCCTTCACAGTTGCTGGGTCAAACTCCCAAAACTCCCTCCCTTACAGCACTATGCCACGTGGACTGCAACGGCTCACAAAGGCAGCTCACCACCACCTTCTCAAGAACAATTAGGGATGGGCAATAAATGTGAGCCTAGCCAGTGATGCCCACACCCTGTATATGAAAACAAAGAAAGGATAGGGGGGAGGGGAAAAGTAGGTGGGGTAGCATTGTTAATAAGGGATGAGATCAGTATATTAGTGAGAGAAAATCTTAGATCAAAGGATCAGGATGTAGAATCAGTTTGGGTGGAGCTAAGAAACAGCAGCGGGCAACAAACATTGGTGGGAGTTGTTTACAGGCCATCAAACTGTAGTGGTAATGTTGGGCACGACATTAACCAGGAAATCAGAGCTCCATGTAACATGGGTAATACAGTAATAATGGGTGACTTCAATTTACATAGAGACTGGGTAAACCTAATTAGCACAAATGCCGTGGATGATGAACTGCTGGAATGTGTTTCTGGAGCAGTATGTTGAGAAACCAAGTAGGAATCAAGTTATTTTAGATCTATTATTGTCTAATGCAGGCTTACCCAACCTTTTCACTTGCAGGGAGCGGAGGGGGTTGGGGGGGGCACATTTCCATTTTCTTCTCACTTATGGGGCCAATGAGCACTTTTCAGAAACATAGGGTTTGGCATAACATCAAACGTGAATTCCAAAAAAAGTTAAGGTATGAAGACAAGAAGAAACTTGCTGAGCAAAAATAAAGCAATGTCAAAGCATTAAATTGATAATTAAAGAGTAATTAATAAAGGTCACTATTAGAGCGTGAGAGGGGCAGAGTCTATTTTGGCTGGCTCATTCCCAATCTCTTGCCGTTCACTTACTCACCATCACCCACTGTGTGAGTGGGTATGATGTGTGTTGTTGTGTGGGGGTGAGGATGAGCAGGAATCCTGAGACTGTGCGTGAGCCAGACATACACTTCTCACACTCACGCACTCCCTTCCCCACACTCCTACACTCTTCCCTACACTCCCTCACTCTCTCTGCCATGCTCCCTCGCTCAACCCCCATACTCCTTCACTCACTCACTCCCCACATTCCCTCATTCACTCACTCCCCGCACACACTCACTCACTCCCTCCCACACACACACACTCACTCACTCCCTCCCACACACACACACTCACTCACTCACTCCCTCCCATACACACACACTCACTCCCTCCCACACACACACAATCACTCCCTCCCACACACACACACTCCCTCCCACACACACACACTCACTCCCTCCCACACACACACACTCACTCCCTCCCACACACACACACTCACTCCCTCCCACACACACACTCACTCCCTCCCACACAGAGGGCAGAATTCTCCCATCCTGCTCGTGGTGCATTTCATAGCAGTCGGGAGCGGAAAACCCAGCAGGAGGCTAAAAATCGGAAACCCGCCATCATAAAAGCAATTCTCCCGATGCTGCATTCTTGGCGGGCTGGTTATCCTGCTGACTAGTGGTACAAACACCATTTGCATTCATTAGCATGTCATGAATGCTCATTAAAACAGCTGCTCACCGGAATCTTGCCAGGCCTTCCAATCTTCTGTCACACCGGCGGGAAGTTACATTGGCGTCAAACTGTCTAAGCTGTTGTACAAGTCAGACCTCAGTTCACAGGTAACTTTGAACTGAGTGGAACATACCGGCCATGGTGCTGCGCCAGTCTTGTTGCGATGAACACCACTCTGCAGGGGCTGTAGAGCTGAACTGCTCCTGGTCTTTGCTTTCATTGTCCCGAGGAACACCACTGTGCTGTGGTACTCATGCAGGCCTCCACTTTCAGAGACTAGCACTTCAACCGGGGGTGGGCTGTGAGTAGAGGAGTTGGGCTGATAAACATGGGAGGGCCAATGAGGAGGGAAGGCTGTGGAATGGCAGTGAGAGGGAAGGGTGGACACGAGGGAGGTTTTTCTGGGGTGCCCTCTAACCTCTAGTTGCCGCAGGAGTCTGCTCAGAAAGAAAGGAGGGAGGCCTTCTTGCGATGAAAGCCACTGAAAGTCAATGGCTTCATTAGCACTGTTAAAGGGCAGAACTCAGTGGCTCCACATCACAGTCGCTGCATCTCAAGAGTGACACATAGGAATGTAGAATTTGGGAATGTAGGCAATAGTGAAGGAGACACAGCTGTATCATATATGTCATTCCATCAATGAAGGCCTGTCATGTGTTTACCAGATGTGACACTCCTAATGGACCAAAGGGCATCCACTCATTGACCATGAGCAACTGATTGGCCTTTAATAAGCCACATCAGAGATTGGAGCACAGAGCTAAGTTGGGTCAATCATCTCACTTAAACTTTAGCATCCCACACAGCGCTCAAGATGTTACATATCTGTGATGCCATTTTGGCCACCTTGATGTATGTAGTAGTGTCTCAGGGACAAGGCAGCATCAGCCACCATGCAAGTAGGGCAGGAAGAGCTATGGACCCTTACAGTTTCCAAACGTGTCATCCTCTGAGCTTCGCTTTCTTGCCGCTTGAATCGTTAGTGTCTTCAATGTTTCCTTTCAGAGAGAAGGTAAAAGCAGATTTGAATCCATGGCTCAATGCTGCCTTTGTCAGGGTCCTAATGCAATGGAGGAGGCGAAGGAGGGAGAGGCGACTCCGTGCGCAGCTCCAGCAGGAGGGACATGGTCAAGTGGAGCCACAGCATGAACAGGAGGGTCAGGAGGAGAGACCCAGACAAAGCGCCAGTCCCAGGGTTTATCGTCCAATAGTCTCCTATTTACAAATGAGTGAGAGGCAATGCCGTGCATGTCTGCACTTGTCCTGAGATCTGATACACCACATAAGCCACATTCTTCATGAAGACCTGACGCTATGTGGAGTTGGAGGATATTCTCCGCCAGTGGCTTTGAAGGTGACCGCTGCACTCAATTTCTTGGCCTCTGGTTCTTTCTAAGGATAATGACCTGTGCGGCATGTCCGCAACACATAAAGAAAGTCACATATGCCCTTTACAGGAAGGCCCTTCATTATGTCAGGTTTACTCTGGCGATGATAGCCAGGCTGTGAGATTCACTGGCTTCGCCACCATCTCAGGCTTCCCTAGAGTGCAGGGTGCAATATAAGAATATAAGAACATAAGAACTAGGAGCAGGAGTAGGCAATTCAGCCCCTCAAGCCTGCCCTGCCATTCATTACGATCATGGCTGATCTCATTTTGGCCTCAACTCCAATTTTCCACCCTCTCCCCATAATCTTTCAACCCATTACTAATTAAAATCTGTCTATCTCCTCTTTAAATTTATTCAGTGTCCTGGCATCCACTGCACTCTGAGGTAGTGAATTACACAGATTCACGACCCTTTGAGAAAAGTAATTCCTCCTCATCTGACTTAAATCTACCACCCCTTAGCCTAAAACTATGTCCTCTCGTTCTAGAATGCCCCACAAGGGGAAACATCCGCTCCACGTCTACTTTGTCTATCCCCTTTAGCATCTTATATACCTCAATTAGATCTCCTCTCATCCTTCTAAACTCTCGCAAGTATAGGCCTAAACTGCTCAATCTCTCCTCATAAGACAAGCCTCACATCTCTGGAATCAATCTAGTGAACTTCCTCTGAACCGTCTCCAGTGCAACTACATCCTTCTTCAAGTAAGGGGACCAAAACTGTGTACAGTACTCCAGGTGCGGTCTCACCAATGCCTTGTACAGTTGCAACAACACTTCCCTATTTTTATACTCTATTCCTTTAGCAATAAATGCCAAAATTCCATTTGCCTTCCTTATTACCTGCTGTACCTGCATACTAGCTTTCAGCGATTCATGCACGAGGACACCCAGATCCCTCTTCACTGAAGCATTCTGAAGTTTCTCTCCATTTAAATAATAAGTCACCTTTTTATTCTTCCGACCAAAATGGATAACCTCGTACTTATCCACGTTAAACTCCATCTGCCAAATATTGGCTCATTCACCTAACCCGTCCATATCCATTTGTAAATTTCTTATTTCTTCATTGCAACTTACTTTCCCAACTATTCTGGTGTCATCTGCAAATTTAGCTATAGTACCATCTATCCCTGAATCCAAGTCATTAATATAGATTGTAAATAGTTGGGGCCCAAGGACCGAACCCTGTAGCATCCCACTAGTTACAGCTTGCCATCCAGAAAAAGACATATTTATCCCAACTCTCTGCTTTCTGTTGGTTAGCCAATCCTCTATCCAAGCTAATATATTACCCCTAACTCCAGGTGATCTTATCTTGTGTATTAATCTTTTGTGCAGCACCTTATCAAAGGTCTTCTGGAAGTCCAGGTATACTACATCTACAGGATCCCCATGATCCACTTTGCTTGTCACATCTTCAAAGAACTCTAGCAAATTAGTCAAACATGATTTACTCTTCATAAAACCATGCTGACTCTGATGGATTGCATTTTGACTTTCCAAATGCCCCATTACTACTTCCTTAATAATGGATTCCAGCAATTTCCAAATGACAGACGTTAAACTAACTGGTCTATAGTTTCCTACTTTCTGCCTCCCCCACTTTTAAATAAGGGCGTTATATTAGCATTTTTCCAATCCACTTGAACCTTTCCAGAATCCAGGGAATTTTGGAATATTATAGCCAATGCTTCCACTATCTCCGCTTCCTTTAAGACCCTGGGATGTAGGCCATCAGTTCCTGGGGACTTGTCATCCTTTAATCCCAATAGTTTGCTCAGTACTTTTTCTCTAGTGATGGTGATTGTTCTAAGTTCCTCCTTCTCTATATCCTCTGCACTACCTGTTACTATTGCGGTGGTACTAGTGTCCTCCACTGTGAAAACTGAGGCAAAATATTGATTAAGCATCTCTGCCATTTCTGCATTCCCCACTATTAACTCCCCAGTCTCGCCCTCCAAGGGACCAACATTCACTTTAGCTACCCTCTTTCCTTTTATATACTTGTAGAAACTTTTGCTATCAGTTTTTACATTTTGCACTAGTTTCCTTTCATAATTTACCTTTGCTCTTTTTATTATTTTTTTAGTAACCCCTTGTTGATCTTAAAAGTTTCCCAAGCTTCCAGCCTGCCACTGACCTATGCAATTTGGTATGCCTTAGTTTTTGCCTTTAAGTTATCTTTAACTTCCTTGCTTAGCCATGGATGCTTTTTCCCCTTCTTACCATCTTTCTTCCTCATTGGGATATATTTTACTTGGGAGGAATTGAATATCTCCTTAAATATCTGCCACTGTTCATCAACTGTCCTACCTTGTAGTCTTCCTGCCCAGTCCACTAGGGCCAAATCTGCCCTCATACCTATGTAGTTACCTTTGTTTAACTCCAGAATACTAGTATGGGACTCAAGTTTCTCGCTCTCAAACTGAACTTGAAATTCTATCATGCTATGATCACTCTTCCCTAGAGGATCTTTTACTATGAGATCATTAATTAATCCCATCTCATTACACAAAACCAAATCCTGAATAGCCTGCTCCCTGGTTGGTTCCACAACATATTACTCCAAGAAACAATCTCTAATACACTCTAAGAACTCTCCCTCAAGACTACCCTTGCCAATTTGATTAGTCCAGTCTATATGCATGTTAAAATCACCCATGATTATGGGATAGACTGCACCCATGTGACTATATGGGCTCCATGGCAGCAGGCTCTAATGTTTATAAACCACAAGGGCTATCATTCCATCAACGTACAACTGGTGTGTGATCAATGAAGCACATACTGCACACTTGTGCACAGCGCCCTGGGAGTTGCCATGACTCCTATGTCCTGAGTTACTCTCAGGTGCCTGAGAATTTTGAGGGGCCATTACGTCTGCAGGAATGGCTGCTTGAGGATAAGGGGTGCGCACTGAAGTGTTGGCTGATGACACCGGTGCTTCACCCGCAGAGTCGTTCCGAGGAGACATGTAATGCTGCTCACAGGTCCACATGCTCTCTTATGGAGCAGACCATAGATGCGCTTCAGATGCTTGGACCGCTCAGGTGGCTCACTACAATACACATCCGACAGGGTTCCCTGCATCATTGCAGTGTGTTGTGTCCTGCACAACCTGGCTATGCAAAGAGGTGAACCCCTGCCAGAGGATGACCTGGAGGAGGTTGGGAGTTCATCAGAGGATGAAGATCCGGAGGCCCAGGAACCTGAGGAGGCTGCTGAGGGTCAGTATGAGCGTGATCTCATCATGGGGGATGGAAGACGTGGGAGGCGTGCCTGTGATACTGACAGGTTCCAGGAAGCGTAAAGCCAAGTGAGGGAATATGGCCACATCTCTCCTAGCCCTCAATGCCATCTTCTTTCAACTCAAGGAATGACCATCCACTTGCAGCGAGAACGAGTTCTGCATTTACACTTGCCTTATGAATCACCAGGCCACGATCTTTGCTTTGGTCCTTGGGGCCCTGTGAGTGAGCTCACTCTGGGAACTGAGAGCCCACTTCAGAGCAAGACGATGTGAGAGAAGACTTGAAGTCTTCACCGCCATCTAATGATGCAAACACTGCTGCATCTGAGATGTGGACATGCCTAGGGATCTCCTCCTCCTGTGCATGTCTTTTCTTCTGCCACTACCACTGAGGAGAGACAAATGCTGCTGGAATATCAATGTTGATGAGCTGCTCTCACTCAATGGTGTTCCTCGAGGAAGAAGGGTGAGAAACGCTTACATCACACACTTTCAATAAAGAATTAAACACATCTCCCTGACATCACACAAGATGCGGATACTAGCTCAACTGTGGTTGACATCGCAGGAATGTGAATCTGACAGTGGGACACTATCACTGAGTGGGAGGAAGGCTAAACCTCGAAATAAGAGGATTCCAAAACACAAAATCATAATGCCTTCAGTTGACAGGAACATTCACATAACCATCAAATGTATTAACAAAAGTGCAATTTAGTTACATGCCTAGCACACCCATGACACAAAAGTGACATCAATTTTTCTTAACTTTCCTACCTCTAGCGCTACACCTGGGTGCAGCCCCGACATCCGCAGCAGAGGTGGAGGCAATTCCTGACTGCTACATCCTGGTGTCTGTGATGACCTTGGCGGACGTCCTCTGGTGGTTCATGGCCTGGAGGGCCCCGGCCTGATAAAGGTCATCTGCTCAAGGGCAGAAGCGTCATGGGCGGCCTGAGCAGCTGGGGTGGATGGGGTCACAGGCAGAGGGGGTGTGAGCAGCTTCACACACTTGGAGTGTCCTAAGAGGAGGCCCCCGGGGTGTCCGGATGATTCTCATCCTCCTGAGGGTGCCCAAGAGTCCCACCCTGACTCTTGCAGGGAATGGTGCACCTGGAGGGAAGTCACGGTGCCTCATCCCTATGTCGCCTACATCCTGAGGGTGCTCATCAGGGTGTGTGGCCATGGGGTGCAGGGCCGAGCACAAATCCGGCAAGATCCGCTGGACCAAGGTCTCCAAGGTGGTTGCCAGCCTCCCCGTAGTGACTTTGAGGCACTCGCACATCAGACGGACTCCTCCATTGTTCGCTCTAGTCTGCTAAGTGACTGTCGAATCTCTGCCTGATGTTCCATTGCCTTTCGTTGCTTCTCCAGCATAGATTTGGCAGCCGCTTCCAGAGGCTCATCACCTGACTTGGATCGAGCGGGTGGCTGGTCTCCAGCAGCCCTCCGAGTGCCGGAGACCTGGGCTGTCCCTGTCTCCGACTGCTGTGAGGACGTGTCAGTGAGGTGTTCCCCAGAAGGTGAACCCGAGTCTAATCTACAGCTGTGTCCCACCGGCGTGTGTGTCTCTGAGCTGGTGGAGGGTGTGTGTGAGCACCGTGATGGTTCTTCCAGAGCTTCGTCCTCAGATGAGGTCAGGGGCTCGCACCGGTGGTGCTGGGATGGCTCGGGGGCCTTGATCTGCTGGTGCCTAGAGAATAGAAAAGAGAGTTTCAGTTAATGAGCATGAGCTAGATAAGACTGCACGTGACTCACTGTGAATGTCAGGATTTGATGAAGTGATGGAGCTGTGATCTGTACTGGGTTGGTGGGAGAGGCTGATCTCCCCTTCCCCACGGGAGCGACCCCTGTCCTCCCCAGCCAGCTGCAGCCTCCTCGAATTCACTGAGGGTGAGGATGGTGGATGTTCCCCACCACCCGCCCCCCTGGGGTCTGTGCTCTCTCGCACCTATTTTGCGCCAGCTTGGTCTGTATGAAGAAGAAAGAAAGGCATGTGATGAGAAGGGATGGAGCAGAGGTTGGGTGAGATGCATGTCCCCTGTGTGTGGTGAGCCCTCCCCAGAAGGGCCAGAGGATGGAGTGTGAGCAACATGATAGATGGGATGGTGGTGATGTGAACGTGTTCTCTCGGTGCGAGATCGAATGTTGATATGTGACCCCTGATAATGGTTGCATGAAGCTCGTGAAGAGAGTCGCCATTTGACTGCATGATGCCATGATGAGAGGGTGTTTAAGGCTGACTTACCCTGGCGGAGCAGATGAGATCATTCATCTTCTTCCTACACTGGGTGGCACTTCGGGTGCGAGTGTCAGCCACACTGACCTGCTTCGCACCGTGTCCCAGGCCCGAGGGGTGAGGTTGCTGTGCTTCTTGCAGCCATCCGTGGTGTAGAGCACGTGCCGTTGCTCCTGCACCCCTCTGACCAAGGCCTGGAGGGCCTGGTCGGTAAAGCGGGGTGCAGGCTTCATCCTGAGGCTCTTGGCCTTTCTCTTATGTGTTGTAGACATCTCTGGTGGGCTGGAGAGAGTGAGATTGTGTGTTGGACTGGCCTTTAAATATGGTGCCTGGACCTTCAAACCCGCTAGCTGACGGTGGGCGGATGAATCAGTTCCTGACCCGCCAGGTGATTCGAGCGAAATACGCCTCTGCATAATTAATGAAGCTCCAAGCGCAATCGGGCGTGAGTTGCCGCCATTTTGGACAGCAGGCTGGGCACTGCCAAAACCGCCCGCCACTCACTTAGTTTCAGTTTGGGAGAATCCGCCCATAGTCACTCCCTCCCACACACTCACTCACTCCCTCACTCCCTCCCTCCCACACACTCACTCACTCGCTCCCTCCCTCCCTCCCACACACTCGCTCCCTCGCTCCCTCCCTCCCACACACTCGCTCCCTCCCACACACTCGCTCCCTCCCACACACTCGCTCGCTCCCTCCCACACACTCACTCACTCCCTCCCACACACTCACTCACTCCCTCCCACACACTCACTCACTCCCTCCCACACACTCACTCACTCCCTCCCACACACTCACTCCCTCCCTCCCAAACACTCACTCCCTCCCTCCCACACACTCCCTCCCACACACTCACTCACTCCCTCCCACACACTCACTCACTCCCTCCCACACACTCACTCACTCCCTCCCACACACTCACTCCCTCCCTACCACACACTCACTCCCTCCCTCCCACACACTCGCTCGCTCCCTCCCACACACTCACTCACTCCCTCCCACACACACACTCACTCACTCCCTCCCACACACTCACTCACTCCCTCACTCCCTCCCACACACAAACTCGCTCCCTCCCACTCACTCACTCCCTCCCACACACTCACTCCCTCCCACTCGCTCACTCCCTCCCACACACTCGCTCACTCCCTCCCACACACTCACTCACTCCCTCCCACACACTCGCTCACTCCCTCCCACACACTCGCTCACTCCCTCCCACACACTCGCTCACTCCCTCCCACACACTCGCTCACTCCCTCCCACACACTCGCTCACTCCCTCCCACACACACACTCCCTCCCACACACACACTCCCTCCCACACACACACTCCCTCCCACACACTCACTCCCTCCCACACACTAACACACTCCCACACTCACATTCCCCCCCACACACTCCCCCCCACACACTCGCTCACTCCCTCCCACACACACGCTCACTACCCCCAACACACATGCTCACTCCCCCCCACACACTCCCTCACTCCCTCCCACACACTCGCTCACTCCCCCCCACACACTCGCTCACTCCCCCCCACACACTCACTCACTCCCTCCCACACACTCGCTCACTCCTTCCCACACACTCGCTCACTCCCTCCCACACACTCGCTCACTCCCTCCCACACACTCACTCACTCCCTCCCTCACACTCGCTCACTCCCTCCCACACACTCGCTCACTCCCTCCCACACACTCGCTCACTCACTCCCACACACTCGCTCACTCCCTCCCACACACTCGCTCACTCCCTCCCACACACTCGCTAACTCCTCCCACACACTCGCTCACTCCCTCCCTCACACTCGCTCACTCCCTCCCACACACTCGCTCACTCCCTCCCACACACTCGCTCACTCCCCCCACACACACGCTCACTCCCTCCCACACACTCGCTCACTCCCTCCCACACACTCGCTCGCTCCCTCCCACACACTCGCTCGCTCCCTCCCACACACTCGCTCGCTCCCTCCCACACACTCGCTCGCTCCCTCCCACACACTCGCTCGCTCCCTCCCACACACTCGCTCGCTCCCTCCCACACACTCGCTCGCTCCCTCCCACACACTCGCTCGCTCCCTCCCACACACTCGCTCGCTCCCTCCCCACACACTCGATCGCTCCCTCCCACACACTCGCTCGCTCCCTCCCACACACTCGTTCGCTCCCTCCCACACACTCGCTCGCTCCCTCCCACACACTCAGTCGCTCACTCCCTCCCACACACTCGCTCAATCGCACTCCCACACACTCGCTCACTCCCTCCCACACACTCAGTCGCTCACTCCCTCCCACACACTCACTCACTCGCTAACTCCCTCCCACACACTAACTCACTCCCTCCCACACACTCACTCACTCCCTCCCACACACTCACTCACTCCCTCCCACACACTCACTCACTCGCTCACTCCCTCCCACACACTTACTCACTCCCTCCCTCCCACAGACTCACTCACTCGCTCACTCCCTCCCACGCACTCACTCACTCACTCCCTCCCTCCCACACACTCACTCACTCCCTCCCTCTCACACACTCGCACACTCTCTCCCACACACTCACTCACTCCCTCCCTCCCACACACTCACTCACTCCCTCCCTCTCACACACTCACACACTCCCTCCCACAGACTCACTCACTCACTCCCTCCCTTCCACACACTCACTCACTCCCTCCTACACATTCACTCACTCGGTCACTCCCTCCCATACACTCACTCACTCGCTCACTCCCTCCCACACACTCACTCACTCCTTCCCTCCCACAGACTCACTCACTCGCTCACTCCCTCCCACACACTCACTCACTCCCTCACTCCCTCCTACACACTCACTCACTCGCTCCCTCCCTCCCACATACTCACTCACTCGCTAACTCCCTCCCACACATTCACTCACTCGCTCCCTCCCTCCCACACATTCACTCACTCGCTTCCTCCATCCCACACATTCACTCACTCGCTCCCTCCCTCCCACACACTCACTCACTCGCTCCATCCCTCCCACACACTCACTCACTCGCTCCCTCCCTCCCACACACTGACGCGCTCCCTCCTTCCCACACACTCACTCACTCGCTCCCTCCCTCCCACACACTCACTCGCTCCCTCCCTCCCACACACTCACTCACTCCCTCCCACACACTCACTCACTCGCTCCTTCCCTCCCTCCCACACACTCACCCACTCTCTCCCACACACTCGCACACTCCCTCCCACACACTCACTCACTCACTCCCTCCCTTCCACA